>NW_026606072.1:18742500-19242500 GCF_029834395.1 Sorex fumeus
CGATTCCTCTGCCCCTCGGAGAGCCCGGCAAGCTACCGAGTTACCTCGCCCGCATGGCAAAACCTGGCAAGGTACCCGTGACATATTAGATATGCCATATATATGTATATATGTATATATTTATGTATACATATATAGTGGCGGGGTTCACACTCGGTAATGCTCAGTTACTCCTGGCTCTATGCTCAGGAACTACTGGAGAGTTCAGGGGACCATATGGGATGCTGGGGATCAAACCAAGGTTGGCTGGTACAAGGTAACATCCTACCCTCACTCCGTACTATTGTTCTAGGGCTTGATTTTATCTTTCCTTATGGATTAGTAATATTCCATTGTGTGTATGTACCAGAGTGTTTTAATCCAATCATCTATATTCTTGGACACTTGGGTCGTTTTCAGATTTTGGCTATTGTGGACAGTCTCGCAAGGAACCAGATGTGCAAATATTTCTTCTCCATTTTCTTATTATTTATATTTGCATCTCCCCGATTAGTTGTGCAGAGCATTTTTTATGTGCCTTTTGGCCATTTGTATTTGGTCTTTAAGGAAGTTTCTGTCCATCTCTTCTTCCTAGTTTTTAATGGGGCTGGATGTTTTTCTCTTGTAAAATTCTACCAATGCCTTATATATCTTATCAGATGAGTGCTGGGCAAATAATTTCTCCCATTCTGTTGGCTATCTTTGTATCTTTTTCCATCTTCTGATGTAGTCTGGAGGTTTTCTGCAACTCATCTTGGAGTTCATTGATTCTGTCCTCAGCAGCTGTTACTTTGCAGGTAATGTCTTCCAATGAATTTATTTTGCCTACCCAATTTTTGAGTTATGTTATTTCTGTTTGTAGTTTTCTCATTTTTGCTCTCATATCCTCTTCTTTTTTTTTTTATATAATTTATTTATTTATTGAATCACTGTGGGAAAAGTTACAGAGCTTTCGGGTTTAGGTCTCAGTCATGTAGATGCCGAACACATTTCCCTTTACCAATACTCATTTTTAACCCCGAACCCCAATAGACCCCCACCTCCCACCCCTCCCAATTCTTGTGAGGCAGATGAGTTCTAGTTAATACTCTATCTACTTTGACTAGATAGATTATTTCGATAGAAGATGCACAATTATTGTTTAGAGTTTACGACCCACCCCCCCCCCCCCCAATCAGACCTGCTGAAACAGCGTTGTGAAATGATTTGCTTTCTACAACTTGGTTTAAGAATAAAATGATGTCGCGTGGCCGCGATAGCGGCCGCGCGGTTTTGAATTTCTGCTATTTTACTTATTGACCCTGGAAGAATTTCTATTAAAAGTTAGCTAGTTAAGAGATTGGTTTCTGTGCCCTGGAGTCGTGGCCGTGCCGGAGAGCTGCTCGTGGGGGGCAGCTGGCGACCTCGGTGGGGCGTGGGGGACGGCCCACAAAGCCCCCCTTCCCATGAGGTCCCCGCCGCTCCCCCGAGCCCGGCTCAAACCTGCTTTCCACAAGGCTCCCATGCGGCCGCCATCTTTCTTTCCAGAGAGGAGCGGGCGGGCCGGTCAACGCCCTTCCCCCTCCGGGCCGGCTTGGTGGTGCGGATCAACACAAGTCCATTTGCTTTTCTGCTCCAAGCGGCTGGTTCTCTGTGCTAAGTCCTTGTGCCTCCGGGGCCGTGGCCGTGCCGGAGAGCCGCTCGTGGGGGGCAGCTGGCGACCTCGGTGGGGCGTGGGGGACGGCCCACAAAGCCCCCCTTCCCATGAGGTCCCCGCCGCTCCCCCGAGCCCGGCTCAAACCCGCTTTCCACAAGGCTCCCGTGCGGCCGCCATCTTTCTTTCCAGAGCATATCCTCTTCTTTTGTTGGCTAACCATTCCACTGCTTCTTTGAGCTTGTAGAACATCCTAAGCATTTCCATTATGAATTCCTTTTCAGAGAGATTATACAAATGGATATTACTGAGTCCTCAGGATTACAATCTTTGCTCACTATTCGTGATGGGGTTCTACCTGCTTTACCATGGTTCCTTCTGTAGTGTGGGCATGTGTCCTTCCCCCTTCACTCTGAGAGTTCTCCCCCCTGCTAGGGAGATCTCTGGAGTTGTTCTACTGAGGTGGGTGGGGCAAGCAGTTTTAGCTTAGAGGGACCACTACTCTAATCTTTGGATCTCTGGGTGGAGCCAGCTTCTACTCCAGGTTGACTAGGTGTTTGGCTGGCTACTCCCAGAACACACGATAGTGTGGGCTCAGGGCATGCAAGTGCTACCACCTCAGGGTGGCTGCAGTGCTGCTTTCTGACCTCCCATCTTAATTTCTAATTTAAGAAAGGCATTATGTGCAAATCTGATTTTTAGAATCAGTGAGCTACAACCACCCAAAGCAAGTGGACAACCTGGGTTCAATCCCCAGCACCTTCTATGTTCCCCAGCACAGCCAGGAGTGATCCCTGAGTAGAGTCAGGAGTAAGCCCTGCGTACCACCTGATGTGGCAGTCTCTGTCCCAAGCTCCACTTCACACACACACAAATAAAAGTTCTGCATTTATTTAAAATGTGTTAACACATTTCAAACCATCAGCACATAAAACTTTTTCATATGCAAAGAAAGTTTGTTTTTGATTAAAGAACGATATAAATTGTAATAATGTAAACATAACATTTATGCTACACTTGTTATATAAATAACAATTGTTATATAAATGTTATACCTACACCATTACATTTATATCCTAGAAACAGAAAGGATCCAGATCTGAGCCTTCAATGAATCTTGTGAGTGGTAAGTTCTTTTAAGCATTCAGAAGTAAAAAACGTTTAGAATTACAAGGGTCAAAAATCACCTTACACAAAACAGAGATAAAAATGATCACAATATATGAATAATCTGACTTACCCATCGGAAGTCTTTTCCATCAAATTTTCGGGCATTTGTAAATAAGACAGTTCTTGCTGGCATATTAATGCCCATAGCAAAAGTCTCTGTAGCAAACAAGGCCTAAATAAATGAATAATTACACAATTAAGCATATTTCACCTAAAATAAGTTTTATAGGGCCAGAACAGTAACTTGAGAGCTGAAGTGCTTTGCATATAGGAGGTGTGTGTTCAATTTCCAGCACCACAAGATTCCCTGAGAAACATGAGGAATGACTCCCAAGTATCAAGCAGGAGTAATCCCAGAACACCAACGTGTGACCCAAAAACTAGAAACAGATTTTGTAATTTTCCACATGCAAATACATGAATTACTTTCATCAGGGAAATACAAATCAAAGCAATGATATATCACCTCACATCAGAGAGACTGGCACACATCAAAAAGAACAAAAAACATTGCTGGCAAAGATGTAGGGAAAAAGGATTGCTTTTCATTCAGTACTGGTGGGAATGTTGACTGGTTCAGCCTTTTTGGTAAGACAATATGGAAATTCCTCAAAAACAAACAAAAAAAAAGAAATTTGGCTTCCACAGTATCCAGCAATGCTGTTTCTTGGAATATAACTCACAGGTCCAAAAGCACAATGCAGAAAAGATATCTGTACCCTGATGTTCACTGCAGTGCTAACAGCAAGAATTTGGAAACAATCCAAGTGCCCAAGAACAGACGATTGAATAAACAAACCCTGGTACATATACACAATACTACTTGGCTATGAGGCTGGAGCGATAGCACAGCGGGTAGGGCGCTCGCCTTACAAGCGGCCAACATGGCCGACCCGAGTTCGATTCCTCCGCCCCTCTCGGAGAGCCCGGCAAGCTACCGAGAGTATTCGATATGCCAGACACAGTAACAACAAAGTCTCCAATGGAGACGTTACTGGGCCCGCTCGAGCAAATCGACGATCAACGGGAGGGCCTTTACCTTACCTTTACTTGGCTATGAAGTCATGTAACTTGCTGCTATGTGGATAAATCTGCAGAGTATCACACAAAATGAAGTTCTTCAGAGGGAGAGACACAAAATGGTATCTCTCATATGTGGGATATAAAGAAACACAGCAGGGAAGTAAAAAGTGCCCAGAGACAATAGAAACAAGAGCATGAGAAGTAGTCTTCAGTAGGAAGCGTGCCACTGGGTTATGGGTAGGGGTATAAGTTAGGGAAGGGAATACTAGTACAATGGTAGAGGGAAGATGTGCCTACCATAGTGGCAGGCTGAGGGTAAGAAGGAAATGGAGGATATTGGTGAAAGGAAGCTAACAGTGGTTGTGATTAGTGTCGGAGCATTGTATACATGAAACTTAATCATGAGTAACTTTGTGACTCTGTAATTCATGGTGATTCAATTAAAATATATATTATTTTTAAAAATTAGTTTTTAATGGGTTGGAGCGATAGCACAGCAGGTGGCCGGCTTGCCTTGCACCTGGCCGACCTGGCCGACCCAGGTTCGATTTCTCCACCCCTCTTGGAGAGCCCAGTAAGCTATCAAGAGTATCTCGCCCACATGGCAAAGCCTGGTAAGCTCCCCATGATGTATTCGATATGCCAAACACCGTAACAAGTGTCACAATGGAGACGTTACTGGGCCTGCTCAAGCAAATCAATGAACAACGGGAGGACAATGACAGTGATAGTTTTTAATGAGACTAAAAATACAAGAGAAATTTACATTTCTAAGCATATTTTTATATGACTATTAAATAATCTTGAAAGCCCCTTGCACTCAAGGAATTTAATTCAGGGAAAAGCCTTTCTTAAATTCAGCGGCAGCAACTTGGAGAAAACACTGCTAGCCTAATGGATATAACATTAGGCGTGGCAGAAAACTTTTCTAAACACAGTCAGAATCCTGGCTTTTTCACTGATTTCTAAAGACAATTCACCTTTAGGGTGTCTGAGGGTAGATCAGTCTAAATGGCTCTTAGACTCAGTGGTTCTTAAAGTAATGAAAGTGATTCACCAGAATTAGTGGTCCTTAATGTTCATTTCTAAGACTTTAACCAAAACTTTATCACATTAAAAAAAGTTGTATGGTTAAGTAAAAAAGAGTGTGCAATTAAAGCCACTGAAATACTAATAATCTAAATTTGTCATCAATAATACCTAAAATACATTTAATCAACAGAACTATTCATCTATATTTTTTTAAATCATGATTATGGGCCAGACAAATTTACAGGGTTAAGGCACTTGCCTTGTACACAGCTGAAACCAGTTCAAATTCCCAACACTATATATGGTGCATAGAGCACAGCCAGAAATAAGTTTTGAACTGAGTGGGTGTGGCTCAAACTATACTCTCAATCCCAAAACACTACTTTTAATTTGTATGAACTTTAGGAGATATTTCTAGAAAATAAAGACAGATAGGCCTTAAATTATTTTTTAATTATTGCTTATACTAATGTCCTCTGAGAGACATACATACATACATACATACATACATATATTTCCCTCTATGATTTGTTGCCTACTGTCTGAACCCCATCAAATATGGTGTGGTAATTATGGAAAATGGGTACGGAGTGTCTTATGATGTGTCGGTCCAGGAATATGTTTACTCATGTGTGAGGCTCAGCCTGAGCGTGTGGAAAGCGGCCTGGAGCGTGGCAGCGGTTGGGTAGTGGAGGTCAACTGCCAGGGCCGGGTCCCTTGGGGGCAAGGAGGGCTCTCACCCGCCCCCCTCTGGAGCACCCGGAATGAAAACAGCCTGGCGCAGAGTCCGGTGGCATGGTTATGGGGGCCTCATTTAATACTGCCTCCCAAAGAAACAGCCTTGAGTTCTGGAGGGCGGAGGATGAGATTATCTGGTGCCAGCGGGATGTGCCTTATGGGTGTGATCCCTGGGTCACTAGGAGACTGGGGGAAGCAGGCAGAGGATCTCTGCTCCCGGGTCCCACTGAGCCCAGAGTCCAAGGTCACAAAGTTCCGCACTACCTGGGTTCCATGGGAATTCACTCATGCATGAGGCTCCGAGTATCCCACCCCCACAGCAGAGCCTGGCAAGCTACCCATGCTGTATTCCATATGCCAAAAACAGAAACATAACGGGCCTCATTCCCCTAACCCTGAAAGAACCTCCAATAAGGCAGCGTTGGGAAAGATGAGTAAAGAAAGGCTGCTAAAATCTCAGGGCTGGGACGAATGGAGATGTTACTGGCGCCCGCTCAAGTAAATCGATGAACAATGGGATGACAGTGATACAGTGATACTAATGTCCTATTTTAACACCCAGAAGTACTCAGGGGCTTAGTACCCAGCTGTGCTTAGAAGTTACATGAATTCTAGATAAATTCTAAATAAATTCTACATTTTAGTTTGTAAAGATCCACTTAAATTTTTTCAATTTGAAAATTAAAAAATTTTGTTATTTGTATGTGCGTGTGCTTGTGTGTATGCTTATGTGTGTTGCTGGGGAATGAAGTATTCTGCTGAGCTATATTCCCAAGCTTGAATCTCCATTTAAGTTCTAGTTAAAAAATATAAGTGGTAATTTTAGTTATAAAATTCAAACAGGGGATAGAGAGATGCAGCTAATGCCCAGTTGATCCACTCTGATAGGGAGGACTACCAGAGCAGTAAGGTCTTATGAGGACTATGATATAAATAGTAATATAAATATAAGCGGTAGTATAAAAATATACATATATACATACACATGTAAAAATCAAATACCTAAGTTATTCCATAGAGAACCTAATTTAAAACAAAACATGGATTAAAAATATAGTACAGAAGGTAGGGTGACTGCCTTGCATACACCAACCCGACTACTCCTGGGGACCCCTTCAGGGTCCTCAGCTTCACCAGGCATGATCCCTGAGCACAGACCAGGAATAAGCCCTGAGCACCACAGGATATGCTCCAAAAGTCAAACACACACACAGGATATGCTCCAAAGGTCAAATACACACACACAATACAACATACATAGGCCTGGCAAGCTACCCGTGATGGATTTGATATGCCAAACACAGTAACAAGTCTCACAATGGTGACGTTACTGGGCCCACTTGAACAAATTGATGAACAACAGAAAGACAGTGACAGTGACATGTTTATACATATGAAAAAGGTTGTATGGCTTAAGTAAAAAGGAATGTGCAATTATAGTCACCGAAATAGTAGTTATCTAAATTTGTGTATACACACACACACACACACACACACACACACACACACACACAGAGCTACCTTTAAACAGTATTCTCAATGATTTATCTGCTCACATAAAATTCTAGAGCATAATAAATAAAAATAAAAGCATACCTTTATCAATCCTTCAGAAAAGAGAATTTCTATAGTTTCTTTCAAAATAGGAAGTAAACCACCATGGTGAATACCAATTCCCCGCTTGAGAAGAGGAAGTACATGTTCAACCTATGATTAGAATTTAATTTCAGTAATAAGAGAATTTTAACATGTTAAAGCAAGAAAAATTAAGAATGGTTTTTAGAGACATGCTGCATAATCTTTGAAGATAGAAATAAACAAATCAAACCCATATCCTCACGGATTAAATTATACAACACAATTCTCTTATTTTCTATACAAAAGGCACGTTTTAAATAAATGTTTAAATGTACATTGCTGTCTCATTCAAATTTTCCATTATTTCATCTTCAAAAGAAATGTTACAAGGGTAAAGACTATCTGCACAAAACAAATTTTAACCGTTACATCATCAAAAGATGTCAGTCACAAGGGTAAAAATCATGCACAAAACAAATTTTAAAAATACTGGTGAACTTAGGGGCCAGAGAGATAGTACAGCAAGTAAGGCAAGGGCTTGCCTTGCACACAACCGACCTGGGTTCGATCCCAGGCATCCTATATGGTCCCCTGAGCCATGAGTGATTCCTGAGTGTAGAGCTAGGATTAACCCCCGAGTACTGCCAGGTGTGGCCCCACCCAAAAAAAACCAACAAAACAAAAACTACTGGTCAATTTAAACAATAAAGAAATATAAAACACAAAGCATATTTAAAGTGCACTTAAGGAACAGAGAGAGAGTATAGGAGTAAGGTGTACCTTACTAAACAACACTCTAAAGAGGTAGTTCTCATGTTTAGACACACAGTAGAATCACTTGAGGAGATTTTAAAGATTATAATGATCAGGACACACACCAGGTCAATTAAATCAGGCCTACTCAGAGTGGGACACAGACATCATATCTTTTAGAACCCCTAATCTATTTCAATAATCAAAGGGAAAACTTATTGGATTTGATGCTGGGAAATACCATAGAGATTAAGGAGCTACCTATCACATTTGATCCCAATATAACATGCCTCTAGAACATTATTGGGAGTAGTCCTGAAGGCCTCCAGTAAAATGGGGTGTGGCCCTGGGGGGCCCCCACTGAGCTAGCCATGTGGCTCCAAGCATCTTCATGTCCTAGCCTTAAGCCATCAGCCCAGTTGGCCAAATTATGTCTAAGCACTGCTTGGGAGGGCTCCTACCAAAATAAAGTCACTGCACCAAAGCAAAATAGATGCTAAGTTCCTCACTAAATACATTTTCATTAGATTTGCTCTGCTGGTTTGGTACTTTTAATAAATCAAGAAATCTTGTGACCTAAAACTACCAAAAAACTTTTAGTTTTAGGAACAGAAGCAGTAATTTCCACACACAGTAACTTTCGAGAAAACTTCCGGAAGCAAATCTTTCCTCCTGCTATCTTTCCCAAGAATTTTAATTAGACACCATTTCATAGTACAATGTAAATATTTATTATATTATGCAAACAGAGCAACATAGTAACAAAACAAGAAATGCTATGTAACAATACTAATATTTCACTTGGAGTGGAGATATTAAATACAAACCTGAGGGAGCTTTTTATCTTCGTCAGACAAGCAGTCAATTGCATTACTGAATACTTCTTCAACCATCTTCTTTTCCTCATCTAAGCAAATGCAAGAAAACAAAAACCTAATGAGTCAGAAATATCAAATTTTACACATTGCAAAGAAAACGCATCCAAAATTAGTACTTAATAAAGATGGCAAAACATAGGAAAGTTACTGTGCAATTACTTAATAAAACGTGCTACCTTTAAAGACTATCTAGCAGATAAAATGAGAAGAAAATAACCACTGTTTTACATATTTTTAAGTCTAACAATTACAGGGAACAGGCATTTTTATTATCCACCACTGAGGAAAGCAGGGTGAATTCATATTCAATTTAACATACAATGTTTTAGCAGGAATATATTTACACTCATTTCACCTAGCAAAAAACTATACTGAAATAATACAGTACCTGTATTGAAATCTAATTTGGTCATTTGAAGTGCATAGGCTTCACAATCTTTCTTACTAAAACTGAAAATAATCACCGGTTGAAAATTCCTTTCCATAATCATCTTCACAATCTTGAATACGTTTGATGGTCCTGTCAAGAGAATATAAGTCATATCCAAAAATTAACATAAAATGAATTCCAGAACTAGGCCAGAGACACACAGTATAGCAGGTAGGGTGTTTGCTTTGTACATGGCCCACCCAGTTCAATCCCTTGGAATGGTCCAGATCCCACCAGGAGTGATTTCTGAACATGGCCAAGTGTAGACCCCAAAACAAACAGAAAGAATTACATAGCTGAATGCAAAATTAAAAAATACAAAATTCCTTAAATATACATGAAAATAATTACTTTCGTAGGTATTCTAATACATAATCCCCAAAAGAGAAGCGAAAAAGTAATCTGATAAATTGAATTTCATCAAAACTAAAACTTTTGTGCTTTAATAGGCACCAATAATAAAATAAAAAGGCATTTTCAGTCACAAATTTGGTAATGGTGTGGAATTCAAACAAACACTGTCCTCCTGTTGTTCATCGATCTGCTAGAGCGGGCCAGTAATGTCTCCACTTTGAGACTTGTTGTTACTGCATTTGGCATATTGAATACATCTCGGGTAGCTTGCCAGGCTCTGCCGTGCGGGCTAGATACTCTCGGTAGCTTGCCGGGCTCTCCAAGAGGGGTGGAGGAATCGAACCTGGGTTGGCCGGGTGCAAGGCAAACGCCCTACCCGCTGTGCAAACAAGCTACAATCAAAAAATGGAAACAACTCAAGTTTCCATCAAACAAATGAATGTAGTACTATTTGTGCAATAGAATACTACTTCACCATAAAAAGGAATAAAGTACTAATACGCATACAAAAGGGATAAACCTGGAGACCATTTAAGTCAAAGAAGTCAACCAGAGGAGCTGAAGAGAGAGTACAGCAGGCAAGGCGCCTGCCTGACAGATGCCAGGCCTGGGTGCCATCTGAAGTTCCTCAAGCCCTAAAGCTTACTTTTGTCCAACACCTGCCAGTGTGGCCCAAAAACAAACAGAAAAGAATGTGCCCAGATCCCACACCAGGCTGTTCCATTCGCGGTGCCTTAGAGGGTGGCGGGTGTGAGACCCCTTCTCCACCCCAAGGGACCCAGCCCCGCAGCCAAAACCTCCACAACTCAACCGCCGCCTTGGTCACAGCAGCTCACCACTCGCTCGGGCAGAGCTCCCCCCGCGAATGAACCTATTCCTGGACCACACGGCCACCGCGTGACACTTCATACCACACACCCCACCCATGCTCCAAGAGTATTGTACCCCATTTGATGGGGTTCAGAGTAGGAGCAACCAATCTTAGAGGGAAATGTATATTTTTTTTTACAGATACACACACACATATATAAAAGCACACAAGGCTCAACCTTTAACAACATGTGATCTCCCTCAGTGAAATACAACAATCTTCACACTCTTTCCTCGAAGGAAACTTTTACAAACTATATTATTTTGGTTTTGCTTTGGGGCAGAGTCTGGAGTTTGGGATGGAAACATCCGAAATATGGTGGTGAGAAGGTGTAATAGTAGTGAGATTGGTGTGTGAATACTAAATAAATATTTAATCAAATTATATACTATGTAATCAAATATTGTGATCTACTTTATAATATTAAAAAATAAAAATAATGTGCACCAGAACAAATTTCATACAGAAAAATAGAAAACAACCTTTGTTCACGTAATTTGATCACATACTATAAATCTCACACAGCAACCTGATAAAATGTTAAATAAAAAATTAAAAGTGCAATTTGAACAGTCAAAAGATATAAAATTCTCTCAAAAGAAAGTTCAAAATTACCTTTTGTTCCTCCTTTCCGCCCCTTCTGATCTCCTTTTGCCAAATCACCTGCATCTCGAAGTACTTGCATTGCAGTATTGAAATTATCCTCCCTGAAGTCGCCCTGGAATCAAAGAAATTTCTCTATGTAACTTCACTAGTATTTAATCATTATACATCTCAAAATACATAATACATATCTCAAAACAAAGCTTGCTCAAATGACAAAAAAATATTAACAAAGGTCAATAAAATAACTTTAAAATATGTTGCAAGAGGTAATAAACGGTAAAAAAATTGGGTAAAGCAAAACCAAGAACCTGAAAACTTAAGGACCTGAAACACATCCAGAAAACTAAAAAATATTGAAAACAGTTTTCCATCTAGAGAAGCCTATGTTCTTTCTTGAACACAACTTTTCCTTCTCTGCCCTCACACTTCTCACAGTAAATTTCTTTTAATAAAACGGTTTACAAAAAAGAAAATACTGGTAAAAGGGCCAAAGAAATAATATAGGAGTTGCAGCCTATCGGCCACCATTGACATCCCTAGTACCATACAGGAACCCCCGTAGAATATCATTAGAGGTCATTCCTTAGCACAGAGTTAAAAACATTCCCTGAGCACTATCAGGTGTGGTTCCAAAGCCAAAAAAATAAACAAAATATTTGGAAAGAAATGGAAATCTAATTCAGGCATAAGAAAAACAAAAATTCTGTTCAGCTGAATATTAAAAAGGCTATTACTAACATATATATATAAATAAGACCAAGAAAACCGAGACCAATAAAAGTCAAAAGTTTTAAAGCAAACTATATATTGCAAATTAAACAACAAAGCAATGTTTTCTGGTCATTAGTTATTTTATATTTGGTAAATGAGTTATTTTTAGGATTAATGTTTCTTTATTTACCCATCCTTTGGTACTGAATATACTCACTAATAACCTCTTAAGATTAAGAAATGTTAAAAACAGAGTAATTAATCATCACAAAATTTTATTGATCTATTCTCTAATAATTCTACTTGCCATCCTTTTATGTAATATGAAATAAATTTGTGATATGCCAGCCAGGGGGGCCAAAAAAAAAAAAGAAATGAAATTAAGTCAGTGTGAATCATAAAGCAGTTCATACTAAAATTGCGCTTTAAGTTTTGTTGGAGCAAGCAATAGGAAATAGATTTGTTAAATGCCCCTTGATAGGGGGCTTGCTGGGGGATGACAGGTACCTCGGGGACACTGGTGGCAGGATTGGTGTTTGAACACTATTCCTAAAACAATTTTAGTATGAACTGCTTTCAGCACTGGCGGGTAAAGCCCAAAACAAAAAAATTATAAAATAAAAATCTAAAATCTTAAAAATAATTTTAATAAACACATTACTCTGGAAACTTATACTATAATAAAAGTACTTATAGAATTTATTTTTTTAAAAGAAAAAGCAAGTAGAACCAACAAAATTTGACATAGATGAAAGAATAAAAATTGCACTTACATTTTCATCAACCACAAGATGCAAGCCGTCTCCCCCTGCTGGAAAAATGTAGTGTTGCAATGGAGTAGGCCTGTAATCTGTGTAGATTACATGACAAGGCTGTGAAAAAAAATAAATTTATAAAATTTTATTGCTTCAAAATAATTTTGTATTTTGATGTGTCTTTGAGAACCTGGGGAAATAAATTTTTTATTTACTACTTCAAAAACCAAAATAAATAAACCTTAAAAACCAGGCAAGAGAAAATGTGTGGGGGGGGGGGGGGAAGAGGATCTATCAACTCACACTATCTGTTCAATTTTACCAACTCCTTGCTCAAGCGGGCCCAGTAAGTAAGCGGGCCCATTGGAGACTTTGTTGTTACTGTGTCTGGCATATCGAATACTCTCGGTAGCTTGCCGGGCTCTCCGAGAGGGGCGGAGGAATCGAACTCGGGTCGGCCATGTTGGCCGCGTGTAAGGTGAACGCCCTACCCGCTGTGCTATTTTACCAACTCCCTAATCAGAGTCAAATATGTGATCTGAGCTTTAATAATACTTGGGCCCATACCCAAGATTGGTGATACCATAAAGATATTTCTAATCTTATAGAGCTGTACATACAAAAGACTGGCCGAGGTTAAATGCAGTTGTTTTGCCCAACAGAGGTTTTTTCAAAGCCTCACTGAAGTAGCAGTTTGGAGTGGGCTCCAGAAGATCCAGAGAGCACTGAATCCTAACCTCTAGGCCACCATGGAGCGATAGCACAGCGGTAGGGCGTTTGCCTTGTGCGCAGCCAGTCCGGCTGAGCCGGGTTCGATTCCTCTGCTCCTCTCGGAGAGCCTGGCAAGCTACCGAGAGAATTTCGCCCGCACGGCAAAATCTGGCAAGCTCCCTGTGACGTATTCAATATGCCAAACACAGTAACAAGAAGTCTCAAAATGGAGACGCTACTGAGCCCGCTCGAGCAAATCGATGAACAACAGGAGACAGTGCTACAGTGAATCGAAAAAGAAAAAAAATACCTGTTTATGTAAATGGCAAATCCATTCAGCAAACTGACGAGCATTCGGAATAGTAGCCGAAAGAAAGACATAGTGGACATTATCAGGAAGCAAAATAATAGTTTCCTCCCATACTACACCACGTTCTGAAAAAAATAAATATGCCTTAGAATTCAGTGTCATTTTATTCATGAGTTTAAAATTAGAAATACAGATCACTGCACCCAAGGATTGGTTTAGGAACAAAACCATATGGTTTAGGAACAAAACCATACTGAAAACTATAGTAATCCTTACCATGATTTTATCCAAAAGAAAGTGACTAAACCTTAACATTTCTCAACTGGGGGACATATGTGCTTCCTCTGGGTCTCCAGGATACTTCAATAACAGGTGAAAACTGAATAAATTTTCAAGACACGAGGGGGCCAAGGGTCAGAAGGTTGAGTAACCCTGGACCAAATCACTGTAAAAACAATGTTCTTTGAAATAGGCTTCAAAGAGCACACTGAATCCTTTTTAAAACCTAGTAAAAGTTCCAAGATAATGGAAATAGTATTTCCGTTTCACACTGAGAAACTGCAATTAAAGTCTGTATAGTTATAGCAACAAATTTAAAAGAAATACCATTATTATTCATCAAGCAACCTACATCCAAATGATCTTCAATCTTTAGAAAAATTTGATGAACAAAACTCTTTAAGTTGTTAATTTACTAAATGGGAAAGAATCCCAAAAATATCAGTTTGAGGGTTTTTCCCAAAATAAATCAATAAAGGAGCAATTTTAAAATCCATACCCTGTTCCAAATTGGAAATTTTGTACAACTGCAATTGTATTGCTTTCACAATAATCAAAGATTAACTTAGTATTTTGTTTAAATGAAAATAAAACCTCTCACTCAGCAAAAGTTATCATGTATAAAGGTAATGGTAGTTGAGTAAAATTCTACTAGAAATACAGGTTGTACACAAATTAAGTTTACTAGAACTCGACCTGCATAAAAATTTAAACAAACAAAAAAAAGCACCAATTATCTGCTAAAAATTCCTAATGCCAACTTTAAGGAAAATACAAAGTACACATCTCAACAACATAACATACATACCTGAATCTCTCATGTAATGAATTTCATCAAATATGACCCAAGCAACTTCTCGCATAACTTCAGAACCTCTGTAGAGCATACTTCTCAAAATCTTCAAAACAAACAAACAAAAAAGAATTCCAAATTTGCATATAACAAAATCTCTTCTAACAAGGAATTTTAGAAATTCTTTCATGGAAACATTAAAATAATTCCAGAAAGTTACATATCTCAAATATAATTTATTAACCAAATAAGATTACTTTTTATAAAGCTAGACAAATTAGTAATGATCTGATATAATCCATGGCAACAATATCATCACCCCTATATGTGTATACATCTTGAATATAAAGCTGCTTCCTAATATTTACTACATTAACCCACGATCCAAACTGTGAGATCGTTTTTTTTTTAATAGCCAAAGCTGTGCTTTATTTAAAAAAAAAAATATTTTCTGCATGGTGATTTATAATACTGATAATGGTAGGATTTCTTCTTTTTTTTAAAACATATTTATTGAATCACCATGAGAAAAGTTACAAAGCTTTCAGGTTTAAGTCTCGGTCATACAATGATCAAACACACATTCCTTTCACCAGTGCTTATTTTCCACCACCAAGAACCCTAATATACCCCCCATCCCACCTCTCCCCATGCCTGTGAGGCAACTGATTTCCACTTAACTCTCTTTACTTTGATTACATTATTTCAACAAAAGATGCACCATTATTATTTGGAATTTTCCCCCAACAATCAGACCTGCTGAAAAGGCACTGTGAAATAACTGGTTATGAAGACCATATGATGTCAGAGATTTTGGATTTCTGATATTTTACTAATTAAGTCTGGAGGGATTTCTGCCAAAAGCTGCATAGTTATGAGACTGGTTTGTGTGCTCATGGGCCACGGCCATGCCAGAGAGCCGCTCGTAGGGGGCAACTCTCGGCCTCAGTGGGGCGGGAAGGACGGCGGGTTCCGTCCCCCATCCCATGAGGCTGCAGTTGCCCCATCACGGCCGGCTCATACCGGGCTGTCCAATAAGCTCTGAGGCAGAGGCCACCATGCTGCGGGGAGAAGGTGGAAGAGACAGACACCCCTTCCCTGGGAGGGGGCAGGGGGGGCACGGAGCCATAGTTCAACTCTCAGCCTCAGCGGGGTGGGAAGGACATGGTAGGGTTTCATGCACAGAATATTCCAGTGCCACAACCTCCACCTGAGTGTCGGCTTTCCATCACCATCTTCCCACTATTCCCGCCCTTTGGCCTCTTTCATCCTGCTGCAGTGCCTCATATCCTATTGAAGATTTCTCAAAAAACTTGCAATTGAGCTTCTATGTGATATAACAATTCTACCTGTCAGCATCTAGTCCAAAGACTCAAAAAACTTTATTGAGAAAAGACATTTTCACTCCTGTGTTCATTGCAGAACTATGTACAATAGCCAAAATATGAAAACAACCAAAGTGTCCAAGAACAGATGACTAGATAAAGGAACTGTGGTACCTATATACAACATACTACTTGGCTATAAGTAGTATTACCAAAGTAGTTGGCTATATAAGCAGTATCATCAAAATACTGTCAGACACTAAATAGACACTAATTAGACATTAAATTACTGTCAGACACTAAGTCTTTGAAAATGCTTAATGAAAAATTGCATATACATGTAATAGAAACATGTGTAGGTTTTGACTAAACTTATATATACGATTATAACACTTTCAAGTTATCTACTGGCACAAATTGCTGTTTTCAAATTTAGAAAGAATAATCAAACAATGGATGTTCTAAATTAACAGACACACTGAATTTTTTTTTAAAAGAGACATCACGTAAATTACCTCTGTGGTCATAACAAGACAAGATGCTGTAGGATTAATAGTAACATCTCCAGTCATCAGACCAACATCTTGAAATTCTTCATACATTTCACGATACTTCTGGTTACTCAGAGCTTTAATTGGACTTGTAAATATCACACGCTGTTTTTCTCTTAAGGCCAATGCAATGGCATACCTGATGTGCAAAGGCAAATAAAAATAAAATATTTTTAAAAATCTTTAAAACATAATACTTTTAGAATTTAAATATAATACTTTCAAAATTCTTCTAGTTGGCAGATTTTACGCAAATGTTTGCTCACTACTTAGTGTAAATGAAATTAAGATACATTTTTATTATGGCACATTCATTCATTCTATAGTTAGAAGAATGAAATATTGTACACTGGGCTTGGGGGAGGACTGGACAAACCAGGGTTGCGTCCAGAGTTGCTTGGGGAACAATGCACTATCAGGATCCTACCAGGATCAGCCACAAGTAACTCCCTAGAACTCTGATGTGCCCCAGAAGCTCCCCCCCCATCCCTAAAAGGTAATGATTCAATAAATAAATCTTAATAGCAAAATCAAAATTAACATAACCAAGATCTTCAAGATCTTGACCTCAGCGGGGTCTTCAATGATACAATCCCACTGACAAAACAAAAGCTTTAAAAGCTGGATCTATCTCTTTGGCACCACAATTTAATTTTTTTTTAATATAAGAGTACTGCTATTTATTCAGCCACTGATTAGGCTGATTGAATTGTGCATGAATCCACCTTACTTTTTTCCCCAATTTTTTATACTTTTATTTGTTGAATCACCTTAATAACAGTTACAAAGCTTTCGAGTTTAACTCTCGGTCATACAATAAAATAACCGTACCTTCACCAGTGCCCATTATCCACCTCCAAAATCCCCAGTATGGCCCCATCCTACACCCTCCCCCTACCTGTGGGGCAGATGATTTCCAAATTACTCTCTCTATACTTTGATTACATTCAACATTTCGATACCACACCCAAAATTTGGGATTTTACCCAATACTCAGATCTGCTGAAAAGGCAACAGTAGGCAATTTGTTTTCTATTGCTGGTTATGAATAACATATGATGTCGCATGGCTGCAGTAGTGGCCGTGCGATTTTGAAATTCCGAAATTTTAACAATTAAATCCAGAGGGATTTCTTGCCAAAACCTGCTGGGTTGCGAAATTTGTTACTGAGTCTCTAGGATCATGGCCATTAAGCAGCTTGATCGGGAGCCAGGAAGGCCATTTGTGGGTGATGACTTGGGGTTCTCGTTGGGGTGGGGAGGAAAGGACCGGCTCCACTCCCATCCCATGAGGCCCGTGTGTCTCGTCACTGCAGGCCCAAACCTGACTGTCCAATGGCCTCTGGCGGATGGCAGCCACTGAACCAAGGGGGAGCAGGTGGAGGGACAGCACCCTTTCCCCTTGGGATGGCCTGACAACAGTAACCTGCTGAGGAGTCTGGACGCCTTTCTGCCAAAAGCCGCTGGGTTTCAAGATTTACTTCTGAGTCTCTGGATCATGACCATTAAGCAGCTTGATGAGGAGTCAGAGAGGCTGTTTGTGGGCAATGACTTAGGGTCTGGTTGGGATGGGGAGGAAAGGGCCTGCTCCACCACCATCCCGTGAGGCCCCATGTGTCTCGTCACTGAGGGCCCAAACCTGACTGGCCTCTGGAGGATGGCAGCTACCAGACCGCCAAGGGGAACACGCCAAGGCACGAAACCTATTCCCGCTTGGGGTGGCCCAACACCGGTAACCTACTGCAGGGACCGGACGCATTTCTGCCAAAAGCCTTTGGGTTTCCAATTTGTTTCTGAGTCTCTGGGATCGTGGCTGTTAAGTAGCTTGATCAGGAGCCAGAGAGGCCGTTTACCACAATTTAATTTAATGTTTTAACACATGGTCAAGATTGTAGAGGAAAAAGTCTTCAAAAAATTCGGTCAAGACAACTAGATATCCACATGAAAAACAATAAAGTAAATTGTTTACAACAACAAAAAATTGTAAGCAACAAAAAATCTTTACCATTAGAAATCATATAAAAAATTAATTCCAAGGGGCCAGAGATATAGCCAATCAGGGTTCAATTCACAGCACTACATATAGATCTCTGAACACTAGCAGGAGTAATCCCTGAGCACAGAGCCAAGAATAAGCCTTGAGCACCAGGGGGTATGGCCCCAAAGCAAATGAATCAAAAGCCTTACTGAAAAGATAAAACTAAAGAATTATTGAAGTACGTAGCAAAAATTAGACCTAAACTAAAGCTACTCCAAGTCCCATCTGAAAAGCCATAAAAGCCTTGAGGATATTATATATTTTTTAATTAATTGATTTTACTAAAGCATAAAGGTCAAGAACGTAGGTACAAAAATATGCATGATGCAAGGCAGCAAAATTCAATGTCTTGGCAGACAACCAAAAACCAGTATGCATGGATGGGAGAGACAGTACGGATTAAGATGCTTGCCCTGCACACAATCGACCCATGTTCTATTCGGAGCACCACATTACGTCCCCTGAGCACCACCAGGAGTGACCCCTGGGCAGAGTCCAAGGAAGCCTGGAGCATCACTGGGCATGAAACAATCAATAAACTAAAACTTTTATTTAAAAAGAAAAGCTACTTACTCAGCACATACAGTTTTTCCTGCTGAAGTATGTGCAGACACCAAAACAGACTGATTATTATCAACACACTGAATTGCTTCTCTTTGAAAAGCATCAAGAATGAATGGGTATTCCTATAAAAACAAAAAATTAGCAAGTGCATAAAAATACTAAGCCATACTAAAGCTAACTTTAAATCAAAAGGGACAAATTTTATTCAGGAAATATGTCACCCACTAGAGAAAACTAGGAAGAGTAAAAGACTTCTTTAACCAGGTAGCAAAGAAGATAAATTCAACTGGCTAATCTTTCAATAAATTATGCTTATAGATACTTTAATTACTATAAAGTGGTCATTACCATTTATCAAAGACTTGCATGTGCAACACTGGCAAGTACAACACAGGCAAGTACAACACAATTTTCTACAGATTACAAAAATTCCAGACTCCACATTAGTAAGTTCTTTTCACAGAACTTTGAAGCCCTAAATCCTGATGTTCCTCACTGAAGTTCACTCAGCAGAGGCAGAAAATTCTATCAGATTTTAAGAATTCACGCTCCACCATACCATCACTTTTTATTTTGACAAAATGACTTAAGACACTAAAACTACAGGCAAACTTACTATGAATACTTTTTCCTAGAGCAAAAATTGCTGATTTCCATTCTTTTAAAAGATTGAAGAACCACGAACTTATAAAAAAACCTCTGGCCAGAGAGAAGGGATAACAGAATGCGTGCCTTGCACACATCTGAATGGGTGAGATCCCTCATTCCCATTATATATTCCCTGAGCCCCACCATAAGTAATTGTTGAGTGCAGAGCCAGGAATAAGGGACAAGCGTTGTCCTCAATGTGGCCTCAAAACAAACAAAATATCTTATGATGCTTGGTTTTCAATATATTGATTTAGTTCTCACCATATTTAAAAAGAGGTGGCTTATTGTTATATATACACTGCAAAATATAAAAATGTGATCTGAAAGACTAAGATTTTTAAGGGGAAAAAAAACTTTACAGCAGTACAAAACTGCTATTAAATACAGACCTTCGCAGCTTTCCCAACTCGGGGTTTCAGAGGTAAATAATCTTCATCTGCAGGAAGTGCAACCTAATATCAGAGAGAAGAAAATCAGTTTTTCACTCAAGAATTACTACAGTCAAGGGACTATAGCAAGAGTACAGAGGGTAGGGCACTTGCAAATACTTTAAAATCCTGTATCTTAGAATTGTGGCATACCAATGGAACTGCCATAAATCAGTCACTGTAACAAGACAAAAAAGGGACATAACCTACAAAAGAGCATTATTACTTCCAAAGAATGGTAACAAACACTAGTAAATAATCTATGCTGGATACTTAATCCAATTTTCCGATACAATTTTTATAGCCTCCCTAGACAGATTCCTAATTCAAAATTCAACAATAAAAATTGTAATGTGTCATATTAGCATATACTCCACATGAAAGAACTTATGTTCTCACAAAATCTTTAAACCAAAATTCACAGCAGTTTGAAACAAGTACTCCACTGGGTGAGCAGTCACACAGCCATACCATATACAAGAAACAAACAAAAAAAGGATATAGCCAACAATTTGGATGCATCTCATAAAATTATGGTTTTAATTTTAAACTTAATTATGAAATTAAGCCTAATTTCATAAGGTAATAAAGTCTCCCCATGGACGGTTCCACAATGAAATAGATCACATCATATTCAATCGGCGGTTTTGCCTAACCGATGTTGCTGTTGTCCCAAAATTCCAAACGGGATCAGACCACCGTCTTATTCGTGCAAAATTCTACCTCACAGAATGAGGAGAAAAGAATGCAAGGTTTAAGAAGAGGACTCCCAGAACGACCACCAACTGGGAGCTCTTTGGCTCTGTTGCGGCAACATGGGAAGATGCCGTCATTGACAACATTGATGAGGAATACGATCAAATGATTCAGCACCTCCATGATTGTGCAAGGAATGCCAAGAGAGAGATAACCACAAAAAACCGTCTTTCTTCGAACACTCTTGAACTTATTCGCCAACGTGGCTTGGCACGTGCCTCAGCAACCACAAGCAAACGTCCGAACTGGCAAAACAGTGCAGAGAAGCCATCAAGGATGACCTCAAAAACAGGAGAGCAGCAGTACTGGTAGATGCAGCAGAAGCTGGGAAAAACATTCGTAATGCCCGCCTGTCCTTCACCAAATACAAAACCAAGATGACTGCCCTCCGACATCATGATGGATCTATCACATCTTCCAGAAGAGCAATGGAGAAGATTATTCATGACTTCTACTCAGATCTCTTTAATAGCCACATCCACTTGCCCACATACCACATACCACATGATGGATATGTCGTTCCCAATGTTCTCCCTTCCGAAATCCAACATGCCATCTCGTCTGTAAAGAAACAAAGAGCACCTGGCCCAGACAAGATCAGACCTGAACACCTGAAGAACTTACCATCAGTACTCATCAATACATTGGCTCGACTCTTCACACGCTACCTGTCTGAATGCAAGGTTCCATCCCAATGGAAAACCAGCAAGACTGTACTACTATACAAGAAAGGAGACATCCACGACATTGGCAACTATCGCCCAATCTGCCTATTGTCTGTCATCTACAAACTATTCACTCGAGTCATCCTGAATAGGATTAGCAGAACACTAGATGAAGGACAACCATGTGAACAAGCTGGATTCCAAAAAGGATTCAGTACCATCGACCATATCCACACAATAACCAAGCTCATTGAGGTATCTCGGGAGTTCAAGATGCCGCTCTGTCTAACGTTCATTGATTTAAAGAAGACCTTTGATTCTGTTGAGACGGAAGCGGTCATGGAAGCCCTAGCCAATCAGGGCGTACAAACTCAATACATCAGGATCCTTCGTGAGCTCTACTGCGGATTCACTACCAAGATCTCACCATTCTACAAAGAAGTAATCATCCATATCAAGAGAGGGGTTCGGCAGGGTGATACCATTTCACCAAAACTCTTCAGTGCCACCCTCGAGAACATCATGCGACGACTGGAATGGGAAAACATGGGAGTGAAGATAGATGGTCGGCAACTACACCACCTCCGCTTTGCTGATGACATCGTTCTAATAACACCAAACATCAACCAAGCGGCACAAATGCTGAACGACTTTGACCGTGAATGTGGAAAGGTCGGACTACAGCTGAATCTTACGAAGACAATGTTTATGAGAAACAGCCTTGTTCCTGACGCTCCATTCGCTCTCAACGGAACCACCATCTCCGAATGCAACAGTTATGTGTACCTAGGTCGAGAAGTCAACATGACAAATGACCTGGCACCTGAGCTGCACAGGAGGAAGAGAGCGTCTTGGAACGCCTTCAAGAGCATTGAAGAAATAACTAAAAGGACAAAGAACCTCCAGCTACGAGCACTTCTCTTTGATTCCACTATTCTTCCTGCATTAACATATGCCTCAGAGACCTGGACCCTACGAAAACAGGATGAGAACGCTATTCGGGTCTCTCAAAGAGGAATCGAAAGAACTATGCTTGGAATATCACGATTCACTCAAATGAGAGATAGAATCCGGAGTTCTGATCTTCATCAACGCTCAAGAATCAGGGACGCTGTCTCATTTGCCAAGACATCAAAAATCAGATGGGCTGGACACGTAATGAGGTTTACAGACAACCACTGAACTAGAGCCATTACTGACTGGATTCCACGAGACATCAAAAGATCACGTGGACGCCCACCTATAAGATGGTCAGACTTCTTCGTCAAGACCCTAAATGATCGGTTTGAGGCTCTACATGTTCCTAAAACGAACAGATACCATTGGGCTACGCTAGCACGCAACCGGGATGAATGGAGACATTACTGGCACCCGCTCGAAAAAATCGATGAATAACGGGGATTAAGTGATTAAGTGAATAGTTTTATTATTTCACAACAATTGGATAATAATGTTGAAGCAATAAAATTTTAAAGAAACCTGGTTGGTAATTGTCAGTGTGGGGATGAGGGGGGATGTGGTGGTAAATAGGCAGAAAGAAGACCTGTGATTACAGAACACATTTGTATCTTGACTGTGGTGATAAGTGCATACATATGATAAAACTGCAGAGAATTAAAGCCTCTGTGATCCTCCTTTCCCACAATATACACACATACACACAAATGAAAGCATATAAACCTGGAGAAATCTAAAAGAGGTCTTTGGATGTCAATTTCTTGGTTCTGATATTATCTAGTAATTATTCCAAATTATTAGACTGGGAGGAAATAGATGAAATGGAATCTCCGTGTACATTTCTTACAATATGCAATGATCATCTAGAAATTAAAATAACAAATACACACAAAACCACATCTAAAACATTAACCTCATGTAACAGACTACAGTTTTTAAAAAAGCTAGGCAAAGTGCTGTGCTAGAACCTGAGCTTATGTCTGAACAAAAAGCTTCAACCTCTTTTGTGTTGATTGAGTCAGTGTTTCTCAACTTTTTATTTTTCCTGATTGTGGCCCCCTAAAATTGTTTCTCTCCAGTGCCCAAATCCACCTACCAAATGGCCCCCTAGTTTCATGCTATATGCCATGATCTCCCATTTATGCAATTTTCATGTGTGGTCCTCTTGGAATACCTAAGAAGCCCAGAGGGGCAATGGGAAATGGTCACTAAGTCATGCATCCCCCACAGAAACAACTATTCTTTCCAAAGCCCTTAAGGTTGAACTGCTGATCATGATATTAGTATATGCAAAAGCCCACTAATCATCCCAACCGATGATACTACTCTCTATGCTTACCTCATGTGTGCACCCTTCAACAGTTTCAACAGATTGCACCTTGACTCTGGGCATCAAGTCTGCCAAACTTTAAAAAGAAAAAGAAATGGTAAAGCAATATTAAAATAATTATTTTATAATGAATAAGCCTCTTATCTGCACTGTTGAAGAAAATTATACTGTCCTAATATCTGCAGACAAAATAGGGAAAAACTTAGCTATCAAGAAAATACAAAGAGGCAAGGCAGATAGTTTAAACAGCAGGTGATCATACCTGGAACACACGAGGTGCTGAGTTTGAACCACCAGCATTGCAGTGGCCCCTGAGGACTTATAGGTAGGTAGCTTCAGTGGCTTTCAGCCTTAACTAACAATGCACCACGACGCACTATAACTGAACTTTCAAGTCTGACTGCTGAGTCTAATATCCTAAGGAGTGGTCACAAGACCACTGGGGAGAGTCATTGCAAAAAGAAAATATTGTTTTCATAATATTCCAATACACACTGAGAATTCAAATTGGTCAGCTAAGAGCTGGAGGAGGAAACGAACTCTTCCAATGGTCTTTTTTTCTGGATGCATTTTAGATACGACTTTAAAATGTCAAAGCTATCTCTGATGACTAAAGAAATATGTTGTTTCTTCTTCTTTAAAAAAAAATAAAAAGGCCTGGAGTCAGACAGAATAAGCAGGATGTTTGCCTTGCACATCGCAGACCTGGGTTTGATCCCTGACACCCCATATAAACTCCAAGGCATGCCAAGACTAATCCCTGAATATAGAGCCAAGACTAATCCCTGAATACAGAGCCAAGAATAAGCCCTGAGCACAGCTAGGTGTGCCCCACCCCACCAAAAAAAATTCTAAAGTCTTAAGAATCTCAGAACTGGGCCATCTCCGGAGACCCTGAGGTCTCCTCAGTTTTGTTCTTGTAGATGCTAAAGCATGTGCAGTTGTCATGCTGTGATGAAGCCAGTTGTACCTCATGCGTTACCCCTGCCTCCGGCCAGCTGGGCACCATAGATGAGAACTGAGCCTAGGACAGCACCAGCACCTCAGTCACCAGCCACTCCCTCCCAGCAGCCTGTTCTCATGGCCCAGATGGCAAGCACTGCAGCTGATGTAGCTGGAGGCACTGCTGTTGGCCACACTCTTAGTCATGCCATTCGTGGACGAAGTAATGCTGAGCCCACAGGGTCACTGATATCACCGATCAACCACCTGAGAGAACTCAGCCAGCTTACCAGCAACAGCAGCAGTTTGGGCCCTGTCATTATGATATGAAAAAGCTTTTGGAGTGTGCCCAGAACCTGGGTGACTTTAAGCTTTGTGAGGGTTTTGATGAGGTATTAAAACAGTGCCCATTTGCAAATAGATTAGCCTAATTAAGAAGCTGAAGACATGGAAAATCACCTTGCAGGAGCTATTTAATTGAGCATAAAAATACAATTAGCAGTGAAAAGCAAAGGGCTGAAGTCACCAATAAAGCCTATTCTTAGTAGCTTCCTTGCTTCCAACTAGCTGAAGAGGTATTCTCTAACTCACAGATTGGTTCACTGAGATGGGGTCAAGCAAATGTTTGTGTGGCTTTCTTAAATATGCTTTTGTAATATTAGAATGCACTGATTAGAATTATGTGTTTCTTTAAAAAAAATCTCAGAACTGGATTCTAAAGTGTTATCCTATAGTCTTTCATTGCCCTGAAACTTACTTTAGTGCTTTTTAAGTTTATATAAACATGAATACGTTTTCTTCTTTTCTTTAACTCTGCAATCACATTCATAAAAGGCACTGAAGTACTAACATTCACGGGGCCAGAGAGCTTGCTCAATGGTCTGAGCACACACTTTGCATGCAGGAGTCCAGCATCAGTTCCCAACACCACAGAGCCGTCTGAGCACTGCCAGAAGTAGTCCCTGAGCAGGGAGTCAGGAGAAGCCCTCAAGCAGCACCAAGTGTGGCCCCAGAACAAAAATAATACATTTATAATTATAAATTTTATTTTCTCACAAACTTTAATTACATTTATAACAATGCAAATACTACCTTATATCTTCAGTTATTGTCTCTTCTACTCGGGGCTTCTTTCCAAAGATGGGTTCATCTGTGCTCTCAAAATCTGCATCTCTCTTGGTTTTTCCAGCATTAGTTGATTCTGACTGCAATTTATCATCAACACGTTTTCTGTAAAGAGTTTAAAATGAACTCTGAAGTGTCAGGTCATATTTTGTGGTTGATTTCACAAAATATTACTCCATACATAATTAAGACAGTTTAGAAAAAAAGCACACAAACAGAAGTGATAAGTCTAAACTGAAACTCAGAATACCTTCCTTGTCTAATAAAATCAAAACACTACTACTTTTCTTTCCTACTTTTCTTTCCTCTTCTATAGTTTTTGGAAATTCTGTTTTTAAAGTAAAAATACTCATATTAACATTACTACATAATCCTCTCCGTATTCTAAATTAGGGCTAGGGAGAAATCTCAAGCCATTGACATATATGCCTGGTTTACGCGAAGCACCCTGATACTGCATAGTTTCCTGAACACCACCTGATGTGGCCTTGGTGGCCCCCAGGCACCACCCTCAGGCATGCTCCTCACTCTCAGGCGAATACCACCAAGCTACATATCACTGGGCGTGGCCCTGGGACCTCATAACCCCACCATCAGTGAATAGACATTATTCTTCTGTCACTGTCACTGTCCTCCCGTTGTTCATCGATTTGCTCGAGTGGGCCCAGTAACGTCTCCATCATGAGACTTGTTGTTACTGTGTTTGGCATATCGAATACGTCACGGGTAGCTTGCCAGGCACTGCCGTGCAGGCGAGATACTCTCGGTAGCTTGCCGGGCTCTCCGAGAGGGGCGGAGGAATCGAACTCGGGTCGGCCATGTTGACTGCGTGCAAGGCAAACGCCCTACCGTGGCGCTATCACTCCAGCCCATTCTTAAATGTAAAACCTTTAGATATTTACAGGAACAACTTCAACAAACAATTTAATGATTTCTCTAATGGCACTGTTTCTATTTGGGAGGAAAAATATTTTGTGATTGGGGTCAGTGATCGAAATAGTGGCAATTAAATGTTGCTTGGAGGACAGAACATTCAAAAAGGAAATTCAATATGACCCAAATCTTTGCTGTAAACAAAAATCAATTCCATGGGCCAGGGAGAGAGCTCAAAGGACTGGATACCATGCCTGGCAAACACAAGGCCCTGAGTTTGATTCCCCAGTACCATATCCCCTGACAAACACCACTGGATCAGACCCTACTAGACTCCAGTACCATTAGGCCAAAACACTGAACTGTGAGGCCTGATGGATGAACCAATTATCTCTACGAGTAGACCCTGAGACCACCCAGAATACAGATTGGGAGGGATCCCTGACCCCTCTCCTACAAAATCAATCATGCTTGATTGTTATGTTATACATAACTGTAAAAGGTAAAAGGTAAACTTACTTTACTATAATACATAACTGTAAAAGACTAAAATAATAAAATTGAAAACTGAAAAATGGGCTGGGAGAGCAAAGTTTAGGGTATGTGCCTATTATGCACCTAACCCAGCTTCAACACAGCATCACTGGGTGCAGGCCTAGAGGCCCTAAGCTCCACCAGACTAGGGTGTCCTGGGTACCCCCTAGCACCACAAGGTCTGAGTAACATCACATCCTCAAGCCCTTTCATTGTACCACCAGCCCACTGGCCAAGAACTGCTGACAGGACCCTCAGGTCTCCTGAGAACCATTTGGGAGGTACAAATAAATGTAATTTAATTGAGAAATTTATTTGACTATTTTATTAAACAAGTTGAAAGTTGGTAATCAAAAATTTTTGATAAATGGAATGTATTAAAACAAAGAATTTGTTAAAAAAAAACAGAACTTGTTCATCAAAAGGTACCATTAATAGAGTCAAAACAAAGTAAAAGATATAACTGACAAAAACAAGAAAACCTATATCCAAAATACTAGGAGTGGGACTTGCCAAATAAAAGGCCATTCAATAAAAAATAAGCAGATTTTAATTTATACTTTATGACAGAGAAAATGCAAATGACTAATAAGCATATACAAATAAGTTCAAAACCCATTAGTTATCAGGAAAAGCCAAACCTATGCTAGTGTCAATACTAAAATTAGAGAAATTACTTATATATTATATTGTAAACATCGCAGACAAGTTGCCCTTTCAAACAGTACAATCTTAAATTATCTTTGGGAAGGGGGCGGAGGAAAAACAACACTTGTTCTTTTTCATTTTCTTGAAAAGTTCCCCCAAACTCTACGACACCCTGTAACTCAAGGAGACATTTTTTTCTACTCTATTCCACTTTTTCACGTGACATTTCACTCCTGATTTCCCTGCTGTCCCCCTACTCTTTAAGTGTCACTATACATTCCCAAAGGGATGTCACCTCAACCCAAACCAGCTCAAATATCCATCCACCTCCTGTTCAGAAGTCCCTCCAAACCCTGATTAAAATTCAACCATCTGTTCAATAAATAAACTGCAGTGCTTTACTTTGTCTAATGAACGATTACTAAATAATTTTCTCTGAATCTTATTGTCCTTCTCTCTGAAGTCTCTTTATTTCCATTTCACTTTTTTCCTGAGTAAAAGCCAACCCATTATTTTCTTTTCTTCACATCTTCGCATAATTTCCTTTTCCCTGAACTGAGGGCATGTTATTTTTAAAGCTCGTTATCTCCTCGGATCATTACCGTGCTAACTAAATTTCCCACCGTCTGTATCTTTCCTCTCTCCCTAAGCTGACACACCTCGACCAAATTAGGTTTCCTTACTGGTGATCGGTCAGTCGACCAGCCCGTAAAAGACCCAAAACCGGCTGCTTGACAATCCAGACCCTAGAGAGGGCATAGCGAGACTCTACGAGACCGTAAACGATGTGTCACCCCGGCCTTAAACTGCTGCAGTGACAAGGATGCCCTCGGGTCCACTCTGCAGGGCTGAAAACAAAAACGCACGCGCTGCGCATCCGGTTTCTGGGACACCCAGGGCGCGCGCTGGGCTCTCCCGGGAGCCACTAACAGACACGGATTTCCGGACCCTCCGGTCCGCGGAGCCTTCAGGATACTAACGCGCTGGATCTCAGTAGCCTCCTGCCCGGAGGTGACCCGCTCGTTCTCCGGTCCCAGGCTGAAAATCCTCCCGGGCACAAACACAAACACGTCAACAGCAAATCGTGTTGTGGGTACACAACGAGTCACCTTCTTCATCTAACTGCGATCTCTGCACCCTTTCGCGGTGCCTATCGCCACCAGGCTACAGAACGGGACAAAGACAATCGCTTTTTTAAAAAAAATCTACGTTTTTGTCAAGTTTTAACTCATTCGGAGCCAGCATCTGAGAATGTCTGACCCACCCCCCGAAACCCTCGTGGAACGCCCCGTGCCTCCTTGCTCCGGCAAGAGAACCCCTCGCCGGAACTTAAGGTTTCTCTCCTGTGTGGCTAATTTCTCTCTCTTTCTCCCCCTCCAAGCCAATCCCCGTGATCAATCCCGGGAATCGAAGCCCCGGGTTCGAGCGGTCCCGCGTCCTCCGGCTCGAACGACCCAGTGCCTCGGCGCCGGAGACCAGCTCCCGGCTCGCGGCGTCGGGCGCGAACGACCCCCGCGCCCCCGAGGGAGACGCTCTTTCTCCCTCTCCACACGTCCTCAACCCCCTCACGGCTCGATTCCGGCGGGGGGACGCCTCGCTTCCTCCCGCTCTCCCGAAGAAAGTCGCGTCCTCTTCCTCTCGACGAGGGAGGAAAAAAAAGCCGCCACCGTGCACGCCTTCCTTACCCAGGCTTTTCCGCAGAGCCCGGCGGCCCCTTCCATTTTGCCTTCTCTTTTTCCTTGTCTTTTTTGGTCCCGGCCGCGGTCGTCGAGTCGTCTTCGAACACGCTGAAGAGCTCATCGCCGAAAGCGTCCGCCATCTTTCGGAGCGCGGTGGAGGGGGGTGTGGGGAGGGGGAGGGAAGAGGCCGAATCTCCCTGCTACCCAGGATGCACCGCGACTGCGCGAGTAACGCCCCCCTCTGCAACCGTGGCCGGTGGGAGCCAAAAATAGTCGAGTCACACAATCGCCAGTAATTCTTCTTCAACACTAGTTTCTGTCTTGGCCCTTCTCCTTCCGGTCGTTCCTCTCCGATCGCTAGTCAGCGGGCAGCTTAATAATAGCGAGCGAGAGTGCGGCCAGAGCAGGCTGGTGAAGGAGCCCGGTACGGAGCCGGCACGTCCGGAGCGGCGAGGAGGCGGGTCCTGGGAAAACCGGACCAATAGCGAGGCAGCGATGGACCCGGCCGGCGGAACCCGGATTTAAGGGCGCCGGGTGGCGGCGCGGGGCCCGGGGCACGTGACGAACTTCCGAGTCCTGGCTGGGGGTGGGTAATTCCAGGACGCGAACCGAGGAGGGGGCGGGAATCCTCTGGCCATTGCTGCAGCATGGGCGGCAAGAACAAGAAACACAAGGCTCCCGGAGCCGCGGCGGTCCGCGCCGCCGTGTCTGCTTCCAGGGCCAAAGCCGCGGAAGCCGGGGCCGCAGGAGAGGCCCCGAGCAAGAAGCCGGTGGCCAGGCCGCCTCCCGCCGCAGCCTCCAGCACCAAGGATCCCCGGGGCAAGCAAGGTACGGGAGGTTAGCCGGCGCGGCTGGGCTTCCTGCCTGAGCCTCCCGATGCTCGTTCTGAGGGCGACGCCTTCGCACCTGGTAGGGTCCTGGGCCGCGAAGGGCGCGTCTTCGGAGCTTGCGGAGATCGTCCAGCCGGGGAGGGAGCTTGCCTTGCGCGCCGCCGATCTGGGTTCGATCCCCCACTTCCCGTATGGTTCCCCCCCACCACCACCACCCCAGCACTGCCGGGAATGACTCCTGAGTGCAGACCCAGGCCGTAAGCCCCGAGCGTCGCCGGTTGTGGCCCCGCCAAACCACAAAAAATGTGTCTTCGGCGCCTGGAACAGGTAGTGCCGCATCATTAGCCCTGTGGAGGTGTGAGTTCCTTACGGGGGCCCAGTTGCAACTTGGCGTCTGCCTCCTAGCCCACGTTGTCGCCTTCCTGCTCTAAAGTTAAAATTTGCGCTTGCACCCCTTTTGCTAGGTAGGAACCAATTCGGGGTTACAGATCTCAATGAGCGCGGTTAACGCACAGTTCGTGACCGTTTCCCTACCTGCTCTCATCATGTTCAGCTACAGTGGAGTTGTTGCCATCTGTTATGGGGGAAAAAATAAACATTTAATAAGAATCTGAATGTGTATACCCTATTTTAAAAAACACCCGCAGTCTTAACCACAGCCAGACAGTTTTGCGCTTTCTGATTGTAAACTCCTGCAGATTGGTCATCAGGCCACCGATGATTTTTGAAAATGAACAGTTGAGGGCTGGAGCGATAGTTCAGAAATAACGCGCTTTGCGGTCCATTCCCTTTCAACCCCTGGCAACCCATAAGGACCCCCTAGCCTGCCAGGAGTGACCCCTGAGCGGCCCCGTGTGGCCCAAACCATGACCCCCATCCCCGAAAATCAAGAAATGAGGCTCTGTACTAAATTCGTAGGGAATTTCTTATAACAATATAGCCACATAAATAAAATTGCTACCTGGTTTTTGTTATTTTTTTTTTCTGTTTGAAATTTTTTGACCAGGCCTCAGACATGCATGTGAGTCTTGTACTCTACTGCAGAACCACACCTTGTTTGGTTTTTATGTAACATATAATAGCACTGCACTGGAGAAAAAAGTGGAAATATTCACAATAAACATTGTTCAAACTCTTAGCTCCTAATCTAAGTGAAAAGGTACTATTTCATTTTCATGTTAATCTTTCCAAACAGCTTGAAGCATTATACATAGCATATGTAAATACATAGCGTACTTTTTCAAAGTTTTGTTCTCATCTGGGAGAAAATTAGGATCATGGTACAAATGTGTTGTATTTTGCCACTCTGGATTTTTCATTTCAGTTTTTCATTAAATTGTTTTAGAATAGCTCCTTTGCCAGGGAAAATTGAGGGGTAGGGACTGCTATAAAATGCAAAGATTTACCTTTGTAAATGGGGGATATGTCATTTGTTAAAGCTCATAAAAATCATACTAAGTATTTGGGGGGGGCACCAAAATTAAAACAGGAAGGTCAGAAAACTAGGATAAGGAATAAATTGAGGTATGTGGTCTGTTTTCAAGGAAGTCTTTTAGCCTGAATGATTTGAAGCAGTCATTTGTCGGAAGATCTGAAGACTGAATGTGTAAGACCTGGGGAACAAGGACAAAGGCCCTAAGATGGGAACAAACTTGGTTTGTCCCAGGAAGACCAGACGAATGTCTTGTCTTGAGTTATGTGAGTGAGGCCAGTATTGCTATTAAGTGGTGGAGCGACATTAGCTGGTTTAAGGATCTAGAGATGAAATCATCCTTTATTTTTAAGGTGCAGCATAAATTCAATTACTAGTATCTAGAGAAAGGAAAGGGAGATTTCCATGAGTTATAAAGAAGAATGCTGAGTGGGGAGCCTTGTGAAAAAGCAGGTAAGCATGTCAAATAGTGCCAAGGGTTACCAGATTTGAGAAAAGCCAGGATTTTTGTGAGCGCTTTCAGGAGGAGCCTGATTCTTCGTATGCCTGGATTTTAGATTTCTAGCTTGTAGTATGTTATCTTGTAGTCTGTTATCTCAGCCATCAATTTTGTGGTACTTTGTGACAAGCACCCTAGTAAGTGAATATAACTACTTTGGACTCGGTAGCTGGTAATATGAACTCTGCCTCCTTATTGTCTTAAGTGGTATGTTCTTTTTTCAAATTACCTTTCTTCTCTGCCAGGACTATCTTCCAAGTGATCTTCAGCTAAATGTCAAGAAGATAGTCATATGCTTTTTAAAAATATGAAGTTGATTATGTATTTCATGTAAATGATATGTGGTTATTTGCATTTTATAAGAAATTAGTTCATTCATGAAGCATACAACAATAAAATATAGTATTCACACCCAGCTGAATGACCCTCGAGCATACTAAGTTCGACCTTACCCCACTCCACCCCCACCGAAGAAAGGCCAAACTAACAAACCACAGGAATGAGTAGACTAAAGAGTACTAATTGATAGTGTTTTTTGATCAGGGTTTTTGACCACACTTGGTGGAACTTAGGGCATACTCCTCCTGACTGCATTAAGAGATCACTCTGGTAGGTCTTAGGGGATTACATGGGGTGCCAGGGGTTAATCTGAGTCAGGCATCTGCAAGATAAGCACACTACCTGTAGTACTATGTCTCTGACCCTAATTGATAGTATTTTAGAAAATTTAGAGAAGGTGCTACTAACTTCAGGATTGAGTTATTTGGTAAAGTTTTGGGGGAGGGGAGGATTTCAAAGTTAAACAACATTTACTATTCAACAATCTTTAAATAAGTAAAATGGTGCAATGGAAATGAAACATTAAACTTCCCCAACTTTGTTTTCTATTATATACAGGCCCCAAAATTTATAGTTTTAACTCTGCAAATGATTCTGGTGGTCCGGCAAATCTGGATAAATCCATTTTAAAAGTAAGTTTCAAGATTTTGAGTGATATCAAGAAATGTTCTCTCCTTTATAAAAGGTTTTTCTGTTTGTTTTTAAATAGGATCTATACCAAGCAGTAGGCAAGGAGCCTCCTGAAGGGTCACACTCCTGAAGCTTTGTGACCCCCATGTTGTGGGCCTGATAATGCTGGGCCCACACCCACTGGTGTTCGAAGCCACAGTTACCCTAGGGGTACTGAGGGGCCCTGTGGTACCAGGGATCAAGCTCAGTCCCTCACAAGTGCTGGGGATATAATTTGCCACTCTTCTTATTTAATAGATCTTCTCAGATCCTAAAATTAGATTCAGTCTTAAATGTCAAAAACTTAAGGGATATTCAAGTTTTTGTAAGTGATATGTTAATTATAGATCTGTACCAAACAGTAAATTTATACACATATTGAGATCCTCAAAAAATTAAAGTCTAGATTACACATCGTTTCTAATATGTATGACATATGTCTTTCTAGCCTTCTATCCAGTATTCTTTTCCATTATAATTTTGGTTCATGTACCTTTAATTCTCCCCAAATCCTGTGACTTTTGGACTCTAGACTTTAACCCACTAAACTCCTGCTTCACTTTCTCCATCTGTCTTGATAAAGTTGTTACCTTGGTAAAGTTCTTTATAATTCACCAGGTTGATTTTTAGTTTGATGGTTTCATCTCTTTTGTTAGTGGAACAAGTGAGTTCTTATTGAAACTTACTTAGAAAGATGTGAGGGGAGAGTAAGGGAGAAGTGTGTATTCAAGAGAGAACACAGGCTTCTCTAGAGTGGAATCAGGCAAGCGAGATACGTGTTCAAGGGAGAGCACGGGCTGAAGAGCAAGCCTCACCTATGCTTTTAGAAGAATTGCAGCTCACTGGCCTGAGTGACTGCATGCAGATCCCAGATTCAGTCCCTGGCCTCACACCCCCCTGAACATCATCAGGAGCATCCCTTGAGCACAGAGCCTGACATAATCCCAGAACACTGCCTAGTTGTGTTCCCACCCTTGCGAAAATTAATTAAAAGCTGCTCTGTGGACCTAGGGAGATGATAGCCCATAGGGCTAGAGTGCTCCTTTCTATTGTGCAGCCCGTGTTTCAACCCTGGCACTACGTGGTTTCCCAAGTATTGTGTGGATCTGACTCCCTAGCACCAAGCTGGGAGTGGCACTGCCAGATGTGCCGCAAAACAAGAACTAGAATCCCATGCTCAGTTGTAATTTATCTTTGGACATGATTCCTGTGCTGGATTGAATTCCTGCAGTATGTCTTTTGTGCTCAGTTTATTATAGGCATTCAATAAAAAGGTAATAAAGGGATGGTTTTTTTTAGATATATGCTTGCTTAATTTTGCATTTAACATATGGGGGCGGGGATAAAGTGACTAGCAGGAAAAATAGGACTCAAACTCTGGAAGCCAAAAGAATTTGTGTAATAATTATATGATGTTTACTTTGAGGGGCAGGTAAGGGGGTCACATCCAGCAGTGCTCAGGACTTACTCCTGGCTCTGGGCTCAGGGATTACGCCTGGTGGTGCTTTGGGACCTTATGGGGTGGCAGGAATCAAACCTGGGTCGACTGTATGCAAGGCAAGCTTCTTACCCATTGTACTATCATTGTAGCCCCTAAGTTTTTACTTTTACTTGACAGACCCTCTTTTAATGTAGCATCTATTTTTTCAGACTGTGTACTTAGTCTCATTTATAAGAACACATTCTGGATAGTCACCCTCAAGTATATCTGATTCATTATGTTTACGATAACACTTAACAGGGCTGGGGAGAAAGCTCAGTGGGCTCTGGAGTACATGCTTTGCATGTGGAGGCCTGGGTGTGGTCCCTGGCACCATATTGTCCTCTGAGCACTACTGGATACGGCCCAAGTTCCTCCCCACAATCCCCACCAAAAACTAGGCTTGCTTAGTGATCTGTCTGTGACAGTTAAGCAGGACTGGTCTATGAACAATATCTTGATACATGACTGTAAGTCTGTATTATAGGATTTTTTTTGCTCTTCCCATTTTTGCCTTTTCTGATCTCATTTCCACCCACCACCACCAGCCCCCCCATAAATGTATGTTAGTGATGTGGTCCAATGAATGATAAGCCATAGAATTATAACGCTTGTATTGGGCTTTCACTGAAATTTTAGATTTAGTTGATAGGGATATAGAAAACAGTGTTTCTGATTAATTACTAAACTCCACTTAATAATTTAGGTTCTCATTGATAATGACCTTTTTGGCCTCAACAGGTAGTTATTAATAATAAACTTGAACAAAGAATTATTGGAGTGATCAATGAGCATAAAAAACAAAATAATGACAAGGGAGTGATTTCTGGAAGACTTACTGCCAAAAAATTACAGGTATAGTACAAACAGTTTTTTAAGTTTCTTATTTTTAGTGGTACATTTAAAAACACTTCTATGTATGAGATTTTAAAAAATTTTGTTAGATTTCATGTAGATAATTTTCATCTGCAAGATTAGAGAACTGTGCCACGCATAAATGTACACACATTTAAAAGGTGACATGAAAACGATATTCCAGAATTTGTGCTAGACTCTGTGGTGAGCACTTTGCTTACATTTTCATTTCCAGAAGGGTATATGTTTTTTTTTTTTTTTATGTGAAGGAATTGAGGCTTGAAAAGATTGTGTAAATTGTAACCTGGAGTTCAGTTGTTAAGAAAACAATTTGTATTTAAACTCAGTTCTGCTCATTGGGCTTTAGAAAATAGATTAAAATGCTTTTACTTTGTGTATGTATGAAGATGTTCCTCGAAGCACTTCTTATAACATCTTAAATGCTCACCAATTGGAAATTTTATAATTGGATAATGAAATATCTAGCCCATAGAATATTATGTAACTATTACAAATGATGATGCAGAATTTCTAATAACTGGGGAAGATGTTTAAATGTTAAATGATAATTGTCTTTCATGATTGTGGGGAAATGAATAAAAGAAAACATACCGCATTGTAAATTGTACTTTGAATATTAAGAACGTAGGCTGTCTCTCATCTTTTTTTTAAGCCAAATTTTATTTTCTTGTTTGATTTTGGACTCACCTGGCATTACTTAGGATTTCCTACCTGCCCTGCTCTCAGGATTCAGTCCTGGCAGGGTTTTGGGAACCATATGGGGTGCTGAGGATTGAACCTAGTTTGACTACGTGCAAGGCAAACACTCACCTTACCCAGTATATTTTCTCTGCAGCATCTCTCTTTATCTCTTTTTAAATTTATCTATGGTTTTCAAATTCTAATTATAGTGAACTAAGAGAATTTGATCTCAAAAAAGGGGGGGGGCATGATAGTTTCGGACAATAATTTGTGTTGAGTTTCTTGTTTAATATGAGTGGGATAGTAAAATCAAGAGGGGGAGGAAATTGACTAAATGACGTTTACATTTCCCTTTCATAGGATTTGTATATGGCTTTACAAGCATTTTCATTTAAGACTAAGGACATTGAAGATGCCATGACTAACACACTCTTACATGGAGGTGATCTTCATTCTGCCTTGGATTGGCTCTGTTTAAACCTTTCTGATGGTAAGCCATATTATTCTAAAATTCTTTGTTTCTAAAGCCTTTTGAAATCATTTCAGTATTATGTGTTACATGTATAAAACTCTTGACTGTATTTCAGCTTTTATCATTGTGTTGTAATTATCTTTTAAACGTTTTAATTTGCTTACAATTCCTTTTAATGCATTCTCCTTAAGGTTATAGTATGTGTGAAAAGTGCATTGTTTTCAGGTCTTCATAGTTATTTTTAATGCACTTTTTCTGAAAGTTACCCATCAGTAATCTATTAGAATGTATCTTCTATTTGGGGTTTAGAAATTAGGGTCATCTGGGGCTGGAGCAATAGTATAGCAGGTTCGACATATGTCTTGCATGGAACTGACCTGGGTTCAATCCCCGGCACCCCATATTATCCCCTGAGCACCACCAGGGGTGATTTCTGAGTGTAGAGCCAAGAGTAACCCCTGAGCATCACCAGGTATGGCCCAAACCTTCCTCCCCCGCCCCCCCCCAAAAAAAATTAAGGTCATCTGACTTTGGATAAATATTTGATTAAAAGAGGGTCACTGTTGTATACTTTGGCAAGAACCTTGAGTTCAAATTGCTTCTGTGAGTGATTAAGAATACTTATACCATATGTTACAACAGTCAATGAATAATTGAAATGAGTTAAGATTTTCTTACGAAAATGAGGAACCTGGGGCTAGAGCCGTAGTACAGCATTTGCCTTGCATGCTGCTGACCCAAGTTCAGTCCCTGGTTTCCCATATAATATCCGAAGCACTGTCAGCCAAAAAAACGGGGGGAGGAATTTAACACATTGATAGTGAAATACACAATTCAGTAGAGGTGGACTATCCTCTGATGTGTATTTCTGCAGCTAGTTTGAAAATAAAACTAGATTAATTCTAGGGTTTTTATTCTCAGGAGATGAGGAATAGAAGAAAATGAGGTGCTTTGTCAAGGCAGAGTTTAGACATCTTTAGTAACTCTTTGGATGAGCATAGAGATAGTAAAGTAGGTAAGATGCTTTACATGTAGCCAAACCCAGTTCAACCTCCCACTACAGTCCCCCAGATTTCACCATGAGTGATTTCTGAGCTTAGAGCAAAGAGTGAGCCCTGAGCATAGTCAGGTGTGACCCACAAACAAACATAAGAGTAATGAATATTTGGAGCCAGAGAGGTAGTACAGGAGGTAAGACAGCATGCCATGCATGTGGCCCCTTTGGCTACAACTGGGTTTTTGACCCCTGTACCTAATGTGGTCCCCTGAGCATTATCCAGTTATCCCTGAGCATAGAGCCAGCTGTAAAACCTGGCCAGGCATGGCCCAAAACCCAAAATAAATATTTGTGTGAATTATGTATAGTGTGCAAAAAAAAAAGTGGAGTTCATGCCCACTTTTCTTTTTTTTTTTTTTTGGCGTTTAATCCATTTTTTTTTTTTATTTATTGAATCACTGTGGGAAAGGTTACAAAGCTTTCAGGTTTATGTCTCAGTCATGCAAATATCAACCACATTTCCCTTTACCAATACTTATTTTTTACCATGAAGAACCCCAATAAAACCCCACCCCCCACCCCTCCCCGTCCCTGTGAGGCAGATGAATTCTAGTTAACACTCTGTCTGCCTTGATTAGATTCATTGTTACAATAAAAGATTCACCACTATTTTTTAGAGTTTACCCCCCCCCCCCCCCCAAATCAGACATGCTGAAAAAGCATTGTGAAGTGATTTGCTTTCTACAGCTGGGTTCAAGAATTAAATGTTGGTTTTGGATTTCTGCTATTTTACCTATTGACCCTGAAAGTCAGGGTCTACTGAAAGTAGATAGTTAAGAAATTGGTTTCTGTGTTCTGGAGTCGTGGCCGTGCTGGAGAGCCGCTCGGGGGGGGCAACCGGTGGCCTCGGTAGGGCGTGAAGGGCGGAGCGAAACGCCCCCCTTCCCATGAGGTTTTAGTCGCCCCCACACTCCCGGCTCATACCTGCTGTCCACAAGGCTACCATGTGGCCGCCATCTTTCTTTCCAGAGAGGAGAGGGCGAATGGGGCAACACCCTTTCCCCTCCGGCAGACTTGATGGGCTGGATCAACGCATAGTCTGTTCACTTTTCTGCTCCAAGCTGCTGGGTTCTGCATTAAGTCCTTGTGCTTCTGGGGCCATGGCCGTGCTGGAGAGCCGCTCGCGGGGGGCGACTGGTGACCTCGGTAGGGCGTGAAGGACGGACCAGAACGCCCCCCGACCCATGAGGTTTTAGTTGCCCCCACTCCCCCGGCTCATACCTGCTGTCCACAAGGCTCCCATGTGGCCGCCATCTTTCTTTCCAGAGGGAGGAGGGCAGAAGGGAGCAACACCCTTTCCCCTCTGTCATGCCCACTTTTCCACCAGCCTAATCAGTAGCTGAATAATTAGCAATACTCCTGCATTTATTATGTATTATGTGCATATTTATTTTCATTTCTTCCTCCCACTTTTTTTTTAAGATGCACTTCCTGAAGGATTCAGTCAAGAATTTGAAGAACAGCAACCTAAAAACAGACCAAAATTCCAGGCTCCTCAAATTCAAGCCACTATTTCACCTCCACTGCAACCTAAAACCAAAAAACAGGAAGAAGAGAAGATGAAGGTAACACAGAATGTGAGTGTTTAGGTTTGCTTTTCAAGACTGTGTTCTTAAACACCTATCTCTCTTGCTTGTCTCGGTGTATTTTTCCAGTGCGGAAAAGTGTATACTCCTGAATATGTACTTTCTGTCTTTTTTTTTCATGTCTAAGTAAGATTCATGCAATAGAAACTCTTGCTTCACTATTCACTTAAAAAAAAAAAAAAACTTAAGTATTTAAAGAGCCTTTTAATAGCACAGCAGATAGCGCGTTTGCCTTGCATGCGGCCAACATGGCCCTCTCAAGACCAGCAAGCTACCGATAGTATCTCACCCGCACGGCAAAGCCTGCCAAGCTACCAGTGACGTCACATACTTGATATGCCAAACACAGTAACAAGTCTCACAACATTACTGGGCCCGCTCGAGCAAATCGATGAACAACAGGAGGACAGTGAGAGACAGATGTAGAGATGTATACTATCAGAATGAAGTATCTGTAATTGTTCGTAAAAGTTAATATGAAGTTGTATGACATTTCTGCTTACTGAAAATAATCTACAGATTTGACAAACTTCTGTCATCTTTTTATACATTATAAACCACCCCCCAAACATAATTATATCTATATAATTACCTGTTAAATAGGTAACAGTTGATTATATCTTATGATTCTGCAATCTTAGCTGGACTCAGCTGGGAAGTTCTTCTGCTCCACAAGATATGCCTTGGGAGGACCAGGGAAATGGCACAAGCACTAGTTTTGCTCACTGGAACCCCAAGTTTGATCTCTGGCACTGTCTGATCCCCCGGACTACTGAAAGTAACCCCCCCTTCAAAAAATTAAAGATATCTCATGGAGAATGGCACGATTCTTACCAAGCCTCTGCTTGTATCGTTCTTGCTTAATGTCCTGTTGCTAGAGATACATTATATAGCCAATTCCAAAAGTCCATTTGGAAGGGGATTACAGAAAGGTATGAATATTGGGAAGTATATAGTTAATTGCAGTATTATATTAAGAATATGGTGCACTTCTGCCTTCTTCCCCCCTCCCCCGCAGCAAGGTGGCCACCGCCTCAGAGCTTATTGGAAAGCCAGATACGAGCCGGTGATAATGGGGCAACTGCAGTCTCATGGGAAGGGGGGGGGGCGGTACCGGCTCGTCCTTCACACCCTACCGAGGTCACAAGTTGCCCATGAGCAGCTCTCCTGCACGGCCGGGAGGGAAAGGGTGTTGCTCCCTTCCACCTCCCCCCCCACCCCAGCAAAGTGGCTGCCGCCTCAGAGCTTATGGACAGCCAGGTATGAGCTGACAGTGAGGGGGCAACAGCAGTCTCATGGGAAGGGGGGCAGTACCAGCTCCTCCTTCACACCCTACCGAGGCCACAAGTTTCCCCCCACAAGCGGCTCTCCACCACGGCCATAACACCAGACGCACAGAAACCAATCTCATAATTATCTGGCTCTTTGCAGAAATACACGACATCATATGGTTCTCGTAACCAGCTATAGATAACAAATTATTTCACAATGCCTTTTCAGCAATTCTGATTGTTGGGGGGAAATTCTAAACAGTGGTGCATCTTTTGTTGAAGTAATGTAATCAAAGTAGAGAGAGAGTTAAGTAGAAATCATCTGCCTCACAGGCATCGAGAGGGGTGGGAGGTGGGTATATTGGTGGTGAAAAATAAGTACTGGTGAAGGGAAAGGTGTTTCATCACTGTATGACCGAGACTTAATCTTGAAAGCTTTGTTAACTTTTCCCACAGTGATTCAATAAATATAAGGAAAAAAAAAGAATATGGTGCATATTATATACATCACAGTTATATAGTGAAACATATCACATTATCTCATTTATATGAGGTACCTGAAATAGACCTAGGGCAGAAATAGAACAGCAGGTAGAGTGCTTGGCTTACATGATACCAGTGAGGGCTCTACATCTGTTACCACATATGATCCCTCAAGCCTTGCCAAATGATCCCTGCACAGTGCTGGGTATGGCTTCAAAAATAAATAGAATTTTAAAAATAAATGTAGGGGCTGAAGCGATAACACAGCGGGTAGGGCGTTTGCCTTGTATGCGGCTGACCCGGGTTCGAATCCCAGTATCCCATATGGTCCCCTGAGCACCGGAGTAATTCCTGAGTGCAGAGCCAGGAGTAACCCCTGAGCATCACCAGGTGTGACCCAAAAAGCAAAAAAGAAAATTTAAAAATAAAAATAAATGTAAAATAGTCAAATTTTCCAAAGCACAGAGTAGTATGGTGTTGCCAGGGGCTAAGAGGAAGGGTAAATGGGGAGATCCTACTCAAAGGTTATAAATTCTCAGTTAAGCAAGATGAATAAATGAACTAGAGATCTGCTACACCAATATCTAGACCTATAATGACAATACTGCAAGTGTCAGGCAGTGAGTGCAGTCTCTAGTACTGTCCTACCGAACACACAGTTGTGGTGGTTCTGCCGTCGGGAACCTCTGCCAACACCAAAAAGTGTAAGGAACTCTCCCACAGAAGGATACGTGTTCACAGGCTCTCCAGCTGGCCTCTCTCTCACCGCTGTTGTTAGGTGCCTTAAAGCCACTGTGTATGGGCAGGATCAGGGCAGCTGTAGGCGACGGGCAGGCTTAGGAAGAACAAGGACCAGGCATCGTTTATTCAATCTCTCATCTCTCCTATCTTACAAACCCTTCCTTGCCCCTCATTCCCCGATTCGCCACTCCTCTCTCTGAGTCTTGCAGCCTGCGCTTTCCTTTTGTCTCTCATTTCTGACTCTAACCCTTTCTGCTTCTCTCTCTACCCCTAGTTACATTCCTCCGCCTTGCTCTTGGGGCCCATGCTTCACCAGGTCTGGAAGCATTAACAACATATGGAAGCTCTTCCTGACTACCCTAGGGAAAAATAGCTCTTAAGGTGTTTTTTTCCTTTAGTTATTTTTGTATGGACACAGTAAAAGATACATTGAAGCTTGTAGGGCAGCTCTCCTGGGAACATTTTGCAGCAGACTCAGACTACTCAGGCCAGATTAATCCTTCCTAACCCTAGCAGGGTCCAAATCTACTTATTACTTTTTGGATCATGACAGCATGACCAAGCTCTTAACTTATAGTTAAGCATTAGACACTTTGGCCAGGCCCCTCTCAATGCCAGGGTAGCACGTAGCTCACCGCTTGCCCTGGGTCCATCCAGTCCCATGTTGGGACCCTGCTTTGGGGGATGCTAGGAAGTAAAGGCAGCTGAGGCTTAAGTCGAGAGAACAGAGGCCCAGGAGGAAAATATCATGTAGAGTCAAATGACTCTAAAGCATAGCATTTACTACTGTCTTCCTGTGCCCATACGAAAAGGACATTGCTCAGAATAAACTATACAAAGGACTTAAGGAGAAGAGAAAAACAATATTTACAAGTCAACAGAGCACAAAGAAAGAAGCTACGAATAAACACAGAGGAAAGGAAGCTCTGTAAATGGGAACAACCCTATAAACCTAAACTACCTGCGGCTATGTTATCCTGCAAGAAATTATGATTTCCTCTGCACCTCAGCCTAGCCTGTGAACCCCACAACCAAGTGTGCAATTCCCAGCAAGCACCACAGCCAAGTATGTGTGCAACCCCTATCATCACAGAAACAATAGCCATAAAAGGGAACTGGAAAGGAATTAAATATATATTTTTATGTTAAGATTGACCTCTTGTTCAGTGTTCTCTTTTATTTTGTGGAGTGAGGGGTAGGGAAGGGTTTGGGCCATGCCTGCTGATGCTCACGGGCTATTCTTGACCACTCAGAGTGACCCTAGGTAGTGCTCAGGTGACCATATGTGCTGTTGGGTATTCAGACCAAATCAGCCACATGCAAGACACGCATCTGAGCTCTTCTCTCCAGCTTACTTGTTCCAAGTTCTTACCATGTCCCATACTCTCATCGGACATGCATTAAAGAGTAGATAAAAAGTTTTAGAGGTGATAAATCTGTTTAATATGTTGGTTGTAGTAATGGCATTATGTGTGAAATCAGTTTATCTTGATTGTAGTAATAGCATTACATGTATGTATACACCCAAATTCATCAAAATGATGACTTTATATTTATGTATATACTATTATATAGTGGAAAAATATATAATTAAATATATGTTTTGTTATACATCAATACTTGAAAATAAATAATTTCTAAAAACCTACAGGAGCATCATTTTTTTAAAGGAATAACACTAATTTTTAGTTCTTTTCCCTTTATTGTTCTTTAGATAAACATTCTTTTTGATTTATGCAAGTTTAATTTTTTTTTTCTTTTTGAGTCACACCCTGCAATGCACAGGAGTTATTCCTGGCTCTGCACTCAGGAATCACCCCTGGCGGTGCTCAGAGGACCGTATGAGTTGCTGGGAATCGAACCCAGGTTGGCTGCATGCAAGGCAGACGCCCTGCCTGCTGTGCTATTGCTCCAGCCCCCACAACTTACCTTTTAAGTTGAGTTCAATTCTTTCATCTTTAACTGAGCAATAAGAATAATTCATCTTTGAGGCTGTGTGAGGTCAGAGAAATTTAAAAACGGTGGCACACGATAGTTTTGACACCTTTTCCTAACTTTGGTTTTGTGCTATATTTTATGGTTTTTTTTTTCTAGACCAAAAAGGAGGAAAAACATACAGAAGTAAATATGAAGGAATGGATTTTGCGATATGCTGAACAACAAAATGAAGAAGAAAAGAATGAGGATTCCAAAAGTTTAGAAAAGGAGGAAAAATTTGACCCTGTGAGTAGAAATTTGTATTAGGTTAGAATCCTAGATGGATATACTTGACAGAATATTTTACTTATACGAGACTTAATTTTCTGATTTGTAAGTTAGAGAAAAATATATTAGTTCTAAGCGTTGATGTAAAGTTTTAACAAAGGGAAAAACAGGGGAATCATGTAGAAACTTTTGAGAATAATATTTTTATTGAGGTGGTTGTTATCTGCACATGTATTTATCAAGCTTGTTTATGTGTACATTATAATGAGTAAATTTTATTACTAGTAATTCATACTTTAATAAAATTGGTTTAGCAAGGAAAGGAAGTTTCAGAAAAACATATGCCATGTTATGAACCTATTTATGTAGAAGAAAATAAACTTTTCTTTAGAAGAAAAGTTGCATTTTTAAGTATGTAAAGAAAATATCTAAAAAAAGAGTTTTTTTTTTTAATTATTAATAGTGTTTATTACTATGGTGTTATGGAGGGACTGAGTGGGGTTTTTATTTTTTTCTCTTTCATATCCTATACGTTTTTTAGACCCCGTGTCTGTGTTAAACTAAAATAAGCAAAAATTTTTTTAAAAATTTTAAAAAAAATAAGACAGTACAAGTCTACTTAGAGGCCTCAGAAAGAGGAGGTAACTTCTGATTGGCACATAAGGTCATGCCTTCAGAGAGAGAGCATTTGGGTTTAAGGTGTAGATTGATTGAGTGCACAAAAGCAGTGAAGGATGTATAGATGAGTAATGGCTGATAGGAATAAAGAGGTGAGTTGTGCTGAATCCGAAAAATTTTTTGATGCCCATAAACGGAATTTAACAACTTTTCTTATATATAGTAAACAGCCACTAGAGATTTGGGGGCAGGTGATTGACAAGTAAAATTTAACATTTTATATCAAATGTAGTAGCATGTGAAATGGTGTGGTGGGTCAGAGAGCTAGTTCAACAAATAGGGCACTAGTCTTGCACACTGCCGACCTGGGTACAATCCCCGATACACATATCGCCCCAAGCCCTGCCAGGAGTCAGCCCTGAGCACAACTGCTTATGGCCCCCAAACAAAAGACAAAATGCTTAAAAAATGGTGTGGATGTTCAGGTTAGCAATGTTCAGGTAATTTAGAAAGAGTCGGGAAGTCATTTGGCTGTTGTCTTTGCTCAGTTATCTGTTAAGATACCAAATTGAAAAGGAAATGAAACGTTTAAAGCAAAAATCAAAAACTTGGTTATTTACTGAATGTAAAGAATAAGACAAAGATCACAGAAGGGATAGTTCCATAGATAGGATGGAGTGTGATTTAGGTTCATTTTAAAGTAGCCAGTCCTTCTGTTTGTTAACTACATTTAAATTTACTTCTACACAAAATGGTCCCAGAAGTCAGCTGGTTGTGCTGCTTTAATTGTCATTCTTCCCTTTCTCTTACTATTTGTATTCCATAAACACCACCACACACATGCCATTCTTTTGGTTTTGGTTTTGGGGTCTCTCCTGGCAATGTTCAGAGCTTACCCCTGGCTCTGCTCAGGGATCACTTCTGGAAATTGTTGGGGAACTATAAGCCGTGCTGAGATCAAACCAAGGTCAGCTCCATCTTTTTTTGTTGTTGTTTTGGGACCTCACCTGGGGATGCTCAGGGCTTACTCCTGACTCTGCACTCAGAAATTACTCCTGGCAGCGCTTAAGGGACCATCTAGGATGTCCGGGATCAAACTCTGGTCAGCCATGTGCAAGACAAGCACCTTACTCACTGTACTGTTTCTCCTGCCCCTTTACCTCATTCTTCAAGTTTCACAACTGTTGTTTGCTTTTGAGGAAAGAAAAAAGGAATTTGATCTTCAACTTTAAATTCAGTTTGTTTTTTGCTAGTAAAGTCCGTTAGTTTTATAATGCCCGTTTTCCCCAGAAGCTTTTTTTGTTTTCAGTTTATTTCCCTGTCTTCCACTAGTTGGGGGTTATGGGATAATGACATTATGTGAGTATTACATTCATAATCATTATACTAATGAGTATTATTTTTCAAAAATGTATGTTACTGAATATATTAATTAAATACTTGTATTTCTAAAGTTTATAAAAATTATAGGAATGAGCTCTTCATACTCTTTTACTCTGTTGTTTCTTGCTGTATTTAACATGTCAAGGAAGTCTTTCCATACAGGTCACCCTCATTCTTCTGCTAATTTATTTTTTCTGTAATTTACTGGTTTTTCTCTATAGCAATGTACCATACTTGAGTTCGCATTTTCCCTTTTCAGCCAGGATTGCTACAAAACAAACATTTATGTAACTGCAAATCTGTATATTGTATTCTGCTCTTGTTGTTTGTTTGGGGCCATACCTGACAGTGCTCAGGGCTTACTCTGCCTTGTGCACAGGGATCTCTCCTGGTGAGCTCAGGGGACCATATGGGGTGCCAGGGATTACACTCAGGTCAACTGCATGGAAGGTAAGTGCCCTACCCTCTGTACTTGGCCCCTATTTTTCTATAAAAAAATTTCTAGAAGTAGATTTGCAGAATCAAGTATAAGATCAAAAGTTACATGTTTTAGTACACTGATAATACACTGATAATAGTTAAATTGACTTTTTCTAATTATTTTCTCATCATCATTTTATTTGTAACAGAATGAAAGGTACTTGCAGCTTGCTTCAAAACTTCTAGATGCAAAAGAACAAGCAGCTTCCTTTAAACTAGAGAAAAACAAGCAAGGCCAAAAAGAAGCACAAGAAAAAATAAGAAAACTTCAAAGAGGTAAATACAATTTCTTAAACATATAAATGCCTTTTCATCATTGGCCTTCCTAGGATGGAAGTTATTAATACACACGTGTTCTTTTCTAACAGTTGAACATGGAATTGGCTAACTTTTCTACAAACCAAATAGTAAATATTGTAGGTCTTACAGACTGTACCTACTATGTTAGATCTATTCAATTCTGCTTCACAGCATAAAAACAGCCTTAGACAGTATATAACTCTCACATCACCAAATATTTCTGAATTTTTTCCTACTAGTTAAAAATATAAAGTGATTTCTCTTTTTGTTTTTGGGCCACACCCAGCAGTGCTCAGGGCTTACTCCCGGTTCTACTCTTAGGAGTCACTGTTGGACGAGCCAAGGAAATCACATGGAGTGCCAGGGATAGAACCTGGGTCATCTCTCACACCCACTGTGCTCTCTGGTCCAAATCTCTGGTCCAAAACTTGTTTTGGAGCCACACCTGGGTGTACTCGAGGCTTTCTCCTGGCTCTGTGCTCGGGGATCACTCCTGGCGTGACTAGATGAGTTCCCAGGGATTGAACCTGGGCCACCTAGATGTAAGGCAGTTTCTTACCTGTTGTACTGTTGCTCTGGCCCCTTTAAAAATAATTTTTAACCAGAGATTGTACAGACACAAGCAGCAAACCTGGATTTAGACTGCAGGTCGTACGATTTGTCAGCCTTTGATATATGATACCATAGAATACTATTTTAGTTCATGAAGGAGAGGTAGATATAGTTCCATGAGTATTTCTAATAAAGAAGTTTTTACATGGGTTAAATTATTTTTTAATTTTAGTATGCAATATGAAACTAAATTGCCTCTGCCTTCTATCATGAATTCCTAGTAGGAAGTGTTAAGTAATTGGTAGAATGAAAAAGAAAGAACGCTGCATGCACGTGTGTGTGTAATATTTTTGCAGTGTAAAAAGACATTAAAAAAAAACAAATGCATAAAACTAAGCATCATGTTTTTTCTCGGTAGAAATGGAAACTTTGGAAGACCATCCAGTATTCAATCCAGCCATAAAAATTTCACATCAACAGAATGAAAAAAAAAAGCCTCCTATAGCCACAGAAAGAGAAAGTTCTTTGGACTTTAATTTATTTGAAAAATCTACAGCTGCTACTGAAGGAGAGAAAGGTAAAATGAAGGGAACAACAAGTGTAAGTTTGTAAACAGTAAAATATCAAGAAGTATGTAATTTAAAAATGTTCCTTTTCATTTAGCAAGCTACTGAGATGTCAGTAAAGTTATGCTTCCACAAGCCATCTTGAATAAGCAGGAATTAATGATAACTTAGTTGTTTAGCAATTAGTTATTATAGGTATCGTGTTTCAGCTTCATATCCATCCTCCAAACTCCTGCCAGAATAATCGTTCTATGACGCAAGTCTAAATGAATCTCCTGTTTAAAAAAAACTTGAATCAGTAATAAGTACAAACCCTTTATCATGGCTTTGAGATCCGTTGCATTCTGCCACAGTCTACCTTTCTACCCATTCTCATAACTCTGTACTATAGCCACATCATTTTTTAAAACATTACAGGATCGGAGAGACAGCTCAGATTGGATTGTGTGCTTTGCATGCAGGAGTCCCAGCTTCAGTCTCAGGCATGGTCTCCTCAAATACGTTAAAAAAAAAATACAAACCCTCTGCAGTTTCATGAAGAGGATTTCCTTCCATTGCTTCTAGAAGGGCAAGCCTTTCTACCTGTCCTTTCTTCACCTGTTTTCTTCTAAAAGTCTCTTCGTCAGTGCAAGAGGCCTTCCGCCTTCATTGCGCAGTAGAGATTTCATATTACTGTTTGACCATTTTTAAAGAACCATCTTTGTCTATCATTTTAGAGAAAAAAAAAGAACCTCATGATGTAAGAAATTTTGACTATACTGCTCGAAGTTGGACTGGAAAATCTCCCAAACAGTTTCTGATTGATTGGGTCCGGAAGAATCTTCCCAAGAGTCCAAATCCTTCCTTTGAAAAAGTTGCAGTAGGTAGATACTGGAAATGTAGGTATGTTTTTCTGGGTAGCATTGAACTTTTAAACAAATGATCGAGATGAACATCTTTCTTTCTTTTGAATTAGACAATAAGCTAACTTACAAATTCTACATCTGAGGTTGATAGTGCTTATAAATCATTTTTTAGTACAGGGCTTGTGGCAAATATTTTGATAATAAACATATTAAGTTCATGCTAATAGAATTCTTGTGTATTTTTTATTTCACCAATTTTATTTTTTTAATGTTTATCTTCTTTGTAGGGTAAGGGTAATAAAATCTGATGATGATGTACTGGTTGTATGCCCTACAATCTTAACAGAGGATGGTATGCAAGCCCAGCATTTGGGAGCTACTTTAGCTCTGTATCGTCTAGTCAAAGGACAGGTGAGATATCTTACATTTTGATTTTGGGGCCATTCCCACTAGTGCTTGGGAGCTGTCCCAGATTGGAGCTTGGGAAACCATGCAGTGCCAGTGATCAAGCCTAGGGCCTCGTACCTGCAGCAGGAGCCTGTACCACTGCACACCTCCCTGGGCCCAGGTGAGACTTTGGACTCAGGTGATACATAAATCGTTTGCAAAGTAATGCAAACATTGTATTTGTTAGCATATCAAAATATGCCTGCTAATGGAAGACTTTTGGGGGATTTGGGAACCAGATCTGGTGGTGCTCTGGAAACCATTTGAAACTGAAACTCAATCTTTAATTATGACCTTCTTCTATTTTTGTCTTCACTGATTGCTTCTGTCCAATCCTCAGTAATATTTTACATATCATTTTACGTATCGTTTTGACCTCGCCCCTAAACATAGTTTGATTTATTTTTGCTCTCCTCTCAGCAGAGGCTCTGACCCATTTAGTACATTCAACTTCCCTTATAAAACAAATTTACAGATTTAAAATAGCTGTGCTAGGGCTGGAGAGAATACAGCAGACTTGCATTGCTTGAGGCCACCCAAGATTCTATCTCTGCATCCCATATACCCCTGGAGCACCGCAGGGCCATGAATTACCCCTGAGCATTGCCAGGTGTGGCCCTAAAGCCCAAAACAAAAAAAGAAAGAAAAAACTGCTAGAATGGATGAACTTAGGAAAATTTTTTCTGTTGTTTTGTCAGTGTCCAGGGGACTATATGCAGTGCCAGAGATCACACTGCGGTCAGCTACATACAAGGCAAGCAGAATTAGGAATTTTTTATGTTCTGAGTTAATAAAAAGGTATTAGTTCTAGTTTTCAATTTTAGTTTATATTCTAAGCATCCAGTTTAAAGAAAGTTTACAGTAAAATACTACTTAAGGAAACCCTTTATGAATTGGGCGAAGAATTTTTTATGTTCTGAGTTAATAAAAAGGTATTAGTTCTAGTTTTCAATTTTAGTTTATATTAATTCTAAGCATCCAGTTTAAAGAAAGTTTACAGTAAAATACTACTTAAGGAAACCCTTTGTGAATTGGGCGTATAGAGCTTCAGGGTGTTGGGCCATTCCCTGTGTTGCTCAGAAGCGTCTCTGGTGCTCAGGGGATCATACTTGATGTTAGGGATCAGAATCAAGCACATAACAAAGCAAGCACCTTAACTTTTTTTTTTTTTTTTTTTTTTTTTTTTTTTTTTTTTTTTTTGCTGAGTACCATTCCCAGCAGTGCTCAGGGATCTTATGGGATTCCAGGAACCGCATGGGGTGTCAGGGGATCAGACCCAGGTTGGCCACTGCACTGCACTGTCTGCACTGTCCTCCCGTTGCTCATCTATTTGCTTGAGTGGGCACCAGTAAGGTCTCCATTGTGAGACTTGTTACTGTTTTTGGTATATCGAATACGTCAGGTGTAGCTTGCCAGGCTTTGCCTTGTGGGCGGAATACTCTCAGGAGCTTGCCGGGCTCTCCAAGAGGGGGTAGGAATCGAACCCGGGTTGGCCGCACATAAGGCAAACACCCTACCCACTGTGCTGTACAAAGCAAATGCCCTAATCACTAAACTATTGCTCTGGCCCTGTTAACTCCTGCAGGATCTTTCTGACCTACCAAAGGAAGCACTTTTATTTTTTATTTATTTATTTATTTATTGGCTTCTTGGGTCATACCTGGCGATGCACAGGGGTTACTCCTGGCTCTGCACTCAGGAATTACCCCTGGCAGTGCTCAGGGGACCATATGGGGTGCTGGGAATCGAAGCCGGATTGGCCACATGCAAGGCAAACACCCTACCCGCTGTGCTATTGCTCCAGCCCCCAAAGGAAGCACTTTTAAAGGAACCCAATGTTCGTTCTTTTCCTCGTTGTCTCCATTTCTTATTTTAATAATAAATGTGTCTTTTTTTGTTTGTGTGTTTTGTTTTGGGACAACTCCTTGTGGTGCTCAAAGTTTATTTCAGGCTCCGCCTCAGAAATTACCACCATATGGGGTGCCAGGGATTAAACTCAGGTTTGCCACGCATAGGCAGAGCCCTTCCTGCTTTACTATTCGCTCTGGCCTATGTATATCTTTAAGGAAATTAGAACCACTGAAAATTTCAACTAATTTAATGGATTTCCAACAATTTCCAGTTTCTGCAGGGAAAGTTTCTTATGTTAAGGGAGTTGAGGGGGAGGGAGGGTGCAGTGCTCAAGTATCGAACCCCGGCCTTCAACATGCATAGTACACACACCAGCCCATTGAGCTCACTTGCCAACCACAGTGAAGTTACATCTTTAATTCCTTCATTTTGCAAAATAAGATGCGGTAAGCTAAGTTTTGCCAATGTTATATTTCTGTGACTCTTTTATAACAGGACTTGTTATAAAATGTAACTTGTTTAAATGCTTTGCTTTAGATTATACAGCTGTCAAATGTAAGCGGGTACCTTATGTAGAAATGCTTTACAGAGATGAGGGTGAGACCAGAGTTTCGCTCAGTGCATCACTGATTTCAAGAGCTGTATTCAGGAAGGGGCTGCCAGTGGACAGGACCCTAATCAGGTTCAAAGTCCATTTGATAATAATGGTCCTCGGGTTCCCAGGAAGGCCCTACTTCCAGCAATAGTAATGTTATAATGTTCCAGGAGTAAGTAATTTTTCTAATTTAAAGTATGCCTCTGAGGGAACCCCATTTTACGAATGTAGAAAATTGAGTCACGGGGAAGCTTGTTTGCCAAGGATGCACAGTTGGCAAGTCTGGAAGACTTCATGTAGTTTCTTTATAACTTATATAATATGCTTGTACACCTTTTTGCAAGGGTGGGGAGACACACCTATCTGTGCTCAGGGCTTTCCCCTGGCAGGGCTCAGGGGATCATACTGTGTGCCAGGGCTCAAACGCAAGTTGGTAGTGTGCAAAGCAAATGTCTTACCCACTGTGCAATTGCTCCAATCCCATATGTGTATATATCTTCAAGTAATTACTGGATTAAGAGACAGATTACAGTTCCAGAGGAAGATACTTATCCTTCAAAATTTCAGTCTGTTGAATTTTGGCATCAGATAGTTTATAAAAGTAACATGCTGGGGCTGGAACAATAGCACAGCGGGTAGGGCATTTCCCTTGCACGCAGCCAACCTGGGTTCGATTCCCAGCATCCCATATGGTCCCCCGAGCACCGCCAGGAGTAATTCCTGAGTGCAGAGCCAGGAGTAACCCCTGTGCATCGCTGGGTATGACCCAAAAAGCAAAAAAAAAAAAAAAGTAACATGCTGTTTTATTCCTTTATAGTCAGTGCATCAGTTACTTCCTCCTACTTACCGAGATGTTTGGCTGGAATGGAGTGATGCAGAAAAGAAAAAGGAAGAATTAAATAAAATGGAAACCAATAAACCACGAGATCTTTTTATTGCTAAACTTCTGAATAAACTGAAACAACAGCAGCAGCAGCAACAAAAGCATTCTGAAAATAAGAAAGAAAATTCTGAAGATCCTGAGGAATCTTGGGAAAATTTAGTATCTGATGAGGATTTTTCTGCCCCATCTTTGGAATCAGAAAAAGCAGAAGACTTGGAACCCATTAGAAACCTCTTTAGAAAATTACAAAGCACACCTAAGTACCAGAGACTTCTGAAGGAAAGGCAAGCGTTGCCTGTGTTCAAACATCGAAATTCCATTGTTGACACACTCAAAAGGCACCGGGTAGTAGTTGTGGCAGGTGAAACCGGGAGTGGTAAAAGTACTCAAGTTCCGCACTTTCTCTTGGAAGATTTGCTTCTCAATGAGTGGGGAGCAGGTAAATGTAACATCGTCTGCACCCAGCCCCGAAGAATCTCAGCTGTGAGCTTGGCTACAAGAGTTTGTGAGGAACTGGGCTGTGAAAATGGGCCTGGTGGAAAGGTAAGATGGTATTTAGTCAGCCTGTGAGTGGGAGCATGGCTTTGCTCCGTATACTCGGGTGGACCCTGTCCCCTCCATGACTTCCGCCTGTTCCTGTTGCTGAGTAACGAATATCAGGTCCTTTTCATGTTTTCTTTGATAGCTATCATATGAAAAGAATATTTGCGATTTGTCATTTAAATTCTCAGAAGAAAAATACTTATTTTAATAGTTATGTATTCTAAGGTGTAGTATACTAATTTGAACATTTAGAGAATACTGAAACAAATGTGACTCATACACGCAGGCACATTTAATAAACATAACGTGTGTGTGCGTGTGTATTTGCAATTTTCTGTGGAATTATCCCAGGTTTTTTATTATTGTTTTATTTTCAATGAATAGAAGGTAAAATAGGAAATACAACTTTCAAACCCGGTATTTTTTTAAATGGAAAAAGTGTTTATCCATTATGTTTGCCATACAGTTTGTACGGAATTGAACAACCTTAACCTAAGTGAGTATAAAGAGTAAAAAGTAGTAAAATTGTTTACAACCAAATAAGATGAATTCTGAGTTCAGATAACAACTTAATTATACTTTGATGAATTCTTTCTAGAGATGGTAGTTACATTTTTGTGTCTGTTTACGAATGGTACCCCTTCATTTCATCATCATTTCATTTTTCATCTTTTCATCTTCCTGTTATTCATCGAAGCCTCGAGCAGGCCCCAGTAACGTCTCTTTCATCCTAACCCTGAGACTATATTCAAGGCTCTTTAGGAGAATGAGACCCATCATTGTTACTGGTATTTGGCATATTTGGTACGCCACGGGGAGTTTGCCAGACTCTGCCCTGTGGGCAGGCTACATTCGATAGCCTGCCAGTTCGTCCCCTTCATTTAAAAATTTTAATATAACAAGTTGAGTTTCTTTCAGGGCATGTAGAGAGTAAAAACACACAATTTCTATCCTATCAGGTACTTATAGAGAGGATGACAGGCATGCAAATGAATAACTGAAGTAATAGACACTATTGCTGACAGCAGCTGTTACTTAATGATGATAGTTTCAAAGAGATCTTGATAGATAAGTAGACAATACTGTAGGCACTCCAAGATATTATGAAATTAAGTGGATATCTATTGACGTTTTCATCATCATATTCGTGGTATTTGAAGCCTGTGAATAATTTTCCCGACACTGAAAAAAAAAAGATTTTCTTGCTTAAAGTTACCAAAATAGGTGTTTTTGTATAAATGAAGAATATAAAAATAATTTTGTAGTAAATTGCACTAAATAGATTTAATTGTGCTACATAATAAGAAAATGTTCTTGTTCCGTGTTAATTTTTATTTTTTCTGTGGTGCCAGAATGGAACACAGGTGCTCACACACGCAGGTCATGCTTTCTACAATACGGTCACACTCTTGACCAACAGAGCTTCATTGTTTCCCCCCACTGTCACTGTCCTCCCGTTGTTATCGATTTGCTCGAGTGGGCCCAGCAACATTGTGAGACTTGTTACTGTGTTTGGCATATCAAATACGTCACTGGTAGCTTGCCGGGCTTTCTGAGAGGGATGGAGGAATCGAACTCGGGTAGGCCATGTTGGCTGCGTGCAAGGCAGACAACGCCCTACCGCTGTGCTGTCGCTCCAGCCCATTTCTCCCCAATTTTATTTTATTTTAATAAAGTTTATTATAATTTATTACATTGAATATTCCAACACCAACCCCACCACCATAACAGCTATCCAGCACCTTTATTTTGAATTTTTCCACCACCACCCAAGTCTGCCCCAAATTCAGGTCCTAATAAAAGCCGCATTCCTGAATTTCTCAGCAGATTTATTCTTATGCATAAAGGGCTTGTTCTAAGCCTGTGAAGCTGGACCGTTGCATGTCGGTGATTGGGTTCTGTAGGTTTCCAGCTGCCCGGGCTCTGTTGGAACTGGGGCTGGGCTCACCCGTTCCCCACTTCGGGTGCCCAGGAAATGAGATTCAACCTGGTGCCTGACAACAATATTGGAGATATCTCTCCAGAGCTTCACTTTTTACAGTGCTTCCTAAGTTACTTGTGGGACTCTAATCTTGGCTTTGTGTACTCCCTTCAGAATTCTTTGTGTGGATATCAGATCCGGATGGAATCTCGAGCTAGTGAATCTACCCGTTTGCTGTATTGTACAACAGGAGTTTTGCTAAGGAAACTTCAAGAAGATGGCCTCTTAACTAACGTGTCTCATGTTATTGTAGATGAGGTAAGGTTATTCTATAATTGGGTTCAGATCAGTATATTAAAAAAATATTACTTCAGATAGTAGAGGATCTCCGGTCCTTGGTGGTATGAATGTGTAGTGATTTTATACCTCAAAATCATAAATACTAACATTGTTGTAATCATGTTACATAAGCTACAATGTTACTTGTAGGCAGAGGGGTGGCATAGTTTTATTTAGGAACATGGAAGGAGAGAGAAAGGCACTCAAGAGAGAGCACAGGCTTCTCCAGAGAGGGGAGAACTGATAGTACACATCTTAGATTGATAAGGCAGGTCCCAAAGATGGACAATGCACCAAAATTTTTAATGTAAAAATTATAGTAATATAGCTCTTGTTTTCTTTATACTTACTAAATGTCAGATGCCTTGTATATAATCATTTTTTCATTTCCTCCAACAAATATGTCTCATGCTAATCTTTATAAATACAGTAAATACAATATTGCAGGTTGGAGAAATAACAAAGGACTGGAGTCCGTACTTTGCATGCAAAATCCCTAGGTTCAATTCATGGCACCATACAGTCTCGAGAGCACACCTGCAGTGCTTAGAGGCCACTAGGACTAACTCCCAGTGGTTGGGGGGCGGGTAGGGGTGGCACATGGTTGCAGACATTAAACTCGGGGCAGAAAGCGTGCCAAACATGTACGCCCGCCCTTTAACTGCCTTCCTGACCCCTTGTGATTAATTTTTACTCCTCTATACTAGGTTCACGAAAGAAGCGTCCAGTCAGACTTTCTGCTAGTTATTCTGAAGGAAATTTTACAGAAACGATCTGATCTACATTTGATTTTAATGAGTGCAACTGTAGACAGTGACAAGTTTTCTACGTATTTCACACACTGCCCCATTCTCAGAATTTCTGGAAGAAGTTATCCTGTTGAGGTAAGCTTTCTTTATGATGCATATGTAATAATCCCCTTCCAGCAGTGAGTTTTCCCAGAATCTATGTCCTTAACAAACTAAATGTCCGACAACAGATAGATTACTTTTCGATTCTAAGAAAAAAAATTCTGCAGTTTGAATGGAACTGTAGCGCATCATGTTAAGCAAAAGTTAGAGGGAGAAGATGAGTGAGAGTGAGAGATGATCTCACTCATCCATGGGGTATAGAGAAATAAAACAAGGAAATAAACAGTATGGACAAGGACCAACCATTAGCCTTGGATTACAGAACTGAAGTTACCAAGCATTGAGGGGGAGAATGGAAGTGATGTAAAGCCAGTAGTGGAGGGTTTTGGGCTCGGTGATAGTTAAGGTACAGTAACTTTAACATTTTTTCATCAAAACTATAAACATTGGGGCTGGAGCAATAGCACAGCGGGTAGGGGTTTTGCCTTGCATGCGGCGGACCCGGGTTCAATTCCCAGCATCCCATATGGTCCCCTGAGCACCGCCAGGGGTAATTCCTGAGCGCACAGCCAGGAGTAACCCCTGCACATCGCTGGGTGTGACCCAAAAAGCAAAAACAAAAAAAAAACTATAAACATTAAGGGAGCCGGAGTGATAATACAGTAGGTGAAGTCCTCGCCTTGCACTTGTCCAGCCTGGGTTGGATCCCCAGCATCTCAGATGGTCCCCTGAACTGCCAGGGGTGATCCCTGAATACAGTGCCAGGAGTAAGCCCTGAGCACCACTGGGTGTAACTCCTCCCCCCCACACACACACCAAAAAAAACACAAAACTACAAACAATATTATTTTTACTGTATTATCTAAATCACAATAAAAATGAGTTTTTAAAAGAATACAGGTTTTTGTGGTCTTGGCCATGGTCTATTCCTAGGGTACTGCAATTCAGAAAAGTTGGAGACAGTGCTTGGTATCAAATGTTTGATAGTCTCTCACCAGAAGGTGGGTGGGTTAGTGGAGATAGAGGATATTGCTGAAGAATATACCTAAGAAGTACAAAAATAAAACATCCAGACTGAGGAAAGCTGTGTGGCAATAATTTTTTTTTCACCCACCCCTTAAATGCAACTAAGTCTGACTCTTCCTTTGTGTCTTTAATGTAAAAACTGCTCTTTTAATCAGTGTTCATATATAAAAAATGTACACCACAATATAATTTTTCCTGCAACTTCTATCGACAGATTCATCTCTCTTAACCAGGTTTTTTATTTCCAAATAATGTAGAAAATAGCTTTTTATCATAATTTCCTCAGTTAATGTTGGTGACACTCAAAAGATAGCCATCATTCTGTTCTGTAAAATGGTATTTATTGAAATGCATTTAAGAATTTGAACTCGCCATTTACGTGTGTTAACCTTGCAGGTTTTCCATCTTGAAGATATAATAGAAGAAACAGGCTTTGTCCTGGAGAAAGACTCAGAATATTGTCAAAAATTTCTGGAGGAGGAAGAAGAAATAACCATTAATGTTACGGGCAAAGCAGGGGGAATAAGAAAGTACCAGGTAAAAAGGAAATGTTTGAAATATATGATCATTCTATTGTATCCACAGCAAAAGCAAAATTAGAATTTTTAAATCATACAGCCATCACAGTAAATTCAAGTATAATGTGGTAAAGAAGAAACATTTTGTTGTGAGCATATTTTAAAGGTTATTTCTGTTATCTTTGTTTCAAAGACTGTAGTCTTCAGTTTGTATTTTTATCATACTATTTTGACTCATAAAGGTAAGCCATGTTTGTTGTTTAATAGCGTGGTCAGTGTATTAAGTAAATTTGTAGTGATTTACTCTCCCCTTTTGTTGGGGAGGGGATAGATGGGTCACACTCACCAATGCTCAGAGGGCATTCCTGGCTCTGGGTACTCAGTAGTCACTCCTGGCAGTGAATATGCCTCAGGGTGCCATGTCTCATGTTCCGGGTGGGTTGCGGGGATGGTGTGCTGGCTGCATACGAGGCAGGTGCCTTACCTCTGTGCTGTCTCTCTCACCTGATTTTCTCTGCTTTATCAAGTTAACACCTTTGTTAGTCAAAGGTGTTGGCAGAATCAGTATCTAAATCTTTTTCATTTGTTTACTTTGCAGCCTCTGTGAACTCGCCTTAATTTTATAATGCATATCCAGGCTAAGCAGAGTTCTTAGTTCATTTCAGTGACAGGTTCTTATAAATAAAACAAAGTCTTTGTTTGTGCATTGCGGACAGGCTGTGTTCAGTTTTATCATGAATCCATGATATTTTATGCATGTATCCAAAGTCAAATTACCTTATCTTTTAATTAAGCAGATAAATCAAGGAAACAAAAACAAAAATCTTTCTCCTAAAACTACAGAGATAGAAATTAGAAACTAGAGGTCAGATAGATAGTAAAGTGGGTAGAGTGCTTGCCTTACACATGGCCCGTCCAGATTCTATCCCCAGCACCCCAGTTGGACTCCTAAGCCCTCCGGGAGGGATCCCTGAGTGCAGAGCCAGAAATAAGCCCTGAGCACTGCCAGGTATGCCCCACAACTCCTCCCCCACAAAAAAAAGAAATTGGAAACTAAGGAATGATTTCAGAAAATATAAAGTACATCAAAAGAACAATTTGTATTAAAGTAGAATCTAGACATCATGAAACAGATATAAACCATTTGTTGAAGGTATTCTGACCTCTTTTGTAATGGGGTTCCTTTTTTATTGCCACAAAATAATGCATACATTATTCTGCTTTTCCTCAAATTCTTCTTTAATTTAGTATCTACATTCCAGAATAAAAAGTTAAGTACTGTACTTCAGGAGACTGGATGAAATTAAATTATAGGAGATGGAATTTTATACTCTTTATACTTTAAAAATAAACTTAAGTTTAACAATAATATGAGAAATAGAATTTGGTTAAATACACCTCTTTTTTTATTTTTTTTTATTTTTTTTTTTTTAATCTCAGAATGGGTTGGAGCCATAGCACAGTGGTAGGGCGTTTGCCTTGTGCGCAGCCAGCCAAGCTGAGCCGGGTTCGATTCCTCTGCCCCTCTCTGAGAGCCCCCAGCAAGCTACCGAGAGTATCTCGCCCACATGGCAAAGCCTGGCAAGCTACTCATGACGTATTCAATATGCCAAACACAGTAACAACAAGTCTCAAAATGGAGACATTACTGGGCCCACTCGAGCAAATCGATGAACAACGGGAGGATAGTGTTTATTTGTCTCAGAATAATGCTGGGTTTTTTCTCTAATTTTTTCTGATTTTGTTTCTTTTAGGATTACATCCCAGTTCAAACTGGAACAGGTGTCGTTGATTTAAATCCATTTTACCAGAAGTACAGCAACCGTACTCAACATGCCATTCTCTACATGAATCCTCATAAAATCAACCTAGATCTCATTTTGGAACTTCTTACGTATTTAGGTATACATCTATTTCTGATGTGTCCCAGTTTTTTGTCTGAGCAGGGGGTGGAATGGTTGGAGTTGGAAGCATTTTCAATCCTAGAACTTCCTATATGCAAAGCGTGTGTTCTTGCTACTTTCTCACTAGCCCCTGCATCATTTATATTGATAAAGATTTTAAGGTGTTCTATCAATATCTTGCATGCTGTTTCTTATTTCTTATTTTGGATATTGTTTTTAAAACTTTTCAGACAGAAGTCCCCAGTTCAGAAATATTGAAGGAGCAGTATTGATCTTTTTACCAGGCCTTGCTCATATCCAACAGTTATATGATCTCCTATCAGCTGACAGAAGATTGTCTTCTGAACGGTAACTACAGCTCTTCATTATATTCCTAAATATTTTTGTTTTGTTTGGGGGCGGGGGGGAATGTTACACCCAGTAGTGCTAAGGACTTTCTCCTGGCTCTGTGCTCAAGGATTACTCCTGGCAGTTCCAACAGACTGTATAGGGTGCAGAAATTCAACCCAGATTGGCCTGTGCAAGGAAGCACCTTACCCACTGTATTATCTCTCGAGCCTCCTCCTAGATAGTTTCAAAATGGGAAAATGTTTCAGATATTAAAACACTTGCTCAGAGCTTTCAGTTTCTTCATCTTGTTAAAATTGTCCACGATGAAGCACGTTTATTTTTGTTTTAACATTTCTATTAGCGCATTTTATCTGCCAAAAATTTACTATTTCTACATTTTTTTCTGTTACTATGACTAAGCAGTTGGAATCTTGTGCTTAAAAATAAGATGGTGATAGCTTTTCCCAATCCAGTGAATGATACAGATTCCCAGCGAGATTTTAGATGCATACTGACTTGGCTGTTTACTGTATCTATCTTAGTAGTTTATTACTGATGTCATGATTATTACTTCGGCATTGTAGAACGTACTTAAAAAATTTCTTAAACCTCATAGTTCATATAGTTTATTCATACAAAAGTTTTCCTCTATGATGAACCTCCATGGGCTCACTTTATAACTTCCACAATTTTTGTGAGATGGGAACTTTCGTAATAAAAATCTTAACTCATTTCCTATTTGCAAATAAATTTTGTTGTTCTTTGCAGTGTCTTCTAAAGGGAAACTCTTGCTAAGAACTATGATTTTAACTTTCAGATATAAAGTGATAGCTCTGCATTCTATTCTTTCAACTCAAGATCAAGCTGCAGCCTTCACACTTCCTCCTCCAGGAGTCAGGAAGGTAAAAATTCAGTACATCTTGTTTACGTGATTCATCTGAACATATTTCCTGAAACTGAAGTAGTTTATTATCAAATAAATCTAAGTGCCTTATGGATAGCAGTCTTTAGATGTTATGCAGCTGAACAGAATCAGAAGTCTACCCCATAGTAAAAGTCAAGTAACATGTTTATAAATGATTAAAGGGACAAGCCTACTTAGGTGAGTGGTAGTTACAACATATGGCATGAATGTTCTTTTTTGAAAAATCACTGCTTTTCCTTAAAAAGTATCATGAAGGATGTTAGCTCTCAGGAGCCTTACTCTTTTTGTTATTGGACATTAAATTAAGAAATTATCTTCATATTATTTTGTTTAGGTTCTGAATGAAGAGAGTTTCTCAGATTTTGAAATCTTTCACACAGTGGGAAAAATAGCACAGTGTTGGAATTAGGAGGAACAGATTGCTCCCAGAAAGATCCTAGCTAAAATGCAGGTGACCTGAGTTCCTTTATCAAGCTGCCATATTTGGGGCTTTTAGTACCCACTCAGTTTCAATTTCTCATCCTGAAAAGGGGTTAGAATTAAAGTGATGTTTTATAGTTGTATTTTGAGTATTCCAGGAGTGCTAAGACTAACATTTGAACTTCCCTGTAAAATTTTGTTTGAAGAATTTCCCCTTCTCAACAAAAGAAAAATGTAATGCTACTGCAGTAAAATGATCTCCTAGGTCCCATCTAAGTAAAATGATCTCCTAGGTCCCATCTTAATGATCTGGGTTCTTTTTCTTAGGATAAAATGAGTAAGAAAAGCCAGCATTGAGTATTGGAAAACAGAATTGAGATAGTGTAGTACTTAGGATTGACCTAGAATTTCCTAAATGTTTTACTTTCAAGGAGTCAACAGAAAAAAAATGGTGGAAGACTGCACCACACAGCCATCACCATTAAGAGTTTTAGAGCTAGAAAGGGACCTACGAAATCATCTACTTCTACCTTCTAATTCACAGTTGAGGTAACTGAAGTACAGAGAGGTAAAATCGCTTGTCGAAGGTCACTGAGCTATTAAATCATAGAACAGCAAACCAGTTCTTCTCCTCTAGTTTACTGTTTTGTTTTGCTTTTATAATTGTAAAGGATTATGCGAATCTGTCTCTGTTTTCTGACCCAATTTCCCATTCCTTATGACATTTTTAAGATGACTAACTAGAATTAGGGGATGGTATTTTTGTTGGAAGGAATGTGTGAATTTAGCTGAATGGCAAGCTAAAGTGATGAAAACTACAACAAATTTAAATGACACGATAATGGGAAATTACGAGTTTTTGAAAATAAAAACTGAAACTTGCTTTTTAAAATTTGTAATTTAAAATTAGGAAATTTAGATAATGGCATTTTGCTGAAAATTATTGCCTAACTATTTTGACTATTTCTGTTTCAGATTGTCTTAGCAACAAATATTGCAGAGACAGGTATCACTATTCCAGATGTTGTGTTTGTAATTGATACTGGACGAACAAAAGAAAATAAGTAAGTTTGAATTTTAACCTCAAAAGTGCATGGGGCACTTTAATTCTTTGGAGAAATCACACTCATATAGGGACATATCAGATGTCCTAATTCTGCCGAACGGAAAAAATCTCAAGAGAAACTGTAACAAACTTTAAATATCTAGTAAGAGTGAATATCAAATTACATGACCATGAGTAATGCTAGTTTACTATTATTTGCAGAAAACTGCTCTCTGAGAAAATTTCAGAAAAAAATTTTTTTCTTTTTTCTTTTTTGCTCCAGCAGTACTCAGGAGCTATTCCCAAATCTGTGCTCTCTTCACACCCGGCAATGTACCGTGGGTATCAGTCCAGAGGATCACACCCAAGTTGTCCATATATCTTAACAAACCCAGTACTGGCTAATATTAGGAAATTTTAGCAATATTTTAAAATGAGTGATCAGTGCAATATAAACCCTTGATTTTTATTTACTTCCAGGGAAAATATTTTTAGGACTTAACTCTCTTGTGAAAGGTGCACTTAATTTTAATGTTCCCATCAGGGTTTCTCAGACTACTACAAAAAATTTGTATTGCATAATTAATAGGCATTTTACTAAAAGTCATCAGAATCCGTGGTGGTGGGAAAAGGGCACTGGTGGAGGGATGGGTATTTGATCATTGTATAATTGAAACCCAAGCACAAAATTTGTAAGTCTACAACTGTACCTGATGGTGTCTCACTAATAAAAATTTTAAAAAATAAATAAAATATTTAAAATAGCACCTTAAAAATAAATAAATAAATGTCATCAGATTGAACTGGGAAAAGTTAAGTTATGCAGATTTTTTTCTTATAGTAGAGTTTTTAATTTGAGATTTAGTGTTTGCTGCATTGTCTCCTATGAAATAGCTTGGGAAAATGTCTGTAGTATATGGTAATACACTTTTTTTAACTAGTTTTAGTGTAAATGGGGGGTTGGGTAATGTGAACCATGTGCTCTAATACTGAGCTACATCCTGGCCCTTCAGTTTTGAGTCAGATACTCTCAGATTTTGATTTTTCATTTACTACATCCATTCTCTCTCCAAATGTTTCTGTAGGTACCACGAAAGCAGTCAGATGAGTTCTTTGGTTGAGACATTTGTCAGTAAAGCAAGTGCTCTGCAGCGCCAGGGGAGAGCTGGGCGGGTCAGAGATGGCTTCTGCTTCCGAATGTACACCCAAGAAAGGTACACGTGGCCCTGAAAATAAACACATAGATGAGTGCCATGTGGCATATCTGGTAATAGAATAAGTACTTCCTGTTCTTATTTTTCAGATTTGAAGGCTTTATGGACTATTCTGTCCCTGAAATCTTGCGTGTGCCTTTGGAGGAGCTGTGTCTTCATATCATGGTAAACTCAAAGTAACTCGATGACTTTTGGCGCTGACTGACAGGGGCATAGTCACTGCTCAGGGGCTACTCTTGCGTGGCTCTGTGCATTTTTCCTGGCAGTGCTAGGAATCAGACGAGGGTGGTTGCATGCGAGGCAAACATGTTAACCCCAGTACTATCTCACCAACTCTCAGATAAAGTTTTTGTTCTTTATTCTTTTTGAGGAAACCAATAAATGAAGGTTTAAACTTACCATAGCATTTATTGCTCTGAATTTTAAAATATTTTATTTATTCTTCTTTAACATATGCCCCCTTTCCTCATCTTTCTGTAAGTAAACCCACTGTGCTTTAATTCTGCCACACGTACTCATACTTTATAGATTTAAACGCAGTCTCATAATCTAGACTTGTAGTTCTCAACTGGCAGCGGTAGTGTTCGTGAGGAGACTATTGATAGTGACCAGGAACAATTTTGTGTGTCAGAACTGGGTGCTAACAGGGAAGATACATTATACTATGGGTATCTAGAGTTAAGTGCCAGAGATGCTGCTAAATATTCCATCGCGCACTGCAGGGTTCCTTAAAACAAAGAGTTATGTGATTCAAAATAATTGTAGGGCTAAGATGGAGAAACGAATTTGTACCTTCAGGAAAACAGCGTTCTCAGTGCCCTTCTGAAACATATGCACCCTCAAAATTTGTTAAGCATCACTGTACCATCTCTTTGGGCACTATTAATTCTTTACCTCATTTATCACTTATTTTTTTCTTCAGAAATGCAATCTTGGTTCTCCTGAAGATTTCCTCTCCAAAGCCTTGGATCCGCCTCAGCTTCAAGTCATCAGCAATGCAATGAATTTACTCCGAAAAATTGGAGCTTGTGAACTAAATGAACCAAAACTGACTCCTTTGGGCCAACACCTTGCAGCTTTGCCTGTGAATGTGAAAATTGGAAAGATGCTTATTTTTGGTGCCATATTTGGATGCCTTGACCCAGTGGTATGTTAAATCTTATTTCTTCACTCTACAAGTTGTTTTAGCTGATAAGTTAATATATTTGGTTATAATTGTAAACTTACAATTTTTTTTTAAGAATTAGAATGTCTTAACTGCAGTTACAATCCAGGCAATCTGAATGATAAGCATTTTTGTATATAACATTTTGTATTAATTCATTTTCTAGGTAGACACTGTTTGTGGACTTTCGTGGTTTATTTGTTTATTTGCTTGGGAGCAACACCCAAACTAAACTCAGGGCTTGTTCTTAGCTTTGTGTTCAAGGATCACTCCTCGTAGGGCTCTGGGGACCAGATGGGATGTTGGGAATTGAATCCATGTTGGCTGTGTGCAAGGCATCATCCTGCCCATTGCACTATTTCACAAGCCCCAGGTAGGCACTTACGTGGCTTGTCTAAACTTTGGCTCTCTAACACCTCACTTGAAATATATATTTACTTGCATATGGTGAATTTATTTAGAAACGTTGAATACCACAGACTAGTTCTAAAGTCTAATAAAAAGCTTCCTTCCCTTTTTCTGGGTTATCTCTGATCCAGCATTATCAGCAGTTGTTTTTTCATATCATAAAGTTAACATATTTTATGCCTTTGATACGTGGACTTGTACAGCTACCACATTGTTCCAGTTTTTTAACTTCATTTGGATATTGCTTTTTCTGGGACTACATATTAAGGTTGTTAAAAACAATAGAATGTGATTTACTCAAGTCTCTGTTTTTCTACATTCTAAATAATCACAAAAATTGTGCCAAACCTAAATAGTGGAGCATGACAAACATTAAAAGAAAAATATGCAATTTAAAAGTGTACTTGACAGGGGCTGGAGTGATAGCACAGCGGGTAGGGCGTTTGCCTTGCACGCAGCCAACATGACTGACACAGGTTCGATTCCCAGCACCCCATATGGTCCCCTGAGCACCGCCAGGAGCAATTCCTGAGTGCATGAGCCAGGAGTAACCCCTGAGCATCGCCGGGTGTGACCCAAAAAGCAAAAAAAAAAAAAAAAAAAAAAGTGTACTTGACAATAGCCAGAATCTGAAAAAAACCTGAGTGCCCGAGAACAGATGACTGGTTAAAGAAACTTTGGTACATTTACACAATGGAGTACTATGTAGCTGTTAGAAAAGACGAAGTCATGAAATTTACCTCGAGGTTAGATGCTCCCCCTTCCCGCCTCCGCTTGGCCAGCTTCCCCTTCTGTGAAGTTGAACATGTCGTCCGCCTCCCTGGCTGGCGGGTTGTCCATCTGGTCCTGCCTTCTCAGTGTCTTTGACCGCCCCTTGGTGAAGCTTACGTTATCCCAGATGAGGTGGAAAGGGAGGCGGACCTGGATTCAGATGCTCCTCAGGCCATCAGCCAGTCAGCCCACTTCCCGCAGACAGCCACGCATCTGGCACCCTTGTCCCACATCCCAGAGGAGACACATGCGTATGTATCTCAGAAAGGAAGATCTATCATGAATAGAACTTGTAGAACTTGCCTGAGTGCTCCCCAGGGAGGCGCTCATGTGTCTGAAGGGAGTATTTTCTTCTGTCGTGTTGTTGTTTTCCTTAATTTATAGGATTTTTTTTAATGTAAAAAAAAATTGCACTGAACTCTATAAATGTAAATGCTGCTTTTTGTAGCTTATATTAAAAAGTTGCATATTTGTAGTATACTGCAATAATATTTTTTACATCCAGCTCTTTAAGTGATCCTTGTTCTGGTGGCTTTGTGTAAATATGTTTGCCCTAGTTGAATTGAGAAACTTTAAAGGTTATAAAATAAAAACAAAAAATAAAAAGTATTTGTTTTCTGCTAGATGAAAAAATGACTAAGCATGTATATTTTATCAAGCTCATGTATTTTTGAAGTTATGAACTATAAAAATGTTAAAAAGAAAAAAAAGAAAAGACGAAGTCATGAAATTTACATACAAGTGGTACTACATGGAAGGTATCATGTTAAGCGAAATGACTCAGAAAGAAAGGGATAGACATAGAAAGATTGCATTCATCTGGGGACAGACATAGAAAGATTGCATTCATCCTGGGAATATAAAGTAACAAAATAGGAGACTAACACCCAAGAGTGGCTGGGATTAGTACCAGGAATTTTACTCCATGGCTTGGAGGCCAACCACACATACTAAGGGAAAAGGGAGCTCGGATAGAGAAGGGAACACCAAATAAAGGTGTTGGGAAGATCCTCCCAGGATGGGAGAAGCATGCGGAAAGTAGACTATAGACTAAACATGATTGTCACCCATTGCCTCTTTTGCAAACCACAACACCCAATAAGAGAGAACAAAAGGGAATGCCCTGCCACAGAGGCAGTGTGGGATGGGGGGTGGGAGGGATACTGGGGTCCGTGGTGGTGGGAAATGGGCACTGGTGGAGGGATGGGTAGTTGATCATTGTATAATTGAAACCCAAGCAAAAAATGTGTAAGTCTGCAACTGTACCTCATGACGTCTCACTATTAAAAAATTTTTTAATAAAAAAAAGTGTACTTGAATGATTTTGCTGTATATCTCTAATGATAAACTGCTTATTTATGAATAGGCAACGCTAGCTGCAGTCATGACAGAGAAGTCTCCTTTTACCACACCAATTGGTCGGAAAGATGAAGCAGATCTTGCAAAATCAGCTTTGGCCATGGCAGATTCAGACCACCTGACGATCTACAATGCATACATAGGGTAAATAACTCATCTGGCTGTTGTCAGTAAGTTATTGATTGTAGGTTATTGTAAAAAAAAAATTTTTTTACGTTCATTACAATCATACAGGAAAATTTTTAATTTCTTTTTAGTTATTTCACCTCTCCAGGTATAATTAAATATTTGAGGGTTGTTTTCATAATTCTTTTATAATTCTTCCTATAATTTAAGAACAGTGTATTGTGTACTGTATATTGTATATATTAATGTTACTATACATAGAAAAATATCTGTTGAAGTTCAAAATTCTATATTGACAGGAGATACAATAAGACTCTTTTTTTAAAGTGATTATAGTTTAATTGGGCTGGAGCGATAGCACAGCGGGTAGGGCGTTTGCCTTGCATGGGGCCAACCTGGCCAACCCAGGTTCGATTCCTCCGCCCCTCTCAGAGAGCACGGCAAGGTGCCGAGAGTATCTCGCCCGCACGGCAAAGCCTGGCAAGCTACCCAGGATGTATTTGATACGCCAAATACAGTAACAAGTGTCACAATGGAGACGTTACTGGGCCCCCTCGAGCAAATCAGTGAACAGGAGGACAGGGACAGTGATAGTTTAATTATAACATATTTTGATAGTGTCTCTGAAAAGAATTTGGGAAAAAAAAACATGTTGAGCCTTGGTTGTTTAATTTGTCTAGATGGAAGAAAGCCAGGCAAGAAGGAGGCTATCGTTCTGAAATGGCATATTGCCGGAGGAATTTTCTTAACAGGACATCACTATTAACACTTGAGGTCAGTCTTACTGTAACGATCTTTTTCAGAGTCACTGGGTACTGCTATATTTATTTTGGAAAAATAAATGCCTAAATTAGTATTTGAAACCATAGGTTTAATGACACTTCAGAGTGGGGTTCTTTCTTCGTTCTTTGGTTGGGGGTGAAGGGTGAAGCATCTCAAACAGTTCTCTAGGGGCCACTGCTGGAGATTCTCTGACAGCCAGGTCAACAGCTCTATACAAAGACCGAATGATGTGGTGCTTCTGGGACCTTACGTTACTGGGGACCATTAGGGCACTCAGGATGCCACTGGGCCATGTCCGGCAATACTCAGGAGACCATGTGGTGCCAAAGATTAAAAGGATCAGATATGTGCAAGTCATATATCCTAGCCCCTATAGTATCTCCGAACCCTGAACTAATATGTTTCTATTTTCTTGCTTAGTATTTTCTCTCATCTGGTAATCTCTGTATATTACAAAGTAATTTAAAATAGTATATATCATTCATAGTGTATTAGGGAAATGATTAAAAGGGGATGTGGGAGTGATAGTATAGCAGGTGGGTGCTCTGTCTTGAATGTGGCCAAGCTGGGTTCAATCCCCAGTGTCCCATACTGTCCCCTGAGCACCACCAGGAGTAATTTCTGAGTGCAGAGCCAGGAGTAACTCTTGAGCACAGCAAGGTTTGGTCCAAAAACAAAACCAAAAAAAAAATTTAATTAAAAAATTTTTAAAGAGAAACAATATGATTTCAGAGAAGTAATACCAGTCTGGGAATGTGGAATCAGGTTCCTCCTGTTATTTAAAAGTAGAATGTTCCCATTGGAAAGACAGATCAAGGGCAAGGAGCACATGCTTTGCATGCAGGAATTTTGTGTCCAATCCCTAGTTCCAAAAGCAACACTGGGTGTGACTATTGACCACCACCAAGTGTGGTCCAGAACACAAAAGGCAGAAATGTTCCTGTTTCTTATGGTTTGATAGGCAGTGCTTTAGACAGGGATCCTATTGTCAATTTTTCTAGAAATTTTGAGTATTCCCAGTCCCAGAAATAACCTACCAAGTCATCTCAAATAGGAATGATATGCTTTCAGATAGTGTGAGAAATATGTAACTGTCTATCCAGACAGTTAATTAACCTCTTTAAGAATCAGTTTCTACACAGTAGAAACACCATGTGCACCACTATGTTCATTGCAGCACTATTCACAGTAGCCAGAAACAATCTGAGTGCCTGAGAACAGAGGAATGGATAAAGAAACTTGTGGTACAACTACACAATGGACTACTCATCTGTTAGGGAAAATGAAGCCATGAAATTTGCATATAAATGGGTGTCATGCTGATTGAAATGAGTCAGAAAGAGAGGGACAGATAGAATGACTGCATTCATTTGTGGTATATAAAAAATGTTACAGTAAAAGACATATCGCATCCAGGGAAAACAGGGTCTAGGAGGACCGGTCAATGATTGGAATCAGTTACAAGTGTGTGGGGGGCAGAGGTAAGATAGAAAAGGGACCGGGGTGACAATAATAGCTGGAAATGATCAGGCTGGACAAGAACTGAGGGTTAGAAGCAGGTAAAAGGGACATGCCAGATAACCTTTCAGTATCTGTACTACAAACCACAATGCCCAATAGGGGGTTGGGGAAGGGGGAGAGAGAAAACGGGGGTGATTGGGGGGGAAACTGGGGACACTGGTGCTGGGAAGTGTACACTGGTGGAGGGATGGCTGTTGGAATACTGTATGACTGAAACCTAATCATGAACAGCTTTGTAAAGATCTCAAAGTGATTCAATAATAAAATCTTGTTTAAAAAATCTAAAAAGTAAATAAAAAGATATTTTAAGAATTTTTTTTTTAAAAAAGAAACTCAGTTTCTCACTTTGAAAAAAAATGGGGGTGGGAGAGACCGAGAGAGAGAGAGAGAGAGAGAGAGAGAGAGAGAGAGAGAGAGAGAGAGAGAGAGAGAACAGCTAGGAGGGCAGCAAATGCAGTTTTGATCCTGGCACACCAGATGGTTCCCCCAGCCCCCACCAAGAGTGGTCCCTAAGCACAAAGCCAGGAGTAAGCCCCGAGCACCCATGTTCCCCTTAGCACCACTGGGAGTGATCCCATAACTCTGAAGCCCCTTTTGTACCACTAGCTGACACCCGCCCAAATAAAAATTTTAAATGTTTTTAAGTTAAACAGTATTTTCTTCCCACATAATTTGGCCCATTACTTTCTATGATTTAAAATAACTTCTGGGATAACTTCTCTAAATGGATTGAAGCTTGCCTTCTTATAACAGATAAAAGACAAAAAAATTAAAGAGTTGCCCTTTGAATGGGAAAGCTGCGGAAGCAAATCGGCAATTCTTTGTCACCAGTCTCTTTGGCCCCGGGCTGCAAGTTGCCTTCCACAACCTCCCCAGAGCCTCTTTTTTTTTTCCCCTTTTTGGGTCACACCTGGCAATGCACAGGGGTTACTCCTGGCTCTGCACTTAGGAATTACCCCTGGTGGTGCTCAGGGGACCATATGGGATGCTGGGAATCGAACCCAGGTTGGCCAAGTGCAAGGCAAACACCCTACCCACTGTGCTATTGCTCCAGCCATGTCCCCGGAGCCTCTTGATTCTCACCTCCACAGGGCTGCGAAGTTTCATTCTCTTTACCAACCTTCTGGTGTTGCAGCAGCTGCCTGGGCTCCCCAACCCCCATCAAAGTTTGTAAGCTCCAAACCAGAAACCAAGAGGATATCCAAGTGTAAACATCACCTTTTAATCACTTGTATCCTGTTTACCTTGAAAATGCTCACCCTTCCTACAGAGTTTTGGCACTGCTAATGGTTGGAAAAAAGTATTTTAGGCAACAAATTCAAATTAAATTAATTTTGTCAACCTTTTAGGAAATTAAGGGGAAAACACCAGAGATAAATAAAGAAGTCATCTACATGAAGGGTCAGGATCTGCGCTAATATTGTTCTTTATGGAGTCTGTTGGTTGAGTGAAAACACGAGAAGGAAATCTACTGTTGAAATAAATGTAGTCAATGAAAATGTGTTCAGGCTCATTTTTGTTTTTGTACATTTTAAACATTCTTCTAATTTATAGCATCCAAAATCTTGGGGTGGTATAACAGCCATTTAATCTTTGACTTCCAGTATTTTTTATTCCTCCCACCCTGATTTATACGTAAATAATTGGTCATCCTATCAATTTTGCCAGAAAACAAATATAAAATACTAAGTTATTTGGTAATTTATCTATTTTAATGACTTTCATCTTTTCTCTTTTTAACACACTAATTTAGGATGTAAAACAGGAGCTAATAAAGTTGGTTAAGGCTGCAGGATTTTCATCATCTACAGCTTCTAACAGTTGGGAAGGAAACAGAACCTCACAAACCCTATCCTTCCAAGAAATTGCCCTTCTTAAAGCTGTACTGACTGCTGGCCTGTATGACAATTTAGGGAAGATAATGTATACAAAATCAGTTGATGTGACAGAAAAATTGGCTTGCATTGTGGAGACAGCCCAAGGCAAAGCACAAGTACATCCATCCTCAGTAAATCGAGATTTGCAGACTTATGGATGGCTCTTATACCAAGAGAAGGTAAGCATTTTTTAATTCTCATATCCAGGACATTATTTTAGAAGTTATCTGGCATATCCCTTAAGGCATCATAACAAGTTTGGATGCCTTAATGAGTATATATATGGTTCTCAAGTTGAGCTATTTTTATTCATATTTAAAATCAAGATGTAGTTTTCCAAACAGTGTAAAGCAATATTTCATCTACTGAAAAAAAAAAAAGCTATCAAAGTCCTATTTGGGCCATCATCAACTTTTCTACTTGAAGTAGGGACAGTTGGAACAAATGGATGTTGTCTGATAATGTATTAGTTCCCTGAGATCTCACTAAATGAAGCTCTTTCAAAGGAAAAAAAAGTTTCTTTCCTAGGGATAAAGGAAACTGGATGTGACAGAATTGTGTATGATATGGCTATAAGTTGTATCGCAATGTAATTCAAAGATTGTTTCATAATATTTAGCCAGTTTAGTCAGTCTTTTGAATCATAACTGCTGCATTACCATCCCATTTTTTTAGTTTTTAACTAAAGGTAATGGGTAAGATAATGTGTCCTACTGGTGCTGGAAATTATGCTGGTGGAGGGATGGGTTTTGGAACGTTGTATGACTGAAACACAATCATGAAAAATTTTGTAATGCCCTATCTCACGGTGATTAGATACATTTTTATAAAAGATGATATGTCCTTCAGTGTTTAGGTTTTTTTTTCAACATTCACTTATTTTTAAGGCAATAGGAGAAGGAAACATCAAATTGAAACCTGTTTCTCTACCTCTCCTAAAAGAGAGCCTTCGTATTGTTTCCTGACCTTTACAATAATAAGGATTCATAATTTTAAGTACTGGCATGAATAATTCCCAGAGTATCATCAAACATATGTAAACGTGAGAAGTTACTGATGGATAGATACTTCAACACTACTCTGAAAACCAAACTACATAATTTTACAAAATCTTGAGACTTAAAATATGTAGTAGCAAATCATAGAAAATTTTTCACATGAAAGAAATTAATTTCTTATATTTTTTTAGAGCATGAAAGTTTTTTCTCTTTTATTTCTGTGCAGATAAGATATGCCCGGGTGTATTTGAGAGAAACAACACTAATAACTCCTTTTCCAGTTTTACTTTTTGGTGGTGATATAGAAGTTCAACATAGGGAACATCTTCTGTCTGTTGATGGTTGGATCTATTTTCAGGTACACAGTACAATTTATTAGTTACTTTAAATTTTTTTCTCTCCAGTGTCATTCAGATTTTTTTTTTAAATTTTTTGGAGTTTACATTTATCCTTGATATCTAATTGATGGCTTAAAGTGGGATTTATTTCATCGTCTGTATGATTTTTAATCTGTTAAATTTGAAAATCAAAACAGGTTCCTAAATAAATTATATTATCAATTACAAATATAATTGACGTGTATTAAATACTTTAATAGTTAACTTGATTTTGATTATCTCAGTTTTAATATACTAGCAACCTTTTTAGATCATTTCTCTAATTGCTTTTCTACAGAGAAGGCACTAAAATGAGAAGCTAGACAGCTCTCTTAGATGACATGGCTTGTTATTGGAGGAGTCCTCAAAGATAGAGCTCACTGACTGACACTCTGCATTCCGCTGCGCCTCCAAAGAAAGATACCAGAGGGTGGCTAGGTAGTTATAGGGATGATAGGGCTATAGAAGTTGCATGCAGCAGACGCTGCTACAATCCCAGTCCCACATGGTCCCCCAAGCATCTCTAGGCACAGCCCTGGAGATCCTTTGTGTCCCACCAGGGTGGTGCAGAAAATCCCCAGCACAGCAGGGCCTCAGCACTGTACACAGTCCACTGGGAGGGAGCCCCCTGGACTTTCTAAGCACCTCTTAGGAGCACCCCCCTCCTCAAAAAAAAGGGCAGGGAGGGTCAAAAAATTTTATAATGCAAATTCTTCTCTGGAAAAATCAAGGCAACCAATACTACTACCTCTTTTGTTTCTCTGTAGCCCCATTATCAATAACAATTGAAGATAAGAAAAATGTCATACATTCTGCTATGCTATGACACAAAAGCTGTTAGTCTAGGGCTAGAGAGGTATATTTTTATGTATTTTGTTTTGTCTAGGGTTTGTTTTTTGTTTTTGGTTTTTTTTTCGGTCTTTGGGCCACACCTGGTGATGCTCATGGTATACTCCTGGCTTGGTGTTCTGGGATCATTCCTGGCATTCCTTAGGAGACTATGCGGTGCCAGGGGCATTAAATGGGGGTCGGTCATGTACAGGGAAAATGCTATTTCTATTTCTCCAGGACATAGAGATAGCTCAAATAGTAAAACACATGCCAAACATGCACAGGTCTCTGAGTTTGATCTCCTGTACCCACTGCATGTTCCCATGCACCACTGAGTTTGGTCCTCGTAGCTCCCAGCATCACCAGGCGTGTTCTCCTATTTAAAAAAAAATAAATAAATAAGGGGCGGGAACAGTAGTATAGCAGGTAGGATATTTTCCTTGCACACAGCCAACCCAGGATAGATCCCTGAAACTCTATATGGTTCCTCAAGTGCTTTTAGGAGTAAGCCCTGAGCACGACCAGGTGTGCCCCCCCCAAAAAAAAAATACAAACAAAACAATAAATGGGACTTTAAAAGACACATGTAGTTTTCACAAAGAGGTTGGGGTGATAAGAAATGTTCTATGGCTGGTCAAAAATGCTCTGCAACTAGATGTAAATGTTGTGATAGTTGCATTGCTCTCTAAACTTACTAAAGTACACTAAATCATATCCAAAACAATGTGAATTCTTATGGTTTTAAGTTATAAATAAAGTTGTTTGGAAAAAATCTCATAAAAAATACAATACTGCAGTCTCGGGGCTGGAGTGATAGAACAGCAGGTAGGGCATTTGCCTTGCACGCAGCCCAACCCAGTTCGATTCCCAGCATCCTGTGTGGTCCCCTGAGCACCGCCAGGAGTAATTCCTGAGTGCAAAGCCAGAAGTAACCCCTGTGCATCGCTGGGTGTGACCCAAAAAGCCAAAAAAAAAAATTAAAAACTGCAGTTTCACCAGCTCAAAGTTAAGAGAAGAAAACAACGTTTAGAATAGCTGCTTTGTTTTAAGGAGAGATAGTAACTTTATCGGTACTTAGTAAGGAAATTGAGGTTTACTTAGCTACAAGTAATCTGCATATATTTTCCTCAACATGTGTTACATAAAAGTCAAAATTTGCTAAGGAAAATGATAAGGCATAGCTCCTACCTTAATTTATTTTAACATTCACACTTCTCTCGATTAACTGTTCAGTTGTCATCCTCTTTCAATAGGCCCCTGTGAAGATCGCAGTCATTTTCAAGCAGCTAAGAGTTCTCATTGATTCTGTTTTAAGAAAAAAGCTTGAAAATCCTAAGATGTCCCTTGAAAGTAAGTATTTGATTATAATGTCGGTGAAAAACACACAATTAACATTTATATACACATATGTACAATGCATTGGAAAACATTTATGTATGGAAAAAGTGCCTAAGAGCCTCAAAGATGATTCTGGAAATTGTGATTTAATATACTGATGTACACTGTAGCACACTTAAGTCGTAAATTCTGTTATTAAAAAGTATTTTAACAAATTTTATTTTATACTAAACTTCTGGATGTTTAATGGGAGAAAAGGGTGAAAAAAAACTGAGCCAGTAAGTTTTGTTACATGGAGTTACTATAAAGAATCAGAGACTTGCTGTGACATTTACTGTCGCATGTTCACCATTTCACAAATGCTCTGTTAGAATGCTTTTGTAAAATAGATGTATTTTCTTCATCAGAAGTATACAATGAACAGCTGAGTTTCCAGTTTGTTTGGTGTAGTGTTTCCCAAACGTTTATATTGATTCCTAAAACTTAGCCAGACATACTGAATTTCCTGACCAGGGTCAGTTATTTGCTGTGTGGTGTCAGAAATCAAACCCAGGGCCTCAGTGTAAGGCGCACAAGCTCTGTGTTTGAGCCACTACCCCAGATCCAATGTTACTATTTTCAGTCACCTGGAATTCTTTCAAAGTGGAATTTCACATATTTTGCACCTATAGTCTTTGATTTAATGTTTCTCTTTGATCTAATGTTTCCCTCCACTATATTTGTTACGAACTTGTAGTTGTACATAAAGGTTTGATTAGCATTAGGTTTTTAGGGAAAAAACCTAATTTGCTTGGTACTATAATTAGCACAGTACTTCACATTAGGAAGCACTTAAATTTAGTTCTGCTACTCCTCATGATGTTATGATTGGGTACTCTCTAGCCAGTATCCTACTTAGGTAAGGATGGGGTTAACCCAAAGTCTCATACTTTACTTAGGTAACAGAGAATGAATTCTTAAGCATTAAACTGTTAATTTTCCTATACCACCAGAATTTAGATTATGTCTTGATGTATTATGAAATGTGAGCTCTTAGGGAGCTTTGTACATTGCAACTCAGATTCAGGGCAAAAAAATACATTGTGTAAAGGGTATGTTGGATCTCAACTTTGAGATTAAATGAAATTAGTTTTTAAATAATGTTTACATTTCCCTTTGTTACAGATGAAAAGGCAGGGAAGGCACGGCAATAGTACGGTGGGTAGGGCATTTGCCTTGCACCATCCGACCCAGGTTCAATCCCTGGCATCCCATATGGCCCCCCAAGCACATCCAGGAGTGATTCCTGAGTGCAGAGCCAGGAGAAACCCCTGACTACCACTGGGTATGACCCACCCCCCCTCCAAAAAAAGAATGAGGCAAAATTGATCCCTGAAAAAAGCTTTCTTTGGGGGGTGGAGGTAAGGGAGATTTCTTTTTATTTGGGGGCCATACCTAGCAATGCTCAGGGCTTTCTCCCAGCTCTATACTCAGGAATTAATTACTCCTGGTGGTGTGCCGGGGACCATATGGAATGCTGGGGATCAAACCTGGCTGACTACATGCAAGGCACATGCCCTGCCCACTGTACAATCTCTCCATCCCTGAGGCATCTATTTCTGAGGAAGGAAGGATGAAATATATTAATGTGCTCTTTCTGGACTTCATTAGAAAAATTATAGACCAGGGATGTGACTCAAGAGATAGAATACGTTGTTGCATGAGTGATGCCCTGGGCTCATCCCAAGCACTGTGCAGCCCACACAGCAATGCAAAAAAGAGTGTAATAAAATTCCAGCTTCAAAAAGAGCTGAATTTATTCTTGTGCTTTTTCACTCTAGTCTTCAGATTAAAAATCCTGGCTCTTTCTGGGCCTGCCTTTGTTTTCCTTGCAGCGGGTGACAGTTTCCCGCCCATCCCTTCCCTTTTTTTAATGCCATTGTAGCCCACAAAAACCTGTCGAACCCAGATTTCTTATTACAACCGTGCTCTTATTGAAATGTCTAACACACATACATTGCACTCTTGCGACCCTGATACTTACAGGTAGCTAAAAGAGTGGTTATAACTTTTCTTAGGAACAGTTTAAACACAGAAGCAGCTACAGACAAAACCTCCTTAGCAAATAGCAGCTGTTAGTTAAATTAACTGGTGTTTCTTTGTTGTGTAAAGAGATCTGTCACTTCTCCATGGACACCTCTCTAACAGCACTTCCCTGTTAAAATTTGTTTCCTTTAGACTGAACTTGGAGAAACTGATAACAGTCCTATCCAGCTCATGCAGTAGAAATTCTGGCACATGCTGTAGAATATGCAAGGATCAGTAGAGCTTGTAGTATCTTTGAGTAAGGTGGAAAAAAATTGTGAAACTTGCACAGAACTTTTAAAAGATTTCTTATCAAGGATGAACAATTATATAATTTTTCTGTTAAGCCTTAACCAATACATATTCAATACATTAACTTTCTAAGGACTAGAGAGATAGTACAGGGGCTTGGGTACTTGTTTTGCACACAGCAGACTCCATCCCTAGCACCACATAAGGTCCCCTGGTCCACTGAGCACCACCAGGAGCCGCCCCTGAGCACCGTAGGTGTGACCCAAAAACACAAAACACCCTTAACTTTCTGTAGAAGTAGATACAACAAATATAATTAAAGCAGTAGAGTACATTTGCATATGCTGATTCCTAGGTTGGATACCACACTTCTCGGGGTCCCCCTTCCCAGCACAATCAGGTGTGGCCTCCTCAGTAATAAAAGTATTAAATATATATTTGAAGGGGAACAGATTATTTTGTAGACATCTCTGGTGGTATCATTTTGGGATAGTAGGGGAGTGAACCCACCCAGAAGTCCTCAGGAGCTGTTCCCATATTCTGACTCTGCCCAGGGCTCACTCCCAGCAGTGCTCAGGTAACCATCTGTAGTATTGGAGGTCAAACTATGGTCAGCTGCATGCAGAGGATGTGACTTAACCCTGTACTGTCTCTCTAGCTCAGCATCTGTAGTTTTGATTTGATTGTTCATCCACACATAGCTGGGCTAGGGCTTAGTAATGGCAGCAGAGATTGAACCCAGGTCAGCCACAAGTTAGGCAAGCACCTGACTTGCTACACTGTCTCTCTAGTCCCACCATCTTTGGTTTTATAGTAAATATTGCTGCCATTAGTTTTGTATTATAATTTAAAAGACTCTTAATGAAGTATACCAGTTACCGAGAAGTATGTACATTGGAAATTTTAACTGATGATGAATTTGCTCATGGGTTGTTGTTTATGTTTTTATTTCTCCCACTCAGATGACAAAATTCTACAGATCATCACAGAATTGATAAAAACAGAGAATACTTGATTTAAAATTCTTGGTCGACCACTTGAAAATTACAGTGAAGACGCATTCATGAAATTATGTGAAAATAAACCATGCCATTAAGTATTTCAGTACTTAAAATGTTGGTATTAGCCTAATTAGAGATGGCGGGGGTGGGGGGGAAAGGCACATACTTTAAACGTGTGTAATTTTCTAATTCCTTTTTAATGATGATTATTCTCAGTGTATTTGCCACTACATTTACAATAAATTCTTTGGTACCATCTGTATTTTATACATCATTTTATGCCTATGTGTCTGTAGTACCTGTTATTTAGCATTAAGTATCTGTATTTGCCTTTTTCATCAGTGTTTCAAAGTTTAGATCTCCTCACCTAGAAGGGAAAAAGACCTGCAAAACCAGTTGTAATTACATTTCCATGAAAAGGAACAAATTCAAAATTCAGTTTTTAATGTTTGATACTCAAAACCAAAATAGTCATAGTTCAGTGGGGAGGGTGCTTACGGCCTACTTGGGTCTGGTCTCCAGCACCCGATATGGTCCCCTGAGCACAACAAGGTGTGGCCCCAAAACAAACATAAAAACTCTAAGTGTACAATGAAATAAATGCCACCTATTTCAGTAACCTTCACTAAACATAAAGGTGGAGTCAAAAAAACAGCAAAAAGGTGGATGCTGCTTCAGCCTTAGGAGGAGAGAAGTCCCACCAATTTCCTCAGTTCTAAGTTTGACGTCACTGCGCTTGAACCCTTTTGTACCCATAATTATGTCAATACAGTTGGTGGCCTTGAGATAGTCTTGCTTAGTTATTTTTCAGTGGTTTCATTTGTCCCATTTTGGAACTCCATTTTGAATACTTAGAAGACTTTTCCTTTCATTTCCTATCAAGATTGTTAAGGTGCTTCAAATATAATTCATGTGTAGACCAGATTTCAGAAATCCTACCTGAAGAACAATATCCAAATTTTATATAACCATCTGTTTGACTCCTAAGTACTAATATTTGTTGATAAATCAATAGTAAAAGCTGTAACTTTACATGTACATGGAAGTGAATGTACTTAATAGTAATCTCTAGGTTTCTGCTTACAGTAGGAAGATAATGAAAGCAAAAAGTCAAATTTGACTGATTTGGAATCTCTAACCAATTCCATTAATAGCAATGAAAGTCAAATTGGGTAGTAGAGGCTGTTAAATTTGTGACATACTAGAGACAAAATGTGGAACTCCACAGGTAGAACTTTAGTTCATTGGTCACTTTGTGCATGAAGCAAGTTATGTTCAGGTGAGTGTGTGAAATCCTCACAACCTTATTAGATACTACATTGTCCCCACTTTATAGATTAGACCTAGATAAGCAAAATGCCTTGTCTAATAAGTTCAGACTGGTATTAAGCAGTAGAAGTAGAATAGCTTCAGAACCATTTCAGTTTACGGAATGTAACCTTTACTCTCTTAAAACTGGGAATTTGAGAAGCAAGTGTGGTGAGATCATGGACTCCTAGAAAGAAAAAAGATGATCTTTCTGAAATGTCCAAAAATGTTTACACAGAGGCAGCTGGAGCCAAAACAGGCTCTGACAGGAAGATAGGCGGAGGGATTAAAGTGAGGGGGGAAAGTCATAAAGACTGATCCAAAAGCAACCTATCTGCCACTATTTAATTTTGGTTTGAGGGGCACACCCAGCTGTGCTCAGAGTTTACTCGACGCTGTGGTCAGGGATCATTTCTGGAGGGACTTGGGTGACCATAAGGGATGCGAGGGATTGAATCTGGGTTGGCTGCGTGCAAGGCAGAGGCCATTCCCCCTGTACTGTCAGCCCCATCTGCCACTTTTACCACTCCATCGTCTCCTGGATGCCAGGCACTGAATTGTGTTCACTGAGCATATTTGTTGGGAACTTCCATACACTTTGATAGGTAATAACTGCAGAGGAACCAACAAAAGTTTCTTCATGGATTCTGGAGGAGGAAGGTGATAACAAGTAAAACTAATAGAATTTTCAGAAGATGTCATGATTCAGTGTTCAGTGAGAAACGGCAGATGGGACAAAGACAAAGCAAGGTGTTGGCTACACAGCTAGCTTCTCAGGCAAGCAAAGGGACTATGTTTCATTCTCCTTTGGTGAACTTATCCACTTGACTTTCTCCCCCAGTAGGAAGGTGAACAAAACCATGTGTGACATCCTCATCTTAGGCAGTAAAGAAGTTTGCCAGGTGCTCTCTTAAATACAGGACTGGACGCATAGAGCTACAGAGGGTGACGCCAAACTCAAGCAGTCCTGATCCCTAACTCACTGTTAGAGAAAATCTGGCCAGGAGAGCTGGTGGTGGGCACAGCCTTGCACACGGTTGATCTAGATTCAATCCCTGGCACCCTGTATGGCCCTCCCACCCCCTCCAGGAATGATCCCTGAGCAAAAAGCCAGGAGCAAGCCCTGAGACTGCCAGTTGTGGCCCAACATCCATCTCCTGGCCCCTGCAAAGAAAAGGATGTATATAAGCAATGTACATTCATGTTTTCTGTGTATGTTTAGAATTATGCAAGGTATCTGAAAGAACATTAAAATATTTTCTGTTACAAAACTGTCAAAATGTCCTATTTTAAAACTTACTATTCACGGGGCCTCAGTTGCCGGCACCACCCGAAACGCACTAACCCAGTTACGCAAGTGCTAACCCAGCAGCTCTGCTGTTGAGGAAACCCAGTATCCCAGGAGAGCACAGAACCTCGTGCACCGCCATCAGGTGTGCAGCCCTAAAGTGCGCAGGACCACAACCAAGTAGGCATGTTGCCGCAACAGCAAAAAGAAAACAGAAGGGAAATAAATACAATTTTTCACCCCCTGCCAGATAGATTTTTTTTAAAGGAGTGATTGGTTTTATTTATTGCTTTTTTGGATCACACCTGGTGATGCACAGGGGTTACTCCTGGCTCATGCACTCATGAATCACTCCTGGTGGTGCTCCAGGAACCATATGGGATGCTGGGAATCGAACCCGGATTGGCCACATGCAAGGCAAATGCCCTACCCACTGTGCTATCACTTCAGCCCCCAGACAGATTTTTTTAAATTCTCTATGAATATGAAATATGAAGTATGAAAATGTTTCCAACTTTATTGCAATAAACAGGCATTTTCTTTTTCTTTTTTCATGTCTTTTTTTTTTTTTCTTTTTAGAGTCACACTTGGCGATGCTCCTGGCTCTGCACTCAGGATTTACACTTAAGTGGTGCTCAGGGAAGACCGAACCTAGGTCAGCCACATACAAGGCAAATGTTTGCCTTACTATTGCTCCGGCCCCACACATTATTTTTCTAATCAGGAAGGTACAGTAAATATTAATGGGAAAAAAAAAAAAAAAGGCCAGACAGACACAGGACAGATGCTGAAGGAACTTGGGAAGCCGAACAGAAATTGACTCCTATGGTGAGGGTTCTGGTTGGCACAATGGAGGGTTCTGGTTGGCACAAAGCCACAAGCTGCTGTCTTTCTGGTTTGTTTCAGAGTGCCTGCCAAATCAGACACACCCTCTAAAGATGTCACTTGGGTGAAAATCATTTTTACATTCTATGTTAAGCTAACATTATGCATGTCTCCTCCTCCCAACCCCCAAACATACTCAACCAGTCTTTGGGTTAGAAGCTGATGTTGACATACAAGGGAACATACAAGGGAACAAGACAGGTGCTCCATAAAGGCTTGTACATGTGTTCATCCACTCTGCAATGCAAATAGCAAATAAGACAGTGATAGAGAAACATGGGCTAAAACGCTCAGGGAAACTGGCAATTTGTCCATCCCACCAAAAGTACTAAGAAACATGGCTAAAGATACAATTTTAACATCCAAACTTGTCTGTCACAGGGGAAGAAAATCAAGCCACTCCATCTAATCCACATTGTTGTGCACTCAGAGACTGTGTGAGGCGGGGGAGGAGGCTTGGGGGACAATTGCCTGCCCCATGCTGAGCGCTTTTGTTAACTTCGCCCCTGGGTGCCTGTTCTCACAAGCTCTAAGAACATATGACGAGGCGGCCCTCAACAGCTGCTCTGTTTTGATCTGTACCCTATGATTTGACATCCAAGTAGGCACAGTACATATTGTGCCCTTCAGCCTGCCTCTTTGTTGCTTTTCAATAGGACCAGCTTCACTTTACATTTGGGACAGGGGTTTGCTTACTGTGGTCTGAAGATACTAACTGCTGCCCTCTTTGTTTTCTGGGTGGTAGAGAAAGACATGCTAGACCTTCTTTAATACGGACACCTGAAGTTATGGCTCATGTAGGATGCACCACGGACTTACACCAGTGAGCTGGCCCCTCATCATTTAAAGAAGTGCTGCTGACAAGAATAACACAGAGGAGCTTAATCTTGCATTTGTTTGGGAAAGATCTGGAATACACAGTGAGCTGCACCATACACTCACTCCTCTGCAGAAGGTCTAGAGATAAATACTTTCAGATAATTTCACTCTCATGATGTAAATACTTGTAGGAACCGCCTACCCCAACCCCCACTGCTACACCAGAAAACACTGCTGCAGCCCACCTCAACAACATACTGACTGAAGTAACGTTCGAAGAGAGCCATAGCGATAGCACAGCGGGTTGGGCATTTGCCTTGCATTTGACTCACTGGAGTTTGATCCCCAGCATCCTACATGGCACCCTGAGCACAACCTGGAGTAATTCCTGAGTACAAAGTCAGGAGTAACCCCTGAGCACAGACAGATGTGGCCCAACCCTCCCCTCTCCCAAAATAAAAGAAAAAGAACTCTCACTTGAGGAATGGCTTTGTGCAACTTTGAGAGCCAGAGATGGAGAAGTGGGGGGTTGGCTCAAGGCCTCCCAGGCATAAGACTGTGATGCCTGTGCTTCGTCTGTGACACCCAGCGCTGCAGATGATTGGGAGCAGCATAGGGGATGGGTGTGTACAAGAACCACAACTGGGAAGGTGTGTGACCTCCAGCAAGCACCATGGTCAGAAAATGTACCCTTGGCGAGCATGTGTGGAAGCTTCTGCAGGCATCACAGGCAAACAGCACAACCGGCATCGCAACTAAAGTCGTGTGAGCCTCCACTGGCCAAGTGTGTGAGTACCACACTGACCCTGTGGTGGCTCCTCCTTCCCCTCGCCTTGGGCCTCCTTTCAGAGCACAGGCCCCCATGGTAAATACTTTCCCTGGTTCTACCTCAGCTTTCAACAAATACTGGAGAGCTCATCCGATTGTGAGTACCACAATCGGATGAGCTCAGTGTGTGTGTCACCCCTGTCATTCCAATAGCAATGAAGGGAGGGGAGAGACAGAGAGACTCAGCAACACATACAAACTGTTCAAAGAAACATCTCCAGCTCTTCTCGAAAGCAGCCTTACACGCGGGGCCATCAGACTTTCAAATGTCTACACAGACCCGACTACTGTCCGAGGTGATATTCACTGTTTTACTTCCTACCTCCCCTTTCTGGGTCAATGAGTCTTATCCACTGCTGCAATTCCCAACACATAGTAGGTAGTCAACACTGGTTTCAAGGGGCTGGAGAGATGGTACAGCAGGTAGGGTGCTCGCCTTGCACCCTACTGGGTTCAATCACCAGCACCCCAGTTGGTCTCTCTGAGCCCTGCCAGGAATGATCCCGGAGTGCAGAGCCAAATAACCAAAAACTGACAGCAGGCTGAGCAGAGCAGAGAACCACAGCATTCAGGGATGGTTAGCTTATAGTAACCAGAGAGGCTTGTTTTCAAGTTTCCTTTGGTGGTTTGTGTTAGACCTGCTACCTCATGTGAAAGACATGAGTATACCAAAAATTGAAGGTGGAAAGAAAACCACAGGTCTGTCACCACTGAAGAACCAAGACTCCAGATTCCCTCATTCCTCAGGCCAGTTGTGTTCTGAGTCCTTCTCTTCACTCCCCACAAGGCTGTTGGAGATGACAACTGGAACTCTTCAGCCAGTGTAAAACTGTCTATTCAGCACCAGTGCTATCTTTGAGAAGTTAAGGAAACTGTCCCTTGCATTTGTTTTTGTTTTGTTTTGTTTTGTTTTTGTTTTATTTTTGGGTCACACCCAGCGATGCACAGGGGTTACTCCTGGCTCATGCACTCAGGTGCTCAAGGGACAATATGGGATGCTGGGAATCAAACCCAGGTTGGCCAATTGCAAGGCAAACACCCTACCCACTGTGCTATCACTTCAGCCAATGTCACTTGCATTTGTGATCTGCTCTAACAAGGTGCTTGGTTCTAGATATCAGACACAGTCTGTGGTCATGGTACTTCATATCTTTCTTACTTTCCCCACCCTCAAAGTCTTGCTTCTATCCCCCTCCACACCTCAATCCTAAATCACTGGACCTCTTGGTACCTCTTTATGCAAGGCCTTGCAGACTCACTGCAAAGTCTTCAAGGTTCATCACAAGAAAACAAACCCACACTGACCCTGTGGTGGCTCCTCCTTCCCCTCACCTTGGGCCTCCTTTCAGAGCACAGGCCCCCATGGTAAATACTTTCCCTGGTTCTACCTCAGCTTTCAACAAATACTGGAGAGCTCATTCCATTTTGCTGTAACAATTTCATCATACATATATGTGAGGAAAGTCCATGTTATTAAAATTCCATATAATTCTTTATCCCATCATCAATGGATTAAAAAAAAACTTGTTATTTTTATATTTTAGCTGTAAATGTTGCAGCATATGTTGAGGTAAATAAAACTTTTTATGCTAATATTCTCATATTCTTTGTTTTTGAGTCACATCTGCCTGACTGTCCTCAGGGGTTAATCCTGGTTCTGTGCCCAGGAGCCACTCCTGATGGCGTTTGGGGGACTATACAGGATACTGGGGATCGAACCTGAGTCAGGCACATGCAAAGCAAGTGCCTTACTTATTATATTCTTATTTTCACATGAGTGTGTGAAAAAATAGCTCCAGTTCCTATTTCACAATTTGAGATAGATTTTTAAAAAGCAGAATTGTTGGGTGATATGGTACTCTCCTATTAACTTCATGAGGAAACTCTACCATATACGTGGTGATGTTCAAGGGAAACTCCTGACTCTGCACTCAGGACTAACTCTTAGAGGTGTTTGGGGGACCATATGGGATGCCAGGGATTGAACCTGAGTCAGTCATGTGCAGGGCAAGTGCCCTATCCACTGTGCTATCTCTCTAGCTCCGCTTATCTACAGTTAAACCCCTTCCTTATATTCTTTAATATACTCTTTAAAAATTATTTTTGTTTGAAGCCTTTTTATATTGTTATATCACTTTGTTATTGTTTTTTATCATTTTGTTTTGTTTGGGGGCCACACCTAATAGTGCTCAGGGATCACTTCTGTCAGGGCTCAGGGAAGACTATGGGGTACCAGAGATGAATCCTGGGTTCGCTGCATGCAAGGCAAGGGCCGACAACCCCCTTCACACACAGTCGGATCTCTCCAGTCCTCAGTCTGTTATAAGTGTGACTCTCCTTTACCTAACAAATACTCAGTTACATTTGGGTATTTCTTTTACGTTTGAGTTGATTTTTCCTTTTTTTTTTTTTTTAGAATTTCATATTAACTGTTTTTGTTTTTGTTTGGATGCCACACCAGGCGGGACCCACAGGCTGCTCCCAGTGATTCTCATGGGACCAGATGGCGCTAGGAATGAACCTGTCTGCAAATCACGCACCCCAACCCACTGGGCTATCTCCCTGGCTCTGACTAGTAATTTCTATGTATTGAATTGAGCAGCTGTTTTTTGTTTTGTTTTGTTTTGTTTCTTAGCGTGTGCACAGGCATTCTATCAGAATTGCAGACTGCATGGTACCCGTTATCTACCCCTCGCTTGATGTCCTTATGAGTCTATTTCAATGACTGGCATTCTACTGCCTGCTCTGGTGGGGCTCTGAGGCAGCAGGGAGGACCATGCTAGGGGCACTATGAACATAAGCCTCCCAAGTGACTGCTCTCTGAGTTGTGAGCAGGAAGACCTAAGACTGACCGGATCCTTCTCCAGGCGCCCCCACAGTCTGGACGTTCACAGCTGCTTGGGGTTAGAACATGCTCTAGTCCTGCTGTGCAGTTTCCACAGCCCAAATCTTCTCGAAAGTGCTGATCAGGAGAGCAATCTAGGAGTTGTGGTCCGGATTGTGGTTCGGCTGTGCAAGCCCAATAGTAGTTGTGGCTGAGTACGAGGAGCATGAGTCTCAAAGTTTACAGGTATAGTCAGGAAGAAAATAATTAGGAAAGCTAAGTAAAGTACAAAGAAGTTCATAAAAAAAAAAAAGAAAAGAAAATAATTAAAGTCTCCCTTAAAAAAATGGATTGCAATTAGGATGCTGTGGGCCCTAGTTAGAAGGTGAAGATAATGCCACGAGGGCCCCAGGCCTGGCTACAAGAGTTGCCTGCCGCGAGCTGAGAGGAGCCTCGCTCAAGAGCATCAGTTTCCCACACACTCCACAAATACCCCCACCACTATCCCCCACTCCAGTCGCCTCACCTGGGGACACAGGCTCCAAGCCCCACCATAGATAAGTCCACACCAACAGCATAAGCACCATATGGCAGCTGTAGGTAACCTCGCCCTCAGCCTTGGTTCACTTTGATATACCCTGTCAATGAGCAAATCTCATTGGACATTTCAATACCTGAGAGGTAAAAGAGCAAGAAAAAACTTGCTTTTGGGGTTTTGAGGTTTGAAGATGGCTCAGTGGATTAAGAGCCTAAGGCAAACCTGGGGCTATGAACTGCCAATTTCAACAGCCTGGAGGTCTGAGGCATCCCTGTGAATAAAGACAGAATGGAACATTTTTTTCTTCCCGTGGATTTCTAAAACATTTCTCTCGTTTTTTTATCCTGATTTCTTTTTTGTTGTTTTCATTCATTTTGTTTTGTTTGGGGGGGGGCATACCTGGCAATACTCAGGGCTTATTCCTGGTTCTGGACTCAGGAATCATTCATGGCAGTGCTTGGGGGACCATAACGAGATGCCAGAAATCTAATTTAGGTCTGCTGTGTGTAAGGAAAGCGTCCTACCCGCTACACTATCATTCCAGCTCCAAAAGTTTGTTAGGTTTACTTTTGTTTTTGTTTTTGGGCCACACTTGGTGATACTCAGGGATTACTCCTAGCTCTGCAAACAGGAATTACTGCTGGAGGTACTCAGGGGACCTTAAGGGATGGTGAGGATCAAATCAGGGTCAGCTGCGAATAAGGCAAGTGCACTGCCCACTATACTATCTCTGTGGTCCTTTTTTTGGTTTCTTTTACAGACAGTCTACTTTGGCTTTTCTCCAAGAAATTCCTTGTTCTCCAAGTTACGGACCCTTTTCTCTGTAACCTGGTCACAGCTTAATAAACCTATAAAATAAATACAAACATCAGAGAGTAAAACCAAAGGAGAGTTCAAATGTCACACAGTGAGATGAGGACTATTCCCACTAAGTCAGTCAGGACAACCAGTTTCATTCAGGCTATGATCTCGCTTGAAGAAACGCTTCCAGGCCCATGGAGGCAAATCACCCAGTTCTCTGTTTCAAGACGGCTGCACCTTGGACACCCCTCTGACACATCAATACTTCTGTTCTTAGCACACTTCCAGATTTCTGGATGTCCTCTCCTGAGCCAGGCCTTGGAAGGGCATGCTGCTGCTGGAGCTCACCCAGCCTAATGTCATGCCTTCCCCCTAAAAGCAGGAACTCAACCTCAGAACATGGTGAAGATCTATGTATGCTGTATAGAAGTCCTGCTTCCTATCTGTTAGCCCAGGTAATGCTTAGGGGCTTGGGTAGTCTCTAGTAGTCTCAAGTTCACTACCAGGAAGACATGCCTTCCATTTCAGATGAAGATGAAATCCAGTGGAGCTGTAATAAAAATGCAGCTTCCTTGCTTCCTACAGCTATAAACCTACCAACATTGAAGTTTTGTTTTATATATGTATATATGTATATGTATATACACACACACACATATATATATATATATATATATATATATATATATAGCAGAGCTAACATTAAGTGCTATGGCTTATCTAATCCTTAAATATTTTACAGAATACTCTTACTACCACATTTTTTTTTGCTTTTTGGGTCACACCCAGCAATGCACAGGGGTTACTCCTGGCTCTACACTCAGGAATTACTCCTGGTGGTGCTCAGGGGACCATATGGGATGCTGGGATTCTAACCTGGGTCGGTCGCATGCAAGGCAAACGCCCTACCCACTGAGCTATCGCTCCAGCCCCAAACACTTTTTTTTTCTTTTTGGGTCACACCTGGTGATGCACAGGGGTTACTCCTGGCTCATACACTCAGGAATTACTCCTAAAAGTGCTTGGGGGACCATATGGGATGCTGGGGATTGAACCCGGGTTGGCCGCATGCAAGGCAAACGCCCTACCTGCTGTGCTATCGCTCCAGCCCCTCTTACTACCACATTTTCTTTTTATCAAATAGCAAAACTAAGAAATTCAAAGGCCCATTTTCTTGCCCAGCTTTGCAAAGCTGCAATGCTGGGCTTCTTTTTTTTTTTGAATTTATTTTTTATTAGTGAAACACCATGAGGTACAGTTGTAGATTTACAAATTTTTGTGCTTGGATTTCGGTCATACCATGATCAAATACCCATCCCTCCACCAGTGCCCATTTTCCACCACCAAGGATAATATCCCTCCCCCCCCCACCATTCCCCCCATCCCCCCCTGCCACTGTGGCAGGGCATTCCCAATGCTGGGCTTCTAAACCCAATGAATTTGGTTCCAGAACTCAATCTCTTTTGTTTTGTTTGTGGTGGTGCTCAGCACTTACTCCTGGCTCTGTGCTCAGGGATCACTTCCAGCAGGACCTCAGGGGGGTCACCGGCAGCTGTGGACAAGGGAAGCTCTTTACTATCTCTCTGGCTGCTGAGCCAAAGCTCCAGCCTGCTCCATGGGTAACGCTCATGCTTGTCAGACAGCCACAGGTGGGAGTGAGCTGGAAGAGAAAGCATCTGTATGCATGAGGGGAGAGACGAATCACTTGAGCGTGTGTGCTGAACCCTTGGTGAACTAAGTGGAGCTGGCAAGGTGCCAGGGCAGCAGCAGCAACAAAAGGCCCGCTCCTCCCCCTGTGGAGACTGGTGGGCACTGAGATAGAAGTCAAATATCTGGCTTCAAAAAATGCGCTGAAAATTTCTGCCCTTTGTTTATTTACTAAATACCAGCAAAACTTGTCTGACTTCAAGTATCTTACACCTGAAGATCTGGTGCTGAAATACACTAATAGAAAGTAGAGTACTATATAAATATAATTTTAGTGACATCAAAGATGTGTTTGCAGTGCAAACAAAGTTGTTTCACATGTGGGCAGTAAACTACTTGCTTTGTTTACAGAAACAAAGTACTGTGAATAAGTGTGTAATTCCTGATTCAATTCTATACTGGATTGGGGGTAGAATGAGGGTGGAAACTTTGACTAAAGCTAAAGCACCAAATTGGGTTCAACACCACAACCTCAACCCCCTGCAAGAACACTTTGGTCCCATTACTTGAATAATTCCTTATAGAGGCAGAAGGTCTACCAAAAAAAAAAAAAAAAAGACAAAAAAACAAAAACCCAGGGTCAAAAGTGGTTAAGCAGCCTTCATTAGAAAAGTCTGGGTTTAAATAAATTTTACATTTTTACAGCAGTTTAGGTTTCCCTAATGACTTTAAGGGTCCAAGAACCAGAGAACTTGGGAGACAGGAATTCATTCGAAAAACCTTTAAAGAGCGACAGGGAGTAGAATTAGGGTGACTATAATCCCTGGTGCTGCCCACATGCCAGTACCCAGCCCCAGCAGTTATACAACTCAGTGGGGCAATCACTAATAGCCCACCAACACAGCCAGCACAGGTTCCTGGTGAACCCCCATGCAAGCACGACACCCAGAAAGTACACAAGCACCAAACTAAAGGAGTCTGACCCTCCGTGGGCTCTACAACTAAAATATGCCATCCTCAGCAAGAACCATGGGCAAACGTGCAAGCACCACCCCATTGGGTGTGGGAGAGACCCCTAATCTTCACAGCAATGATGGGAAGGCGGGGAAATAAATAAAAATCAGACAGATCATCTCTTTCCCTTGGTGGGGCATCTTCGGAGATTTTGGATAAAGTTTGGACATTTAATGTTACCTGCAAATCACTGCACAATCTTGAGATATTAACCTGGTGATTATAGAGCAAGGTGCCAGCCTAAGTGTCAATCCTGAGCCAGCCATCTACTTGTCATCATGACCTTGGACAAATAACTTCTTGTCTTTATTTCAGCTTTTCTATCTGTAAAATGGGAACAATATCAGAATCTACTTCACAGAATTGCCGTGAAGAATAAGCACAGTATTCATAAAGAGTTCATGGCATGCAGTACAGGGTATAAAACACATTTTTAAAAAGTAAGGTAAAGTAAAGGTAAAGGCCCTCCCGTTGATCGTCGATTTGCTCGAGCGGGCCCAGTAACGTCTCCATTGGAGACTTTGTTGTTACTGTGTCTGGCATATCGAATACTCTCGGTAGCTTGCCGGGCTCTCCGAGAGGGGCGGAGGAATCGAACTCGGGTCAGCCATGTTGGCCACTTGTAAGGCGAACGCCCTACCCGCTGTGCTATCGCTCCAGCCCATTTAAAAAGTATTGGCCATTATTCCCCTATTTCTCTTTGTTCCTTTCCCCAACTCTGGATTCCAGCCATTCTAGGTTTTTTCATTTTAGAGCCACAATTGTTTGTGCTCAAGGCTTACTTCTAGCTCTGCACTCAGGGATCACTCCTAGCAGTGCTAAGGGGATTATATGGGGTGCTGTACTCATCATAGAACACGGGTTGGTCACATGCAAGGGAAATGCGCTACCCACTGTGCTATTGCTCAGATCTCAGTGAATCTGGTCTCAATGGGCTCTATCTAGACGGTCCCAGCAATCATGCTTCCAGACCTTCCCACATCCTGCTCCTCAACATGGAATATTCTTGCCCAGAGACTCTCTTTTCTTTCCACATCACTAAGTATAACCATCAGTTGCTTTAGGAAGAATTTCCAGTCCAATTTTTTCTATCTTGGGGCTGCCCCAGCACCCAAATAAGCTTTTAGATGTTAGGAGGCCCGGATTATTGTTTATTAGATAAACAATCACTGTCACTGTCCTCCCATTGTTCATCGATTTGCTCGAGCGGGCCCAGTAACATCTCCATTGTGAGACTTGTTGTTACTGTGTTTGGCATATCAAACACATCATGGGTAGTTTGTCAGGCTTTGCTGTGCGGGCGAGATACTCTCAGTAGCTTGCGGGGCTCTCCGAGAGGGGCAGAGGAATCGAACTCAGGTTGGCCATATTGGCTGTGTGCAAAGCAAACACCCTACCTGCTGTGCTATCCCTCCAGCCCAGATAAACAATAAATAATCTTTTTATTTAAACTTGTTCCCATGTCAAGTTTGAATTGCAATCAATTAATAACTATGAGGATAACTGTGTCTCAAACAGTATTTAATACATACTTATATTAGTTTTGTTGCTTTTTGCAGTGCTGGGGATGGAGCACAGGGCTTTACACATGCTAGTGATCTTACACTAAACTTGTGTGTGTGGCATTTAACTGAGGGTTGTGTATCTTAACTGTCAATACCAGATCCAGGAGAGTCTCCCTCACAGCCCTTATGCCACTATGTCAGCTCTGAAGAGCTGTACCCATTAGCCTTCCCTGCTCACTATTTTAGACCTGGCTTGACAGGCATCCACAGATACTGAGAAATTGATTCATCAAGCCAAAACTCAAGCACTACTCTTAAGAGTTCACAGACAGTCTTCATGGAGAGGTATTACAACAAGGTTCTACCAACCTGGTCACATGTTGGTCACATGTGACAATGCCCCCCTCAGAACAACTCCACTTCGGTCCTGCCAGTGAGACCCCAGTGAGGGCATTAAGGTGTCCCCACAACTTTATATTTATTGTTATTTATTTTGGTTTGGAAGACACCAGTAATGCTCAGGGAATCACTCTGACAGAACTCAGGGGACCAGGAATCATCGTACCAAGATTTTATATTTTAAAACAACTCGTCTTCGCACCGACACCACTTGACTCTTAGGCAAACATAACCCATTTTGAAGAGATGAGAAAACAAGAGGATCAGAGATGACCTGCACATGGGAGTGACAATTTTCAACACCGGGGTTGACTTTCTGCTCTTTCCACTTTACCATCTGACTATCTGGGATGCTTTGAAGAATCAAAATTCCTGAGTTCTTCCTTCCTACCCAGAAAACTCAAGGTTGGGGAAGCCCAATAGTTTCCACAAACTTAGTTGTTCCTCCCATAATAGCTCCTCAAAAACAACCTGAGGGGAGACAAGGAATCCTGGAACCTGCATCAAGATGTTTCTTGGCAATTCTCCAAGGGACACTTCTATTTCTGTCTGGAGTCTAAAGACCCTAGGAGTAACACTGATCAGGACCAGCTCTCCAACCCTTTTCTTTCACCCTAAGGAACAATCTCTACAGACCATTCAATTTCTGAGGACAGAGGTCTACACTGTGAGGACAAACACTTGCCAGTTTTCTTCTGGAAACCAGGGAGAACGGCTGGCCCGCTCCTAGCATCACACCTCTCAGGCTATCCCGCCTCTGCCAAGTTCACCGGGCTACGGGCTCCAGCCAGACACAGATCTGTATCCGGCTGATGCTACTTGTATCTCCGTAGCTAACCAAGCGAGAGTTCTCCAGCTACCAGCAGGATGGCAGCTGCAGACCCAATCAGCTGGAGAAATTGCTCGGTGCAACCCAATCGCTGGGGCCAGGCACAACCCCCCCCCCCCCCGCTCTCCCCCTCCCCCCAACACACACTCTAGCTTTGCTTCCTGGGGCAGAAGGAAAAACAATGAGAACGGAGAAACGGGGAATCACTTGGAGAAGGCAGGCTGCCCTGTGCAGGGTCACAGATGATTGCGGACTGTCGGGCACCCAGACTCAGAAATGCAACCCCCCCCCTCCACCGCGTGCGCCCCCGAACCACTATGAGGCCTCGGTTTGCTGCGGGCAGGTCCGCAGACAGCTCGCAGTCAGAGGTTCCCCAGACAGCTCGCTCTGTGAGGGTTGTGCACGAGGCCTGCCTGGCAGGCTGTACGAGCTCCTACACGTAAACAGTACAGCGGGTGGAGGCTGACCCGGGCTCAGCATCCCAAATGGTCCCCTGAACACCGCCTGGAGTGATCCCTGAGCGCTGAACCTGGGGTAAACTCTGAGCGCATTCAGCGCCCCCCCCCCAATAAAGACCCTGCGCCACTGAAAACTGGGGTGCTGGCAACTAGGGACCTGCCTAAATATAAACATCAAAGGCGCAACTGAATCAGATCGTGGAGACTTGGAAGAAAATGTTCCGGAGGCCGGCGGTAGCGCGAACCCTGGCAAAGTTTCCGACCTAGATTGGAACGCTCGGGTGCTCAGACGCGTGCGGACCACCGGGGCGGGCTCAGGAGAGGACCCGCAGGGAGACTCCCTTTTCCCGGCGCCCGGCCCGGGCTCGGCAGGACCCCCGCGCAGCCCCGTTCCCGCTCGCCCGCCGGCTCCAGCCGCCTCGGTTGCCCGGGAAACGCGGGACGCGCGCGGAGCCGGCGGCCAAAGGCGGGTGCGCGGCGCCCGCGGGCTTCCGCGCGGCCAGCGGCCGGCTCGTGGCGGTTCTTTGGCCGGGAAAGCGCAGCTCTCGTGCGGCTCCGCGCTCAGCCAGTGAGCGGCCGGGGGTGTGGTCGTGGGAAGGGCCCGGCCGCTTACTTAGGGCCTTGCCCGCCCGGCTGCCAGCGCCTCCGCTCTTTCGCGCGCGCCTCCGGGCCGCGGCAGCCGGGGACCCGTCGAGCACCCCCCAGCCCCCCTCCCCGCCCCCCCCGGCTGCACCATGGTCACCCCCTGCCCCAGCAGCCCGCTGAGCCCCGCCGCCCGACTCGGGAGGCGGGACGACGAACAGAACCTGCGGGCGCCCGTGAAGAAGAGCCGGCGCCCGCGCCTCCGGAGGAAGCAGCCGCTGCAGCCGCTGCAGCCCTGCCAGCTCCCGGGAGACTCGGGCGTCTGCGACCTCTTCGAGTCCCCCAGCTCCGGCTCGGAAGGCGCAGACAGCCCCGCGGCGTCCGCGGCGCGAGCCTGCTGCAGCCGCCTGCCCGGCCCTGCCCAGCCGTTGGTGCAGCTCGACCTCCAGACCTTCCGCGACTACGGTCAGAGCTGCTACGCCTTCCGCAGGGCGCGGGAGAGCCAGTTCCACCCGCGGGAGTCGCTGGCGCGGCAGCCACAAGTGAGGCGCCGGTAGAGCCAGCTCCTCGCTGCCGCTCTCCTTCCTCCGGGGCTTTTCTTCTCCTCCGCTCTGTCCGCCCTCCGAGGTTCTCCCCAGCCGGCGCCAGCCCCGTTCCTGCTCCCCCGCCCCGGCCCCCCGCCGCGGCCCGGGCGGGAAGGGGCGTCTTGCAGGTGGAGAAAAAGGGGGACCCAGGCTCGAGAGACCTGCCCAAAGTCTCCAAACTGGTTTAGTGGGGGCATCTGGTAGAGTGCAGAGGATTTACGGTTCGGGTGTGGACTCCTACCGGCCCGGGCGAGTTCTTTTACAGTCCTGAACTTGTTTCTTCATCTGCAAAGTGGGGGTCCCCCCATTCCCCCCAAATGAGTTGCTGAGAAACTTACACCAGGTAAAGCATATACGCGCTCAGCGCAGCGCCGGTCCACGACCCAGGCGTGCTGGCTCCTAACCGGGCCGAGAGTTCTGCCCAAACAGCTGAGTGAGCTTGTTTCCCTGGTTTCGGGCGCTTTTAGCTTTTGCTTCTCTTCCTGCGGCGCTCGGAGAAGTTGCTGGGATCCTTCAGGGCGTCCCTCCGGGCCCTAGGCTCAGCCGTCTCTCCTCTCTCCTCCCTTCTGGCAGGTAACGGCCGAGTCCCGCTGTAAGCTGCTCAGCTGGCTCATCCCGGTGCACCGTCAGTTTGGCCTCTCCTTCGAGTCGCTGTGTCTGACCGTGAACACTCTGGACCGCTTCCTTACCACCACACCTGTGGCCGCAGATTGCTTTCAGCTGCTGGGGGTCACGTCCCTGCTTATTGCTTGCAAACAGGTACCTCCCGGGTGGGAAGGAGCAGCCCACGCTCGCCGCCTCTCCAGCACTCACGATTTAATTCTGGTAGACGTTTTAATTTTGGTAGACGTTTGCAAGTGTGGACATTTCCACAGCCTTAACTTCACAACTCCCCCCCTCCCAAACATCTCCGAAATAGGTTTAAATCAGCCCCAATAGAGATGGAGAGGAAATACCTTCAAACATTCTTCAACCTTAATTTAGTCGGACAGGAGTTAGGGAAATTGCGTAGACTCCAGGTAACCTTAGAAATAATGGAGAGGGTTGGGCTACACTGACCTCCTGGTTTTGAGACTACGGTGGCCCTTGGGGCCAGGATGACATGCGCAGTGTGTGTGTGTGGGGGGGGGGAGAAATAACTGTGGCTCAGTGGGTAGAGCGCATACTTCTCAGGTGCCCTGTGTTTGTTTCCTGGCTCCACTCATACACTGTCCCGGACCCCTCTTAGGCAAAGACTGAGCCGTCCCCCCTGCATTACAGGTGGAGGTGCACCCACCACGTGTTAAGCAGCTGCTAGCCCTCTGCTGTGGTGCCTTCTCCCGTCAGCAGCTCTGCAACCTCGAGTGCATCGTTCTGCACAAGCTGCACTTCAGCCTGGGCGCACCGACCATCAGCTTCTTCCTGGAGCATTTTACGCACGCACGCGTGGAGGCTGGGCAGCTGCGGGTCTCTGAGGCCCTGGACTCTCAGACCCTGGCGCGAGGGGTGGCAGAGTTGAGCCTGGCTGACTACGCCTTCACCAGCTACCCGCCCTCCCTGCTGGCCATCTGTTGCCTGGCGCTAGCTGACAAGCTGCTGCAGCTCCCGGGCTCCATGGACTCTCGCCTGAGTGGGCACCCCGAGGAGGCATTTGAAGACTGCTTGGGCAAGCTGCAGCTGCTCGTGGCCATAAACGGAACCTCTCTGACTCACATGCTGCCCCTGCAGATCTGCCAGAAGTGTCACTTGTCCCCGAGCTTGAAATAATATAGACCCTTCATTCCAGATGTACTCCTCCAGAGGGTCACGTGTCCTCTCCATTGCTTTGAAAGAAGAAAACTGGCCCACAGACAGGGGGTCCGAACTCCTACTTGGTCACAGGCCACCCTGCAGGTTGTAAATAGTGTACGATAGTTGTGCCTGGTGCTTTATTTATTTTTCTGCCTAGAGGAGTGAGCAGATAATCTTTCCCCATTAAACAGACTGTCCTGGTTGAATTGAATGTGGCTATTGCGGTGTGTTTTTCATGGGGAGAAAGGGGGAAAGCAGCCCAGCCCAGGACTAGAGACCAACTTCCTCCCAGTCAATGTCCTGAGTTGAGATAGTCAGGTAGTGTGGTGAGTTGCCCCATTCTAGTTACAGGGCAAGTCAAGGGACATTCAGATATCTGTGTCAAGAGACTGTAACCTAAGAGGCCCAAAGGTGGGGCCTGATGGGGTATAAGGCTCAATGGAGCCCCAGCCCTATCCAGATGAGCTGGGGTGATGTGTAAAGGGGGCCTCAGAAGCTCAAGGGACTGTGCAGAAGCTCAGGGACCCTTGGGCTGGGGTGAGCCAAGATCTTCTCCCAACAAATGATAGAATGCTAAAAAACAGACTAGGTAGTTATGGTCTGTAGAAATTGAGCCCAGATACCCAGTAATCCCCTGGTTATGCAGCTCTCATTTGTCTTACAATTGCTTCGTGTGAGCCTGGTCTAAGGACAGAGGGAGTCCTAGGCAGCCTGGGTTCAGGACTGTGTTTCGCACTCACTACTTCAAGCCTGCAAGCCTGAAGCTGTCTTATCACCATCTTTCAGAGGTGGGCACTGGAGCACTTCAACAGCAGCACAGCCACCCACAATGGAAAACAAGTGATGGGCTTCAGATCCACCCTTAAAGGGATAAATTCCCCCCCCCCTCACACATACCCCACACCCACACACACGTTTCTGAAGAAGCTCAAAGAGTTCCCTTCCCCAAGCTGTGTGGGAGAAGTTAATCTACTCCAGGCCTTTATTCTACAGAGTACATATTTAGAGATGCCAGTTCTGTTCTGCCCCCCTCATGTTACAGGAATCACTTTACAAGAGCTGGTTGACTGGCTGGTGTTTTCTAGCTCATAATTCTCCTGCCATCTTTGTTCTTGCAGTTGTAAGTCTGATATAGGCCCTGAACTTCAGCTCTGTCACTTCCTGAGACTTTCTTAGCTTCTCTGAGTTCAACAACGAATACCAGAGATGTTACAGAGCCTGAGATGCTTGGCTGGGAGGTAGTGTATATAAAAGAGAGGTTCAACAAGTTGGCTCTGGATGGCTGTAGATGAGTTCTGTTTTGATGAAGTCTATTCTGTAAAACTGGGAATAACAGCATCCACTTGCCCACCTGGAGGGGTAGTAGTATGAGTTTCATGAGTTCCGTTACTACCCTCACTCCCAACATACAGAGCTGCAAAACTTCATAAAATGCAGATTACTGGGGCTGGAGAGAGACTATAGTGTCCCCAGAGTCCTCCAGGAGAAATTCCTTAGTGCAGAACCAGGAGTAACCCTGTTAGATATGGTGCAAGCCTCATTCCCCTCCCCCCCAAAAAACCCCAGTACCCTAAAATACCCCTCCAAAGCAAAGATATGAAGGCTGGCTATAGCCACCAAGATGGGGAAGGAGGTTATACAGAAAGCCTAGAGAAAAGAGTAGAGATAAAATGTTAAAGATACAAGGGAACCTACTGTCATCTACTCATGGTATATTTCCCCCCTCTAAAAGTTTTGGGAGATAGTACATGGATTAAGTACATGCTTGCCTTACATGAGACCAACCCTGGTTTGATCCCTAGCACCATACATGGTGCCTCCAGCACTGCCAGGCATTATCTCTGAGCATCACAAGGTATGTTTCCAGTCCCCACTGAATAAAAAGTTTTGGGGGAATCATAAGCCGTTGCATTTAGAATAAATTCAAATGCAAAGCAAATATGCACAAATAAAAAAGTAAACTTGGCACATTCAGAATTTTCCTTGCATTGTTTTGACCTACCTTTCCAAGTACTCTCCAGAGCGTACAGTGCTTTACTGAGTCTTGGATATGCTCTCCTGAAAAGATGCTAAACTCTCCAGAAACTTTTTCCTCCTGGGATTAGGGAGAAAGAAGTGGGTACCCCAAGCTGATGAGAAGGAAAACTGATCTTCCACAGTGAAAAGGAAGAAGGGGAAAAAAGTATAGCTATTCCATATCCCAAAATATCTGGAGCCCTCAGCCTGGCTATTAGTGCAGAAGGGGAAGATAGAGAAGGGAAAATAGTTGCAACTGATTCTGCAACACTTTCTTTGTTTGTTTGGGGGCCTCACTTGGTCTTGCTCAGGGCTTACTCCTGCCTCTGCACTCAGAAATCACTCCTGGGGGTCCTCAAGGAACTATAAGGGATGCCCGGTTTGAACTCCAGTTGGTTATTTGCAAAGCAAACGCCTTACCTGCTGGACTCTTGCTCCAGCCCTTCAAAGCAATCTTAAAAGGAATTTTTCTCTAATATTTGCCACATCAGTCAGCCAAGACAGAAATAGGCAAGACAGCTCCAGAATCACTCAGACTAGGAGTCAGCTGTATTTTGCTATTATAGCCACTGTTGCCTTTTGCTTTTTTTTTTTTTTTTTTGCTTTTTGGGTCACACCTGGCGATGTACAGGGGTTACTCCTGGCTCATGCACTCAGGAATTACTTCTGGAGGTGCTCAGGGGACCATATGGGATGCTGAGAATCAAACCCTGGTAGGCCTTGTGCAAGGCAAATGCCCAGGAGCAATAACACAGCGGTAGGGCCTTTGCTTTTCGAGAGGCCAGTCTGGCAGAGCCAGGTTCGATTCCTCCACCCCTCTCCACCTGGCAAGCTACTTTTGACGTATTCAATATGCCAAACACAGTAACAACAAGTCTCACAATGGAGATATTATTGGGCCCACTTGCTCGAGCAAATCGATGAACAATGGGAGGACAAACCTACATTTTGTGGCATTATTTTGTCATATTTTATGGAATTGTTTTCTCATATTTTCTACCACAAGACAGAATCCATTGATGAAAAGTGGCCTGTTTTAAAAATCTTGTGATAATTCCTTCATGTATAGTCATCCCCCTCCCCTCCCCCAATAAACTCAGTTGAGAATTGAGAATTTTATGCTACTTTGACTAGCGAGAAAAGATTGGTAAGAATAGGAATGGAGGGTGGGTAGGCTAGTGGTGAAGCTATTCAAGAACTAGAGATACTAGGAGATAGGATGAGGCGATGGGAGACTGAAGGGAAAAGGTTATTGCAAGCAACAGAACTAGGAAATCCTGCTTAGGAGACCCTCTCTCGTACTTGCGAGGTTTTCTGCCTTTCCCTCTCCTTTCTAGTCTCTTAAATAACGTCTCTCATGAACTTAAAAAGTTTTTTTTTTAAAAAAAGATGATGATTTTATTCTATACCAAACACTAGTCACATTACGTGAACAATCCCATCCTCACTTGTATTGGTGTTTTGTCTCTCCTGAACTGGGATCTGGCCCTAGGTGGGCCTGGTCGGAATCCCCTAATGCTGACACTCTAAAACCTGAGCTCCTCGCCCATCAGCGATACCAGGCCACTCCGAGCAGCCCGACTCACCTCAAACTGCCATTCTCCATCTCCATCTGGGTCAGAGACTCTCTGCGCCCTGCTAGCTTCTCGGTCAGGCAGGGGTGGGCATTTTGTGAACCAATTCCGATAAAAATAATAACAGAGGCAAAAATTAGAGGCAACAATAGAGGCAAATAGAGTCCTGGCAGTGGGGGCGGATCTCTCACTACTGGGTATAAGGAATAAGCAAGGTGCCCGACAGAAGGCGCCCTCACGCAAACGTCCCAGTCTCAGATGAAACGGATGCATGTGAGAGCCCCCTGACCCAGAAGTTGGAGCCCTTCCCAGCAGAAGCTTGGGAAAGGCGAGCTAGGTGTGGGCCTAGCAAGAGAAGTCCAGTTGCTGCCTGCTGTGGGCAGCAGAGAGCGCTGGGGGTGTGGGATGGTGTGGATATGAGACTCTGGTTTTAGTTGATTTGGGAATGTTTACTGCCGCTTTTGAGAAACTTGTAGAGCCAAACTTGTAGATATGTAGATTTCCTTTACGCCCCCCCCCCCCCACCCCCATGGCCCTTCTTGATTTTTATTTGGTGGTGGTGGAGAGAATGGATGGAATCACACCAGGAGTTGCTTAGGGGCTTTGCGCCCAGGGATCACTCCTGACGGTGCTCGGCGGGGACCTTATGCGGTGTCAGTGATGAGCCCGGGTGGGACACGAGCAAGACAAGTGCCGGCCCTCTTTCACAGCTGCTCGGGCATAGCCACCCGGAATGAGCAGGGCTTTGGGAGTGGGGACGGGGTGTCCGAAAGATTCCAAGTTTAAGCTCCCGAGTAAAACCCAGGAGTGCTCCCCTAACCTTGGGGGAAGGGACTCTTATGGGGCGTGATTCTGGTGTGATTCTGCGGGAATCCTAGAGCCCCCACCAAATGCTTTGAGGAGGGCCGGAGGCGGCCAGCTGGTTCCCGGCTCGGGCGAGTGTCACTTCCCGCCGTTGGAGGTGCGGAACGGTCTGGGGTGCGAAAGGGCAGGACTAACACCGTTAACTTTTTCCTGGCCGCGGTGCAGAGGCGGGAAGACGGCGCGGGTGCAAGAGAGCGTGGGACTCGCTCTCCCGCCCCTCTCGCCTCCACCCCTCCCCCCTCCCCGCCCCTCCTGCCCTGGCGCGGCCGGGAGGCGGCGGCGGCGGCGCCAACGTTCGCCGAAAGGGCGCTCGCGGGCCCGGGCCAGGCTCTGGCGGCTCCCGGGGGAAGCGGCGTTGCCAGGTTGGGTTTAACGCCCCCGCCCGCGCGCAGCCTGTCCACGGCTGGAGGCGCCGCCTACTGCGCTCAGACTGCAGCAGCCGGTGCCGCGCCGCGGTCCTGCCCCTGCTCCGTGCGCTCGCGCCGCGCCGCAAGTCTTCGGCCTTCGCGGGGCTCCCCAGACCCCCGGCGCCGTCCGGGCCCGCGGGCGCCCGGCAGAGCACGGGCGAGCGACTCTCCGTTCCGGGGTGCCCGGGCCCCCGCAGCAGGCGCCCGGTGGCAGCATGCAGGCGTGCGGGGCGGGCGCGGCGGGGCGCCGAGCCTTTGACAGCATCTGTCCCAACAGGATGCTGGAGCTGCGGGGCCCGCCCCTCGGCAAGCCCGGGAAACTGGAACGGAGGGTGAGGCCGCGGGCCGGGCTGGGGGTGGGGGGTGGGGTCCCACGCTCGTGGCCCCGGGGGCTGACCCGCGCTCGCCAATTCTGTGCCCGGCTAGTTCGCCCCCGCTCCGGGGAAGTTTTTTCCCGGCTGCAGCGGCGGCAGCCCGGTGGCGGTGTACCAGGACCCTCCGGACGCAGAACCCGCTCCGCTGCCAGGTGAGCCCGGGTGGTGCGCGCTCGCCCAGGAGGAGCGTCTCTCTCCCGAGTTCCGGCGTTCTGGAGTGGAAGTCAGAGGCGAGATCTTTAGGGGGTGTCTCCCCGTTTTTCACCCCTCCGTGCAGCCCTCACCACCATCGACCTGCAGGACCTCGCCGACTGCTCGGCGCTGCTCGGGTCGGACACGCCGCCTAGTGGGACCTCGGCCACCTCGCAGGTACCGCTTCCTCCTGGAGCCTCCTGGCCCTGCCGGCCGCCCCACGTGCTGCAGCTCCACCGGGTTGGGGCCTCGTGGGTTCGGGCAGGGGGCGCACGTGCCACACGGTGGTGCGGGGTCCTGAGCCGCGAGGATCAGAATCTCCTCCTCCTCCTTAGTAGGCCGTGCCTTTCCCAGATATTCACACTCTCCGGGTAAAGAGGGGCTCTCCTCGGAAATCCGCCCTGGCGCGCGACTGGCGCTTCTCTTCTCCCCTTCTCTTCCCTGGAGCTGTGACAAGCGCCGCGGAGTTTGCGCAGGAGAACCCCGGAGGGGTGGGAGCCAAGTTGCGGCGCAGAGCACCTGCTACAAGTCCCGTCCTTTATTTCAACACTCCTTCCCAGACATTCGCCAACTATTTTTCAGTCTGTAGGTGTCCACGGAGAGTGGAGTCAGTGCATAACTCCTCGTTCAAGATTAGCTAAAAGAAGAGTTGATATTTGGGGAAGCTCAAAAGGGGACAAAGGACTCTAGAAGAAATCTAAGGGACAAAGTAATCTAACATAAACTATTCTGGGAGTAATCTAACATAAACTATTCTTCTCAGCAGAGCCTGGGAAATTTTCATTACTTCGTTTGTTTGTGGACGACACCAGGCAGTACTCAGGGTCTACACCCAGCTCAGCTCTGTGCTTGGGGGTCACTCCTGGGTACTGGAAGATCATGAGATGTGCGCGAGTATGTGTAGGGGAAGGAGAGATGGGGGATAGAGGGGAGATGGAGCCAGCTTCCTGCATGCGGAGCGAGCACTTCCCCAGGAGGAACCATCTCTTTTCTCCCCTCCAAAGGCACTGGTCATTTGCTTTTGTGAAGCAAGACAGTTGACTTTTCTTTCCACAACCAATCTGTCTCTTTTACTCCCTGTCTGCTTCCACCACTAGCCAGGACTGTCTGGAAGGTCAGAAGCCTTGCTTATCTGTGGGATATGAAGTACCTGTGCCCACAAGCACAGGAAGTCTTAGTGCACAGGAGGGCACCAACTCCAACTTTTTGGCTGCTAGCAGGTGCAGGAGACATGGCCAGGCCCAGCAAGAACCCTCTCTCTTAGAGATGAACACCCCCCCCCCACCCTTCTGGACCTGGGGGTGAGTGTGAAACAAAGGTTCCCAGAGTTCACATGCAGGGGTTGTGGCCTCTGAAATCATCAATGAAGGTGAGAACTTGGAGCAGGCATTGCCCGCCCCCCCCCAGAGGCCTAGCTATATTATTCTAATTCGACCTGGAATCTTAAAAATGGAAAAAGCATCTTTCACTGACCCAGAAACTTAGATCACATCCTTTCCCAGAAAATTTCTGAATGCCAGTAATCAGCCATGTTCTTGACAGTTTTTGTTTTGTTTTGTTTTGTGCATTAAGTATATAGAACTTTGAGTTGACATCACAGTTCCATTAGTCTTGGAGAAGGAGTCTACTGTTGTGATTGATCACAGTTCTGTTAGTGTTGGAGAGGGAGTATACCGTTGTGATTGAATAAATGGCAGACTTTTCTTTGACTGGGAAGACAGGAAGTTACAAGGATGGAGATCTTGCCAGATGGTTCAAGAAGTCCAGGGTTTTTTTTAGGAAATAACAGAGCTGGTGCAGAGAGAGAAGGGGGGGTAGGGTGGGTGGAGGACAGCGCCTTGAAGAAGATATCCTGGGGAATTCTTGGCCAGTGCACACTCTGGTCACATTCTTTAGTCTCCTTCCTGCTAGAGAAGGTTAGTAGAGAGGGGAAGCATTCTAGAAATGTTTGAGGTCCAGAATGGACCAAGATTTTGGATAGCCTAGGAGGAAGCTTCTCTCTGGGTCCTCAGTCCTGATTTAGCCTCCAGACTCTTCATGGTAATGACTTTTCTCCCAACTCTCTGGTGAGGGACACCTTTCAGCCCTTGGGAAGCAAGCCTTATTTCCAGTTTCTTCCCACTATGACAGATGTACAAACTTGCACTTGACTTCTTTTCTGGAGCCCTTCATCTTTCTGTCTTCTTCTAGCTCCTTTCTTCTTCTAGCCGCAGTTCCCAACAGATGCTAAAGATCTTCCTATTCCAAGTGCTCCGCACAGCAGAGGTTTGTGGCCTGTAGATTCTTTGAAGTTAGAATAAGTTTCTCTTCTCAGAAATATTTGAATAGTTAAGAAGGACAGGGGCTGGAGAGATAGTACAGATGGAAGAGTGCTTGCCTTGCATGTGGCTGATGAAGGTTTGATCTCTGGTGCCCATGTGATTCCCCTGAGCAGTGCCAGGAGTGATCCCTGAGTGTAGAGCCAGAAGTAAGCCCAGGTATGTCCCCAAAACAACAACAACAACAACAACAACAACAACAAAAACCCAAGCAGACGAAGCAGCAATAATGGAGTGAGTATATATATATATATATATATATATATATATATATATTTGTTTTCTGGGCCATACCCAGTAGTGTTCATGGCTGGCTTACTTCTGGCTCTAAGTCTAAGCTCAGAGATCAGTGCTAGCGGACTTGGGGAACAGGATGGGGTGCCTGGGATGGAATATGGGTTGGCTGCATGCAAGGCAAATGGCCCACCCACTGTATTATTCTTACTCCAATTGATATTTTATGGGCATATTGAATATATCTCTTCCACCATACATCCTCTCAGAGATGCCTTTTGCAGCTCTGTCTTTATTGGTACCCAGTGTCCCCTAAGATTAAAATGTAGAGGCAATTATGTGCCAAAGAAAGAGGATTGAAATAGGAACCACCATTTGGAGACAAAAACCCTATCCCACTATTTCAAAACTAGATGACTTTGGGACAATTTCATTGAACTGCTTGGCAGATTCTCCATCAGAGAAAGGAGGAACACTTCGTGGGTCCTGCCTGCTCCCCACGTGGTGTGAGAATTAACTAAAAAAAAAAAAAACCCTGTCGATGTAAAAGAAATTGGTCAACGTTATTATCCATAAATTAAGGGAAGAAGACAGTTGCTGGATCACCGACCATTTACTGTCTTTTTACACTTTACACACCCAGGCACATTACAGCGACGTTGGAAGAATATCCAGTTTTAAAATGTTGGAGGAGTTGATGTACTGAAAATGTCAACCGTTGCAATAAGTTAGAAAGAAAAACAGCAATAAGGGACCACCCCAGCTGCAGGAAGAAGTACTTCCTTAGCATCCACACCCCCCCCCCCCAAACCCCCGGCCCTTTCCCATCTGTTTTGGAAGGGAGAGGTTCAGTTGTGGCTGAGGTTTGGAATAGATGACCTCAGGGTACTGCTTTGGTTGACCCAGAACGCTGTTGGACCATCAGCATTGGAAATAAACCTAGGGTATTCGGCCGGCGCACACCAAACAGTTCCTAGGACTCCGGGAGCCCCTTGGAGGGTTGGAGGTAGGTGTGGTAAGGTTCCCGTGGAGCCACTGGGAACGCTAGGTGCCGCACGGAGTCCGCTGGTTCGCCCAGGGCCGACCAATGAGGCAGCGCTGGACCAACGCCCAGTTCCGTGGGTCGGGTGCTGGATAAGCTGCGGGGAGCGGAATCACGTCTCGCCAGAGCTTTGGGGACCTGGTCGTGCGCCCCACCATGGCGGTGCAAGCCTGCCGGGTTCCGCGTCTCGGATGGGGCTTTGATTTTCAGGTATGTAGCTCGGCTGTCCACGCCAGTGCGTGTAGACAGAGGAAGTGTTCTGCACCCGCCGAACTGGACGTTAACTCTTTCCCCCCCTTTTCTTTATATCCCCGCTTAATTTTAGAACCACACCCTGCAAACGGCAGCGGACTTCGATCTGCAGGATTTTAGAGATACGGTAGACGAGCTTATTGCAGGCAAGTGCAGTCTCCCTAACATTTAAATAGCAGCGAGGGTCTCCCTCCCTCCCACTCCCCCACCCCCTCCCCGCCGCCGCTTCGCTTCTTCCAGACAATCTAGCTGAGAGTTCCTGGTCCTGGAGATGGTTAAATTTAGTTCTTGTCAAAGATGCCTCAGCAACTCATCGAAGGGTTAGGCTCTTTCATACTTAATGGGACCTTCATCCTCCCTAATGGAGATGAGACGCTGACTCCGGAGCGCGTTTGCTTGCCCGTTGTGAGTTCTGGGACAGGGAGCTCTGTCTGCACGGTGATGTGCAGACAGAGAGGCTGAGACACAGGACAGAAATGTCAGAGACAGGAATGTCAGAGGACTGGATGTCAGAGGAATGTCAGAGGAATGTCAGAGGACTGGATGCCAGAGGAATGTTAGAGGACTGTCAGAGGACTGTCAGAGGACTGTCAGAGAACCGTCTTCGGGATGGATATTAGGAAGAGCCTGGGGATTGCAGAACGTGTAAGGTTCCTAAAGTAAAATCTCCTGAATAAACACTGCACCCGACCTGCTGGTTTATTCCTATAGCCCAGGTGGCTTTGAGTCTATGGCTGGCAAACTCAGCTTCTCTTTTCCTCAGACTCATCCTCTTTGATGTCACCTCCCCTGGACAGTGGAGACTTCCCCTTTTCTCCGAGCGATGTTCTGCCCTATGGGCCATGTCTCTCCCCGCGCCTAGACGCCCCTGCCCTGCCATCTCCACCGCTGCACCACCCAGAGGTACCCCCACCCGAGCAGTACTGGAAGGAGGTGGCCGACCAGAACCAGAGGGCGCTGGGGGATGCGCTCGTTGAGAACAACCAGGTAGGAAACACCGGGGATCCTGGGGTGGGACGGGGTGGACAGCGCCCGGGGGAAGGGAGTCACTGGAGCAGGAGCGGACTTGATGGAACTAAAGGATTGGGGTGGGATTTGCTCCGTGTAGGGTCTCCAGTGGCCCCACCGCAGCTTCCAACTTCACCAAAGTTGAGTAACTCCATCCTACTAGAGCTTTAAGAATAAGGTTTTTTAAATTTTTTAATTTTATTTATTTATTTTTGGGTCACACCCAGCGATGCTTAGGGGTTACTCCTGGCTCATGTACTCAGGAATTACCCCTGCTCAGGGGACCATATGGGATGCTGGGAGTCGAACCTGGGTCAGCTGAGTGGAAGGCAAACGCTCTACCCGCTGTGCTATTGCTCCAGCTCCATAAGATTTTATTTTTTAATTGGGGGGGGGTAGGGATGGTTTGGAATACACTGGCATGCACAAAGGGTACTCCTGGCTCTGTGCGCAGGGATCACTCCTAGCCACTCTTCTTGGGGTTGAGCACTGTATGCAAGTGCCTTACCCGCTGTACCATCGCCCTGACCTCTTCAACCAGGTTTTAAAAATGGGGCCACCAAGGAGGGATGGGTATTTGATCATTGTATAATTGAAACCCAAGCACAAAAATTTGTAAGTCTACAGCTGTACCTCATGGCGTTTCACTAATAAAAATTTTTTAAAAAATAGGGCCAGCAATATGTACAAACTGTGAATGCCTGTTATTGTGTTTAACACTTTGCTTTGTCCACTCATTTAATACGATAACTGGGTCAGGTACTCTTACAAGCCCCATTTTACTGATGAGGAAGCAGATATAGGAAGGTTGAACTTCCGAAGGCTGAACCTAAATTTCCCTATTGCCAAAATCAGTTACCCTGTAGCTGAGCACTACACTGAGGACTGATGACCTGAGACACCATATTTTCTTTTATTTCTCCCCCCCAAAAGGGTCATTAGGGGCCTGGGAGATACTCTTGGCCTGAGGGTTCCATCCCTGGCACCGCCTGGTCTATTGAGCGCTGCGGGAGGCGGGTGTGTGTGTGTGTAGGGGGGAACACCCCACTCCCAACACCTCCAGGTGTGGTCCTCTGAGCCAAAATAATAATAAATGACAATAATAACGGGCCAGCTAAAGAAAGTGCACTGCTGCATTATTGGTCTCACCAGAGTAAATGGGCCTGGGGTTCCAGTTCTTGATTAGCTTTTAGGCTCCTGAGTTTAATTTCCGCAGAGAATAAAAGGAGACGGAGCTGGCGGCCTAACTCTGAGAGCCGGGCTTTCCTCCCGCAGTTGCACGTGACTCTGACTCAGAAGCAGGAGGAGATCGCCTCGCTTAAGGAGCGCAACGTGCAGCTGAAGGAACTCGCCAGTCGGACCCGGCACCTGGCCTCGGTCCTGGACGTAAGTGGGCCCGGGCGTGCAGGACACAGCGGGGCGTCGGACACGAGCCGATGCGCGCGGCCGCTCCCCGCCCTCCTCAACCCGCCCGTTCCCGGGGGCGGGGGAGAGGATGGCACCCCGCAGAGGTCGTGGAGAGGAGAAAGACCGATGGGAGCTGGAGCCACTCGAAGGGGACACCGGCCAGGCGCGTCCGGCGGGTCCCAGCGTGGCGCTCCGCGCATCTTTCGTAGAAGCTGATGATCACGCAGTCCCGGGAGGGCGGAGCGGCGGCCGAGCCCTTCCTGCTCAAGGCCACGGCCAAAAGGAGCCTGGAGGAGTTGTTCAGTGCGGCCGGCCAGGACTGCGAGGAAGTGGACGCCGTTCTGCGGGAGATTTCCGAGCGCTGCGACCAGGCGCTGCAGAGCCGCGACCCCAAGCGGCTCCGGCTGCAGCCCGAGCCCGCGGCCGCCCCCGCCCGCCAGGACAGCCGGCCCGGGAACCTGCACGGCGCTTTCCGGGGGCTGCGCACCGACTGCGGCCAAGGCGCGCCCAACCCGAGCCACAGCCAGCTGGCGGCGGGGGGCTCCTTCAGCACCCACATCCGCAGCCACAGCACCATCCGCACCCTGGCCTTCCCCCAGGGCAATGCCTTCACCATCCGGACAGCCAACGGGGGTTACAAGTTCCGCTGGGTCCCCAGTTGAGCCGGGGTGGGTGTGATCTCCCCCACCCCCCACCCCAGCACTGCCCCTTCCCTCTTGACTCAAGTGCCCGGTGGCCAAGCGAGAGTGGCTGGAACTTTTTCCTGAAGCTGGCTTCTCCGTTCCCCGCACCAGACGGACGCCAACCTGAGATGTGTTTTTTATTCCGGGAGTGAAACTGCGTTGCAATCGATACTGTGAAATTTCTTACATTTTTGTAAAACTATTTTTTAAATTTTCGTTTTGGGGGCCACCCTCTGAGATGTTCATGGGTTACTCCTGGCTCTGCATAAGGGGATTACTCCCTGCGGTGTTCAACGAGTAACCTGAGGATGGGGTAGCCTGGGATGAAATCTGAGTCGACCGTGTGCAAGGCGAGCGCCCAGCCCACTGTACTATCTCTTCAGCCCCGGTGCTGTGAAATTCCAAAATATTGCATAGTTGCGCCCCCCCCCCCCCCCCCCCCGCCGCCAGCCTTTTTTTCCCACAGGGAAGCAGTGTGTGTGTGTGTGTGTGTGTGTGTGTGTGTGTGTGTGTGTGTGTTTACACACAGATATTCTGCAGATAGTTTTAAAAGCAATTTTGAATTATGTACTTTGTAGGGTTAAAAGGGATTCAGAAACCACTTAGCTATTTTGTTATTATAAAATTCCCTGCTTTTAAGAGGAAAAGGAATGCTACAAGAGGTTAGTTTTCCGCATTAAGTCTATTATTGGAACCTTCCAGACTCTCATTATTTAAAGTCTGTAGGTCCAATTCGGGTCTCTCAGCAAATATTTCAGTATGTTGCTCAACACCCTGTTCCTCAAGGGAAATTAAGACTAACATCCCCCCCCCACCCCCCCCCCCACATACCCACACACCCAGCTATGCCCTGACTCCTCTGTGTTCAGGGGTCACTCCTGGTGGTCCTGGGGTGGGGCAGGGACCATACTCAGTTCCAGGATCTGACAGGGTTGGGATGAGCTGCATGTAAGGAAAATCCCTCAGCCTCTGTACAATTTCTCCAGCCCTCAAATGAAAACTTTTAACTGCCAGAGTGAAAAATTAGACAATTGCCTTAGGGCACCAGGAGGAAGTGCAGAATTTCACTAGCACTGAACTTTCAACAAAATGGGTGCTAAACACAATTTTTGGGGTGATGATCTTCATATAATTTTGCAAGACTTATGGTAAATGTTTATATTATATAGTTCTATTTGTTTAAACAGAATATCCAAAGAGCGAATGTTGTTAATAAAGAAGTGTCTGTAGTTTTAAAACAATGGCATGTGTCACATGAAAAAGAGTGTGTGTGTATGGGTGTGTGTCTTTGCGTATATATATATATATATATATATATATATATGGGTGTGTATATGTGTGTTATGTAAAATCAAGTGTGGAGTTCTTGGTATTACTGTCTGTTTGAATTCCTTAGAGAAAACTGGGATATGTATTGATTTTTAAAATATTCATTGGATATGTATTTTTAAAATATTTTTAACTATTCCCTGATCTAAGAAAAACACAAAGGTGTTATTTGAGCACATTTTCTTTGATTTATTCTGTTCCCTTTGTCTGAGGTTTTCTTTTCCTATACTGTTGTGAGCTTCTGAGAGTGGTATATGTCAGGTAGTGATTTGTCCCAACAGCTGCAGTGCTAGACTTTTTGTGTTTGGGGGCTCAATTTGGGCCAGTTGCCAACCAGCAAATGGCTGGTTCTGCCTCCCCAGTGGAGATATCAGGTAACAGGTGAGCTGGGCAGGGCAGCAGAACCTGCTTCTCCAGTTTGTCATATATACTGTTATCTGTACTTGAATAGCTATTTAAGAAATGCAATAAGGTGATAAACTAGAGTATATTTCCTCATATTTTGTCTAACAAATAGACTAAAAAATATACTGGACACTTCAGAATTTATTTTAATCAGCCCAAATATAAGATGGCCACAGTTCAGAAAAAGAAAACAGAAACAAACTGAAATCTTTAACTTGTCCAGAAATCAGTTTGTCAAAAGTTCTTTTCCTCTCTCTTCCCCAGTTATTTTCCATATTCTCTTCAATGTCCTAAACGTCTTTTTTCCCCCCCTTTTTGCGTCACACCCAGCAATGCACAGGGATTACTCCTGGCTCATGCACTCAGAAATCACTCCTGGCAGTGCTTGGGGGAACGTATGGGGTCAGCCCTTTACAAGGCAAGTGCCCTACCTGCTGTGCTATCACTCCAGCCCCCATCTTTTCCTTCCTTCCTTCCTCCCTCCCTCCCTCCCTCCCTCCCTCCCTCCCTCCCTCCCTCCCTCCCTCCCTCCTGTGCTATCACTCCCTTCCTCCCTTCCTTCCTTCCTTCCTTCCTTCCCTCCCTCCCTCCTTTCCTTTCCTTTCCTTTCCTTTCCTTTCCTTTCCTTTCCTTTCCTTTCCTTTCCTTTCCTTTCCTTTCCTTTCCTTTCCTTTCCTTTCCTTTCCTTTCCTGGGTTTGGGTCACACCCACTGATGCTAAGGGATTACTCCTGGTTCCACACCCAGGAATTTCTCCTGGCAGTGCTTGGGGACCATATGGGATGCCAGGGATGGAACCCTGGTCCGCAGCATTGCAAGGCAACTGCTGTACCGTTGCCCTGGCCCCTGATCTAAAAGTATATTAAAATGTGTATTTTTCCTCTGTCTTATGCAGTGGACATTTAAAATGATAAATTTTTTTTTTTGCTTTTTAAAAAAAGTTACATCTAGCTGTTTTTGGGGAATGATGCAGTGCCTGAGTCACCTGAGGTTCCCACAGGCTTTGCATGCCTTTTAGTCCTTTAAGCCCAACAAATTACAATTCATACTGCCTTTCAGATTATAGAGTTATAACTGATAAGTGTCATATCAGCAATTGTCAGGAAAAATCACTGCTTAACTATCTTTCTTTTCTGGAGAGGATGGGCAGGTAGCTCTTCTATGAAGTAAATGACACCAGTAAAGTTTTCAGTAGTTGGGTTAAAAAACCAAATTAGATGCCAACATTCACTCCGCAGATATTAATTAAATGATATTGATAATCTCTGGTTAACACAGATATCAAGAAGTCAGTGAATGAAAAATAATGTAGACCCTGAAGTCTTGAATCTCTCTTGGGAAGAGATAAATACGAAATAAATAAATAAATATATGAGCACTATGAAGAAAATTTAGAAGAGTGTCTGAATCAGCTTGGACTGCTAGACATCAGACATTAACTTTTCACAGGTCCAGGGACTGACAACTATACATTTAGGGTACCAGTATGACCAAGTGGTAATGAGAGCCATCTTCCTGGTTTGAGTTTTGGGGTTTGTAATCCCAATAAGGGATATTTTGGACATTAAGTCAAGACTTTGGCTTTATTCTGAGCTTTATTTTATTAGAGGTTTTAAACTAGGAATCCCATGATTACAGTTAAGTTGTAAATGGAATACTCTGATTTCTTAGTGGGAAATTCTAGTGTGGTTAATATGGGGAAGCAAAAAAAAAACCAACTTAGAGGCTATTGGGATAATTTACCTTTGAGTTAGTTATAATTTATATCAAAGTGACTGTGGTAGGTAGAATAAAAACTCCCCAAAGATACCTATTTTGTAATTTTTAGAACCTAAGAACTTGTACTATTTCTGGGTGAAATAGAATTTAGGAAGTCTAGTGAATTAAAAATGCTAATATTAGGACCTTAAAATAGGGCGATTATTCTGGATTGTCTGGCAGGTCTCAATGTGATTACAAGTTTTCTTAACCTTGGAGGAAGGAAGCAGGAGAGAAGGTTAGGTAATGTGACAGGAGAGAATTTGACCCGCTGTTTTGCTGTAAAGATGGAGGATGGCACTATGAGTCACAGGATGTAGTAGCAAGTAGCAAGGAAGTGGATTTTCTTCTGGTGCCTGTGGAGCACAACAACCATGCCACCATCTTTTTTTTTTGCGGGGGGCGGGGGTCACACGCAGCGATGCTCAGGGGTTACCACTGGCTCTGCACTCAGGAATTACTCCTAGTGGTGCTGGGGGGGACCATATGGGATGCTGGGGATCGAACCCGGGTCAGCCGCATGCAAGACAAATGCCCTACCCGCTGTACTGTCATTCTGACTCCGCATGCCACCATCTTGATTTTAGTTTGGTGAGTCCCATTTCAGACTTCTTCCTTCCTCCCTCCCTCCCTCCCTCCCTCCCTCCCTTCCTTCCTTCCTTCCTTCCTTCCTTCCTTCCTTCCTTCCTTCCTTCCTTCCTTCCTTCCTTCCTTCATTCCGCCACATCCAGCAATGTTCAGAGTTTACTCCTGGATCTGCACTCAGGAATTGCTCCTGGCAGTGCTTGGGGTACCATATAGAATGCCAGGGATAGAACCTGAGTTGTCCATGTGAAAAGCAAATGCCCTGCCTGCAGTACTCTTGCCCCACCATTTCAGACTTCCTAAGTGCATGCACAGAGGCATGGTTGAATTGCCCAGGAGGTGTGAGAGAAAGGAGTTCTGTCTTGTGAACCAATGGAATTGTCATTTAGAGAGGTGGGAAAACTGTTGGAGGGTTTCTGTTGGAGGATTTTCAATATCTGGGGTTGATTTTTGAACTTCTATAATTTTGACTTAACACTAGTTATTTTGTAGACTGGATATTTATATCTATAGTTAAGTGGAATGATAGCACAGCAGGTAGGGCATTTGCCTTGCATACAGCTGACCTGGGTTCGATTCCTCCACCCCTCTCGGAGAGCCCGGCAAGCTACCAAGAGTATCTCGCCCGTACGGCAAAGCCTGGCAAGCTACCCATGACATATTCAATATGGTAAAAATAGTAACAACAAGTCTCACAATTTGTTGTGCCCGCTCGAGTATTATCGGTGAACAACGGGAGGACAGTGCTACAGTGCTACTTAGTTAAGTGGAAAGGTTGAGAGTGGAAAAATCAGTCTCCTTTGCCATTTTAGTCCATGTGAGAGTATTAGCTCCCTGATGAGACTGTCGATGGGAAATCTGGGAATAAACTCTGGGTACTCCAGCTCAATGATGAGGAAGAAATTTCTGCTCAAACAGTTGGTAAATATGTGACATATTTATCATAATGTCATCTTTCATTAAATCGGGTACTTTCTCCAGTTTAGAGATGGTTTCTCAGTCAACTTAATTCACTGGGATCCAGAGTCAGTCTCTCTCTCTCTCTCTCTCTCTCTCTCTCTCTCTCATCCTCTTTTTTTGGGGGGTCTATTCATTTATTTGGTTTTTGGGTCACACTAGCTTTGATAAGGGCTTACTCCTGGCTCTGCACTCAGAGATCACTCCTGGCAGTGCTCAGGGATGCTGGGGATTGAACCCTGGTGAACTGTGTGCAAGGCAAGTGTCTTACCCACTGTACTAACTCTCTGATTCTCAGAGCTCTTCTCTGAAGGGGTGGACATGGAACAGAATCTGAAAACTGACAGGGACTTTAGAGATCATTTAGTTCAAGACTGCTATTCAAGTAGGCACTTGAGTTATACTTTGGTCCTACTATCAAAAAATGGTGAGACACTTGATCCTTTTAGAGGTCTATAAGAATCTGCCAAATAAAATTGCTAGCCTCTGACAGACATCATTTCTGCTTTCAGACCTTTATCTTGGTTTGGATCATTTTGGGGAATTTCAATAAAAAGTTAAAAATTGAAGGAAAAAGTTTCCTTTTGAAGTTTCCATTCATTCTAAAATGAATTTAGAAATCAGATTTCAAAAAAAATTTGGAATGAAGATAGTAAGCAGATTAGCTTTTGGAAATTCAAGTAATTAAATACAGATTTTTCTGAGTAAAAAATCTAGTTCATTTTCTTAACAGGAAAAACAGAAATAATTATTGGTATAATCACTTATCACTTAATCACTTAATCCCCGTTATTCATCGATTTATTCGAGCGGGTGCCAGTACCGTCTCCATTCATCCCGGTTGCATGCTAGCGTAGCCCAATGGTATCTGTTCGTTCTAGGAACATGCAGAGTTTCAAACCGATCATTTAGGGTCTTGACGAAGAAGTCTGACCATCTTATAGGTGGGCGTCCACGTGATCTTTTGATGTCCCGTGGAATCCAATCAGTAATGGCTCTAGTCCAGCGGTTGTCTGTAAACCTCATTACGTGTCCAGCCCATCTGATTTTTGATGTCTTGGCAAATGAGACAGCGTCCCTGATTCTTGAGCGTTGACGAAGATCAGAACTCCGGATTCTATCTCTCATTTGAGTGAATCGTGATATTCCAAGCATAGTTCTTTCGATTCCTCTTTGAGAGACCCGATTAGCGTTCTCATCCTGTTTTCGTAGGGTCCAGGTCTCTGAGGCATATGTTAATGCAGGAAGAATAGTGGAATCAAAGAGATGTGCTCGTCGCTGGAGGTTCTTTGTCCTTTTAGTTATTTCTTCAATGCTCTTGAAGGCTTTCCAAGCCGCTCTCTTCCTCCTGCGCAACTCAGGTGCCAGGTCATTCATCATGTTGATTTCTCGACCTATAACTGTTGCATTCGGAGATGGTGGTTCCATTGAGAGCGAATGGAGCGTCAGGAACAAGGCTGTTTCTCATAAACATTGTCTTCATAAGATTCAGCTGTAGTCCGACCTTTCCACATTCACGGTCAAAGTCGTTCAGCATTTGTGTTGCTTGGCTGATGTTTGGTGTTATTAGAACGATGTCATCAGCAAAGCGGAAGTGGTGTAGTTGCCGACCATCTATCTTCACTCCCATGTTTTCCCATTCCAGTCGTCGCATGATGTTCTCGAGGGTGGCACTGAAGAGTTTTGGTGAAATGGTATCACCCTGCCGAACCCCTCTCTTGATATGGATGATTACTTCTTTGTAGAATGGTGAGATCCTGGTAGTGAATCCGCAATAGAGCTCACGAAGGATCCTGATGTATTGAGTTTGTACGCCCTGATTGGCTAGGGCTTCCATGACCGCTTCCATCTCAACAGAATCAAAGGCCTTCTTTAAATCAATGAATGTTAGACAGAGCAGCATCTTGAACTCCCGAGATACCTCAATGAGCTTGGTTATTGTGTGGATATGGTCGATGGTACTGAATCCTTTTCGGAATCCAGCTTGTTCACATGGTTGTCCTTCATCTAGTGTTCTGCTAATCCTATTCAGGATGACTCAAGTGAATAGTTTGTAGATGACAGACAATAGGCAGATTGGGCGATAGTTGCCAATGTCGTGGATGTCTCCTTTCTTGTATAGTAGTACAGTCCTGCTGGTTTTCCATTGGGATGGAACCTTGCATTCAGACAGGTAGCGTGTGAAGAGTCGAGCCAATGTATTGATGAGTACTGATGGTAAGTTCTTCAGGTGTTCAGGTCTGATCTTGTCTGGGCCAGGTGCTCTTTGTTTCTTTACCGACGAGATGGCATGTTGGATTTCGGAAGGGAGAACATTGGGAACGACATATCCATCATGCGGTATGTGGTATGTGGGCAAGTGGATGTGGCTATTAAAGAGATCTGAGTAGAAGTCATGAATAATCTTCTCCATTGCCCTTCTGGAAGATGTGATAGATCCATCATGATGTCGGAGGGCAGTCATCTTGGTTTTGTAGTTGGTGAAGGACAGGCGGGCATTACGAATGTTTTTCCCAGCTTCTGCTGCATCTACCAGTACTGCTGCTCTCCTGTTTTTGAGGTCATCCTTGATGGCTTCTCTGCACTGTTTTGCCAGTTCGGACGTTTGCTTGTGGTTGCCTGAGGCACGTGCCACGCCACGTTGGCGAATAAGTTCAAGAGTGTTCGAAGAAAGACGGTTTTTTGTGGTGATCTCTCTCTTGGCATTCCTTGCACAATCATGGAGGTGCTGAATCATTCTATCGTATTCCTCATCAATGTTGTCAATGACGGCATCTTCCCATGTTGCCGCAATAGAGCCAAAGAGCTCCCAGTTGGTGGTTGTTCTGGGATTCCTCTTCTTAAACCTTGCATTCTTTTCTCCTCGTTCTGTGAGGTAGAATTTTGCACGAAGAAGACGGTGGTCTGATCCCGTTTGGAATTTTGGGACAACAGCAACATCGGTTAGGCAAAACCGCCGATTGAATATGATGTGGTCTATTTCATTGTGGAACCGTCCATCAGGAGACTCCCATGTCCAACGTTTAGATTCAGCCTTTTGGAATTGTGAGTTACCATGGAAGGTTTTGGTTGACATGATGAACTCAGACAGTCTGTCACCCTGTTCGTTCCATTCCAGGCCATGGGTTCCAATGTGGAGTTCATTGACTGATCTTCTCGGTCCTATCTTGGCATTAAAATCACCGACAATGATCTTGTAGAAGGTGTGATCTTCTTTATAGAACTTCTCCAGCTCCATGTAGAATTTCTCAGTTTCTCTTTCACCATAACTGGATGTTGGTGCATAGACAACAAAGATAGAAACTGCCAGTAGTGAGCCACATCTATTCAAGTGTAATCGTCCAATTCAGGTTGTTAGGCATTCGAATGAATCAATGCTCGTGACTAAGTTTGTGTTGACAAGGATACCGACACCACCGACGCCTCTTTTATCACATGTTCCAAGGAACAGTTCTTCTCCAGTGTCGAAAACAGCATGATGGGATTGATGTCTTCTCCTTTCGGTCAGACCAATGATGTCGTACTTGAGTACTTGATCTTTCGCGCTTGTACCATAAGGTCTTCAATGGATGCAGCAGATGCCAGCGTACGAGCATTAAAAGTACAGACAATCATTTTTGTTTTTCTGCGTTTTGGCAGCCTATGTCTGCCTTGGTGTTTTATCAGCCTCTCCTTCCATATCCTTCTCGACTCTGCATATTCAGGGTTAGGGAAATGAGATCCATTTATTACTGGATTTGGCATATCAATTTGGTCTATTTGGCATAGACCACGGATAGCTTGCCAGGCTCTGCCGTGCGGGTTGGATATTTAAGGTACCCTGAAAACTTAGAGAAAAGTAAATAAATAGTATATTGGTATAATATGATATATAATACTATATAAAATATATAAAAATAATATATACTGTACTTATGGTAATTTTAAGAGTTTTGCAATTTTTTTGTTATCAGATTGAACCCAGCGCTTTATACACTTTTTAAAATTTAATTTGATTTAAATATTTTTAAAAATATTTTTAGAGCTTTAAACATTTGAAACATGTACTCTGCACTCTTCTACTGAACCAGTGCCCACGTTTTGTTTGTTATAATGCCTAGAAAACAAAGAATGTAGAGCATATAACTGTGCATTTGGGGAAATTTTCCAAAAAATATCATCGCCAGGGAGATCTGACTAAAGGCATAGTTCTTTCCACTTTCATCAAGTTGTCCTCATAAAAGTTAGTTCATTGACAACTTTTGGAACAATTTACTCCATACGAGGCAGTTAATTTGTTCTTAACTATTTATAAAAGTGGCAAAGGCAATGACCTGACAGATGTAGGAAACTGATTCCACGAAGGACTGAAGCCAGAGGTATGCAGGTGAGGCCCAGCAGGGATCCTCATGTGGTGGTACCTAATTTAGGAACCTTTCCACCACGGAGTGAGCACAGAGCAGAGCTCCCAAGGGTACTTCCATTCCGATCTCAAGCACTTATACACTTGGGGAAACGCCAGAGATCAAACTCACTCTTATAAGCACGATAACCATTAAACTACTTTACTTGTCCCTTTCAGAAACAGGACAGGTCAGCTAGGTGACAGGGATATGAAAGTGGGTCTCATTCCTCAATTTTGAAACAGGGACAATGAAAGTGTGAATATGGAAGGAGGTAAATACTTGACACACGCCTATTACAAGATAACTGCTCAATACATGTTACCTGCATTAGCTTCTTTGAGGAATTTGGGTCTCACCAGAGATGCTTGGAGGCAACACTGGACTTTGTGTTCACCTGGTACAAGGGATTCAGCAAGTGTTGGCAGAGTGGAATACAAGTGCTTTAACTGCTGTACTACCTCTCAATTCATGTATTAGATTTTTATTGCTGATGTTCCATATTGCTAGAAGATTAAGTGACTTAAAACAATACAATTTTAGAAATCAAAATGTAGCTGGGATTTTAGTGGGAGGTTCTGAGAAGGACCCATTTCCAAGTTCAGCAAGATTGTTGGCAGATTTTAGTTCCTTCTGGTTGTACGAATAAACTTCCTGTTTTCTGACTTCCTAGGAGATGGGAAATTGACTTTGCTCCCAGATGCATTATTCTGGCTTTTTGCTCTTAGGCCCTCATACTTCAAGGTCATCAAGGCATGGAAGATCCTTTCAAATCTTAGGCATCCCCTTCTGCACTTTTTGTCTCTTGTCTCAGACTGGTGAAATTTGTCCTCAGTGTTAAATTATAGTCATGAGTTAGGTGCCAAACAGAAAACGTCCAGAGAGCAGCTTCCTGAATAGCTGTTGGAATGGTCTTTCCCCCTTCCTTTCCCTTTGTTACTTCTGTGATGACCAGGAGTTGGTGGGCACACTTCACTTGTGGTGCTCACACACACGGGTGGAGCACCAGACAAGGCACACACATTGTAGCATTGGGAAGTCAGAAGGACAGTACCCACAAATTGAATTTAGCATGTAGGGTGGGGGTGGGGCTGGGAGAAAATACAGAAATATGGAAGTTAATCCAGTCCCTCCCCCCCACCCAGTGGAATGCCCTGCTTTAAAGTAACTCAAAATGAGTTACAGAGAGAAACTGCCAAGGTCTAGATAGAGCATTGATCCTAGTGTCACGCAAAAATTTTCCCTTAGGAAACCAAGCACTGAGATGAGAAAGGACCCCCTCCCCATCATCCACCCACACACACTCACACCACTTAGAATTCTGAGCAAGCCTAAAAATTCACTTTTATTTTCAGTCCAGGAAAGAATATCTGGAGAAGACCAATGAAATATAATAAAAATAGTTGTACTGGGGCTGGAGAGATAGCACAGCGGGTAGGGCATTTGCCTTGCACGAGGTCAACCCAGGTTCGATTCCCAGCATCTTATATGGTTCCCCGAGCACCGCCAGGAGTAACTCCTGAGTGCAGAGCCAGGAGTAACCCCTGGGCATCACCGGGTGTGACCCAAAAAGCAAAAAAAAAAATAGTTGTACTGAGGAAGTACTAATTATAAGTAGAACATGCAGGAGGGAAAGGGAGGTAGAGGTGGGGAGTATGAGAGAGAGAGAGAGATAGAGAGAGAGAGAGAGGGAGAGAGAAAGAGAGAAAAGAGAGAGAGGGAGAGAGAAGGAAGAAGAGAGGAAGAGGGGGAAAAGAATGAAAAGAAATAGCACACTGTAAGGCACCCATTTTGCATGGGGTCAGTGGTCAATCTCTTGATTTGCCACATTCCCTGGTTCCCTGAGTATGGCCAGGGAACAGTGAGTAATCCTGGCACTGCAGGGACAAGGAAATATCCTCAAGTCTCTGTGTTGAACTTCAGGCTTGGTTGGTTAAGGCCCATGGAGTTCCATGGAGTCCCCTAAACATCGATTGCCCCCCCCTCAGCCCACCAACTCACAGATTGCACCCCCAGCCCACCAACTCACAGAAAAAGAAAAATTATAACATACATTATTTTGAGGGTGTTTAAGTGATTCTACAATGAAGTGTGTCTAGAACTGCATCTTCTTACAATGTCACCAATGTCCTGCTCTTTAAAGAGAACGCTATTCAAAATGCTCTACATGTATTTTCTAATTAGTTGAGTCTACAGAGCTTTATTGCCATCCTAAAACTAAAGAGATTTTGTTCTGAAAAGTTTTAGTCTCATACCAAGAACTGTCTTCTAGTCTGCAGAGTGAACCTGATTCATCAATTTATTTGTTAAGGCCCTATACATACTTTTCATCTAATTGTATTTGTCTTATTGCCACTTGCAGCCAAAATTCATCCAGGCTATTTATAATGAAAATGTAACACGAAACAGGTCAGTTAAAATTGAGTACCATCAAATGTAAGGAAATAAGCACAGTGGTTTGTTTTGATTCGATCATCCCTATACTTAAAGACACATAGCCTTCCTTCAGGCAAACACCTGTTCAAACTGGATAGCGAACAACTATTTTCAATATTTACTTTTAGCTGCTTAACACAATACTAGGTAAATCAGACATGACAATTATTTATTTGTACCCTGCTGAAGTAGGAAAAAGAAACTCCACAGGTTTACTTAGGGTTTATATGGCAGCAAAGTAATAATTAGCAATTGCATTTAGTTTTAGGATGTAGAAAATTCAAATATTTCTAAGCCTATACAGTTTAAAGCAAATACAAATACCATGTTTTGTGAGCGATAATATAATAATAATAGCTTTGGGCACTTGCATAATATCTATCTAATTTCCAAGTTTGAGAATTTGTCTTTTCTAGTTTACGTGTTTGTGTGTGTGTGTGTGTGTGTGTGTGTGTGTGTGTGTGTGTGTGTGTAGGGGAATGTATTTACTGTATTTACTGACTGACTTCATCCGTGAGTGTGGAAAGGTCGGACTAAAGCTGAATCTCACGAAGATAATGTTTATGAGAAACGGTCTCATTCCTGATGTTCTATTCGCTCTCAACGGAACAAACATCTCTGAATGCAACAGTTATGTGTACCTAGGATGAGAAGTCAACATGACGAATGACCTGGCACCTGAGTTGTACAGGAGGTAGAGGGTGGCTTGGAATGCCTTCAAAAGCGTCAAAGAAATAGCTAAGAGGACGAAGAACCTCTGGCTCCGGGCACATCTCTTTGATTCCACTGTTCTTCCTGCATTAACATATGCCTCAGAGACCTGGGCTTTATGAAAACAGGATGAAAATGCTATTCAGTTCTTCCAAAGAGGAACTGAAAGAGCTATGCTTGGAGTATCACACTTCACTCAAGTGAGAGAATGGGGGTATGGTGCCGCCAGAAGGTCAATCTGTACCTGTGAGGTGAGTGCATCAGCAGCCTGATGGCAACGTCAGACTTCCAGATACCCCAAAATTGCTGCTGTGCCTTTGGCCAGACCCCAAAAAGTTGGGGCAAAGTTTACCAAGAAAGTAAACGGCCAAAAGTTAGGTATGTGGGAAACACCTACAAACCACCTCCAGCTCAGCTATGTAATTGGAGGCATGGCTTCTGGTTCCTGATTGAACTGCTTAACGGCTATGATCCCAGGGACTCAGAAACAAATCTCCAAACCCAGCGGCTTTTGGGCAGAAATGCGTCCAGACCCCACAGTAGGTTACGGTCATCGGGCCACCCCAGGGGGTAAAGGGTGTTGTCCCTCCGCCTGCTTCCCCCTGGAGGCTCGCTGGCCGTCATCCTCCAGAGGCCACTGGACAGTCAGGTTTGGGCCCTCAGTGACGAGACATTCTGAGCCTCACGGGATGGGAGTGGAGCTGATCTTGTCCTCCCCACCCCAATGAGATCCCAAGTCATCGCCCACAAATGGCTTCTCTGGCTCCTGATCAAGCTGCTTAATGGCCATGATTCCAGAGACTCAAAAACAAATCTCGAAACCCTGCAGCTTTTGGCAGAAATGTGTCAGGACCCCACAGTAGGTTACTATTGCCAGGCCACCCCAGGGGGGAAAGGGCGCTGTCCCTCCATCTGCTCCCCCTTGGTGGCTCGCTGGCTGTCATCCTCCAGAGGCCATTGGACAGTCAGGCTTGGGCCTGCAGTGATGAGACATTTTGGGCCTCACGGGATGGGGGTGGAGCCGGTCCTGTCCTCCCCACACCAATGAGACCCCAAGTCATCACTCACGAACAGCCTTTCTGGCTCTGGCAGCTTTGCTTAACCACCATGATCCCAGAGATTCAGGAGCAAATCTCAGAACCCAGCAGGTTTTGGCAGAAATCCCTCCAGATTTAAGTGTTAAAATTTCGGAATTTCAAAATCACGTGGCCACTACTGCAGCCACACGACATCATATGTTATTCATAACCAGCCATAGAAAGCAAATTGTCTACTGTTGCCTTTTCAGCAGATCTGAGTATTGGGGTAAAATCTCAAATTTAATAATGGTGGGTCTGGTGTCAAAATATTGCATGTGATCAAAGTAGAGAGAGAGTAATGTGGAAATCATCTGCCCCACAGGTAGGGGGAGGGTGCGGGATGAGGGTATACTGGGGTTGTTGGGGGTGAAGAATGGGCACTGGTGAAGGTACGGGTGTTTCATTGTATGACCGAGACTTAGACCCGAAAGCTTTGTAACTGCTCTCACTGTGATTCAATAAATAAAATTATAAAAAATGAAAAAAAAGTAAGGTGGAGTTCATGCCCAACTCAATCAGCTAATCAGTGGCTGAATAAATAGCAGGACTCCTACATAAAAAAAAAGAAAGAATTCGGAGTTCCGACCTCCATCAACGATCAGGATCAGGGACGCTGTCTCGTTTGCAAAGGTGTCGAAAATCAGATGGACTGGACATGTAATGCGATTTGGAGATGAACGCTGGACTAGAGCCAAAACCGACTGGATTCACGGGACATCAAAACATTGCATGGCTGCCCACCTACGAGATGCTCAGACTTCTTTGTCAAGACCCTGAACGATCGGTTTGAGGCTCTTCGTGTTCCTGAAGTGAGCAGATGCCATTGGGCTACACTAGCATGCGACAGGAATGAATGGAGATGTTACTGGCCCTCGCTAAAGCAAACTGATGAGTAACAGGATGTCAAGTGATCAAGTATGTGTGGGGGGACACACCTGGCAATACTTGGAGGTTACTCTCAAGTCTGTGTTATGGGGGAGGAGTTTGTTCCCTGTGATGTTCAGGGGACCTTGTGGTGCCAAAGCTCAACTCAAATGCAAAGCCTGTGCTCAGCCTGTGGCATTACCTCTCAGACTCCTTTATTTCTTTATAACAGAAGTTCCCAATGTAGAAAATGCCTCTCTGGGTTACTTCAAATGTGTAGTGATTGTCTCTTTCCTGGGAATAGAGCCAAGTATAAAGGGTTGGTTGGTTCTGTTTAGGTTGGGTTGTTCCTGCCCTTCCTTGCTCTGCCGCCTCTCAACCATCACCCACATCACTATAAAGCTGGCTGAGCTGGGAGTTTAAAGAATAAACTGAGATGTAATTCACATACCAGTTTGCCACCGAAAGTGTACAGTTCAGCCTTTTCTTGCAGAAACCACTCTCCGAAGCATAGTGAATATTTCTGAAACCTGATGGACTTTTTGTAAGAAATGTGGCCTCACGAGGTCGTTCAGTGCAAGGAGGGCAAGCTTCTCTGTAGCCCAGGGAAAGCGGCATTATGATAGGAAGCAGAGCGATTATGAAGGTCAGATTAAGACAGTTTTCTGGAGGTGAAGCTGGGGGGGGGGGGGAAAGCTAAAATTACAGAGAAGATTGTGTTGAAGTTCGAATGAATTGAGTCCAGCCGCAGGTTTAGAAGTGTTGGCCTTTAAGAGAAACAGTATTTTGAACTGGGGGAAGAGAAAAGAAAGTGTCAAGTGCTTACTTTATGTCTTATTGTGAAGACTGTAAAATCTTGACCATCTTCACTTCCTTTGATTACAGTTGGTTTTGGGGGAGGGAAATAAACTAGTGTCATGAATGAAATTTCCCTGTGGGGAAATTTGCTTGGAAAAAACAAAACAAAACAAAAAACATATTTTATGAGAACCTAGATTTAAACTTTTTTTTCCTCTCACTTGACTATTGCTGAAAGTCGCTTCCAGTTCCACTATGAGCATAATTTAAGAGACAAAAATTAATAAAAATAAATAAATAAAATGTACAATTTGGATCCAGAGAGACATCTCAAAGGTCAAGAGCACATACTTTGCAGGAATGAAGCCCAGGTTTACTCCCAGTCCCACATGGTAGCCCTGAGCATCACTAGGTGTGATCTTGGAGCAATGAGCCTTGAGTAACCTACACACTGCTGGGTGTGCACCCTCTCCAAACAGCAACAAAATAGTTAGAAGGTAAAGTTCTATTGTTTAGGGTTTTTAAAAATATATATATGTGTATATATATGTGTATATATATGTGTGTGTGTATATATATATATATATATAAATTTATATATGTGGGCTGGAGCAATAGCACAGTGGGTAGGGCATTTTCCTTGCACTTGTCTCACCAGGCTGGCCTGAATTTGATTCCTCTGCCCCTCTTTTTTTTTTTTTCCTTTTTCCATTTTTTATAATTTTATTTATTGAATCACCGTGAGAGCAGTTACAAAGCTTTTGGGTCTAAGTCTCAGTCATACAATGAAACACCCGTACCTTCACCAGTGCCCATTCTCCACCACCAAAAATCCCAGTATACCCCTATCCCACACCCTCCCCCTGCCTGTGGGGCAGATGATCTCCACATTACTCTCTCTCTACTTTGATCACATTCACTACTTCGACACCAGACCCACCATTATTTACGATTTTACCCCAACACTTAGATCTGCTGAAAAGGCAACAATAGACAATTTGTGTTCTATTGCTTGTTATGACTAACATATGATGTCGTGTGGCTGCAGTAGGGCCATGTGGTTTTGAAATTCTGAAATTTTAACACTTAAATCTGGAGGGATTTCTGCCAAAAGCCACTGGGTTTAGAGATCTGCTCCTGAGTCTCTGGGATCATGGCCGTTGAGCAGCTTGATGAGGAGCCAAAGAGGCCATTTGTGGGCGATGACTTGGGGTCTCATTGGGGTGGGGAAGACAGGCCCGGCTCCACCTCCTCCCCCATCCCGTGAGACCCAACAAGTTTCGTTACTGCGGGCCCAAGCCTGACTGTCCAATGGCCTCTGGAGGATGACAGCCACCAAGTCACCAAGAGGGAGCAGGCGGAGGGACAGCACCCATTCCCCCCTGGGGTGGCCTGGTGACAGTAACCTACTGCGGGGTCCGGACACATTTCTGACAAAAGCCGCTGGGTTTCGAGATTTGTTTCTGAGTCTCTGGGATCAAGGCCACTGAGCAGCTTGATGAGGAGCCAGAGAGGCCGTTTGTGGGCGATGACTTGGGGTCTCGTTAGGGTGGGGAGGACAGGCCCGGCTCCACCTCCCCCGCCCATCCCGTGAGACCCAACAAGTTTCGTTACTGTGGGCCCAAGCCTGACTGTCCAATGGCCTCTGGAGGATGACAGCCACCAAGTCGCCAAGAGGGAGCAGGCGGAGGGACAGCACCCATTCCCCCCTGGGGTGGCCTGGTGACAGTAACCTACTGCGGGGTCCGGACACATTTCTGACAAAAGCCGCTGGGTTTCGAGATTTGTTTCTGAGTCTCTGGGATCAAGGCCACTGAGCAGCTTGATGAGGAGCCAGAGAGGCCGTTTGTGGGCGATGACTTGGGGTCTCGTTAGGGTGGGGAGGACAGGCCCGGCTCTACCTCCCCCCCCATCCCGTGAGACCCAACAAGTTTTGTCACTGCGGGCCCAAGCCTGAGTGTCCAATGGCCTCTAGAGGATGACAGCCACCAAGTCGCCAAGAGGGAGCAGGCGGAGGGACAACACCCTTTCCTCCCTGGGGTGGCCCAGCAACAGTAACGTACTGTGGAGTCCAGATGCATTTCTGCCAAACGCCACTGGGTTTTGAGATTTGTTTCTGAGTCTCTGGGATCATGGTTGTTAAGCAGCTTGATCAGGAGCCAGAGAGGCCATTCGTGGGCGATGACTTGGAGTCTCGTTGGGGTGGGGAGGACAAGCCCGGCTCCACCCTCATCCCGTGAGACCCTGTGTGTCTCGTCACTGGGGGCCCAAATGTGACTATCCAGTGGCCTCAGATGGATGGCGGCCACTGGGCCGCCAGGGGGAATAGGCCAAGGCACGAAACCTGTTCCCACCTGGGTTGGCCCAGCACCGGTAGCCTACTGCAGAGACCAGACGCATTTTTACCTAAAGCCACTGGGTTCTGAGATTCGTTTCTGAGTCTCTGGGATCATGTCCATTAAGCAGTTCAATCAGGAACCAAAGAGGCCTTGCCTCCAATTATATAGCTGAGCCGGAGGTGGTTTGTGGGTGTATTTCCCACATACCTAACTTTTGGCCGTTTACTTTCTTGGTAAACTTTGCCCCCAGTTTTTGGGGTCTGGCCAAAGGCACAGCAGCAATTTTGGGGTATCTGGAAGTCTGAAGGCGCCATGAGGCTGCTGATGCACTCGCCTCACAGGTACAGATTGACCTGCTGGCGGCACCATACCCCCCTCCTCTGCCCCTCTTGGAGAGCCATGAAAGCTACTGAGAGTATCTCTCCCACATGGCAAAGCCTGGCAAGCTACCCATGACGTATTCGATATACCAAACACAGTAACAACAAATCTCACAATGGAGACATTACTGGGCCCGTTTGAGCAAATTGATGAACAACGGGAGGACAGTGCAGTGAAATATATGTATATACATATATACATCGAATATATATACCAAATATATATATATATTCACAGAGGGACTGGAGCAATAGCATAGTGGATAGGGCATTTGCCTTGCTTGCGGCCGACCTGGGTTCAATTCCCAGCATCCCATATGTCCCTCAAGCACCACCAGGAGTAATTCCTGAGTTCATGAGTCAGGAGTAACCCCTGTGCATTGATGGGTGTGACCCAAAAAGATATATATATTTATTGCTATATATATATATGTTTGCTCGAGCGGGCCCAGTAACGTCTCCATTGGAGACTTTGTTGTTACTGTGTCTGGCATATCGAATACTCTCGGTAGCTTGCCGGGCTCTCCGAGAGGGGCGGAGGAATCGAACTCAGGTCGACCATGTTGGCTGCTTGTAAGGCGAATGCCCCACCGCTGTGCTATCGATATATATATATAGGGTTTGCAATCATCCCCTAATATAAAGATTGTTTTCATTCTTTCATTAGCAAATATTGTACCTGTTAGCTATGATTTCTCATTTTCCTCCCTATCTTCTAGTTCTGAGTACCTAATAATTTTTCTGTTTCTATAGATTTGCTTATTTTGAACATTGCATAGGAATAAGATCATATAATGTCCAGCTTTGTGACAGGTTTCTTTCACTTACCCTAATTTTTTCACTTACCATAATATTTTGAAACATCTTCCATGTTATAGAAGGCATCAGTATTTCATTCTTTTGCTATGTAAAATTATATTCATTTGGGTGGGTATTGATTATTTCATTAAATCCATTTATCTGTCGATCAATCTGCATTTTAAAATGTTTTGACTATTATAAAAAGTGCTGATAGAATATTCATGTATAGATCTATTTCTCTTTCTTTTGGATATATACTTAGGAGTGGAATTACTGGATCATAGGATAACTCTATGTCTAACACTTCCAGAAACTGCCAGACTATTTTCCAAAGCAGCTGAACCAAATAAATTTAAATTCTCACCAGCAGTATATGAGGGTTCTGATTTCTCTACATTCTTGCATCATTGCCAACACTTGTGGTTTGCCTTTTTAAAAAATCTAGGCATGCTCAGGGCCAAAGTGATAGTACAGTCGATATGATGCTTGATTTGCATGATATAGACCTGGGTTTGATCCTTGGTATGCCTATGGGTTCTTCAAGTCTTCCAGGAGTAATTCTTGAGCCCAGAGCCAGGAATCAGCCCTGAACACTGTTGGATGTGACCCCCAAACAAAGAAAAATATAGCATGCTGGTGTGTATGAGTAACTTATCACTGTGGTTTGGCTTTCCATCTTCCTATTGACGAATGATGTTGAATGTCTTCACATGCTTGAGGCCATCTATGTATAGTTTTCGGAGAAATGTCTTTCAGATCCTTTGTCTACTTCAGAAGGTAATTTGAGGTCCAGAGAAATAGCATATGTCTTAATCTGCCTTCCTTGCAAGTGTATGGCCATTAGTTCAACTCAGTGCTGCTAAGGGATCTCCTGGCAGCTCTGATTTCTGGTTATATTACAGCTAGGTGTATGCAAACACTGCAAAGGAGGTGTAACTCTTGGAGGGCACCACAACTAAAACAAGGTGAAGCCAGGGATGTAGTTCAATGAGAGAGCAAATATTGTGCATGTATCACCAAGAACATGGGTTGAACCCCCGGGAACCCCAAATAAATACTATGGATTCTTCAGGATCTTCTATATTCCAAACCATGTCATCTGCAAATAGTTTAAATTTTTTAAACTCATCTCTTTAGGGAGGGTTACACAGTGATGTTGGGGGGGAAATATGTGAATTGAACCTAGGGTTCCTACATGCCAAATATTAACTCTAATACTTCAAGCTATCTCCCTAACCAATTTGATGATCTCTCTCTCTCTCTCTCTCTCTCTCTCTCTCTCTCTCTCTCTCTCTTTCTCTCTCTAGGATCACACCAGCGATACTCAAGAATTTCTCCTGTTGGTGTTCTGGAGGACCATATGGGATGTCAGAGATCAAACCTGGGTTGGCATGTCAAGATTCACCTCCTTCCCACTATACTATCACTCTTGCTTACCTTTGGTCCCTTTTTATTGCCTAATTGTCCTCACTTGTATCTCCAGTACAATGTTGAGTAGAGGTGGGGTTGACAGACATCTTGGTTTATGTCCTGAATTTCAAGGCAGTCAGTCTTAAATATGGTTATTCTGTCTTTTTTTCCAAATAGGTGTTCTTTGGTTTGAGTCTCCCTTTTTCCTCTTGTTTATTTTAATTTTATTTTTAAAAATATTTTTATTAAGACACCACCATTTACAAAGCTACTCATAGTTGAGTTTCAGGCATACATTGTTTCAGCAACAATCCCACCACCACAGGTAAGTGTTAACTTTCCTCTATCAGTGTTCCCAGGTTCCTTCTCACCTCTAGAATTTTGTTTTGTTTTGTCCTTGGGACCACACCTCACAGTATTCAGGGTTTGCTTTTGGTTCTGTACTCAGGAGTTGCTTCTTGGCAGTGCTCGGGGGATCATATGGGATGCTAGGGATTGAAGCCAGGTCAGCTTCATGCAAGGCAAACATCCTACCTACTGTGCCATCACTTGCCATTTAGTCCCTCAAGCACAGCCAGGGGTAATTCCTGAGTGAAGGGCCAGGAGAAACTGCTGAACATTACTGGGTACAGCCATAAAAAAAAAGGACAAGACTCATAGACCTCATCAAATAATAATATTGTATTCTATAACTTAAAAACATTAATTTTAGGTCAGGAGCACCTGCCTTGTAAGCATCCTGTCCTCCCGTTGTTCCTCGATTTGCTCGAGCGGGCCCAGTAACGTCTCCATTGTGAGACTTCTTGTTACTGTGTTTGGCATATTGAATACTCTCGGTAGCTTGCCAGGCTCTCCAAGAGGGGCGGAGGAATCGAACCTGGCTTGGCCAGGCTGGCTGTGCACAAGGCAAATGCCCTACCGCTGTGCTATCACTCCAAGCATATTGAGTTCAAATCCCCATACTCCAAGCACAATCCTGGTCTCTCTACTGTGTGCGATCCCCCAGCTTTATCCCAGTCAGGTGTCAGCACCACAAAGGGGGTAACACCTGGGAAGTACACAGCTGGAAACATGAGGGCATGCCCCAGCTAGGTGTGTGCAGATCCTGGCCATGAAAACAATGATAAGGTGGGGAAAGGGAAAAAATTGTATTTTTTTGTTTGTTTTGTTTTTTGGGGGTCACACCTGGTGATGCTCAGGGTGTGCACTCCTGTCTGTGCACTCAGTAACTACTCTTGGTGGTACTTAGAGGACCATCTGAGAGCCTGGGGATCAAATGTTGGTGGGTTGCATGCAAATCAAGTGCCCTACCCTTTGTACTATTGCTCCGACCCCAAAATTTTATCTTCATTTTCATGGAATTGTTTTTTTTTAAAAGAAAATAATACTTTTTTTTTAATTACAGGGGACTTTGGGAGCCCTACCCAGTGGTGCTCAGGGGATATTCCTGGCTCTGTGCTTAGGAATTTCTAACTGTTCAGGCGTGAGGTATTAGGGATCAAAGCAGAGTCTACTGTATGCGCAAGGCAAACTCCTTATCCTGATCGCTGAGAAAATGATGAACTTTTAAAACCTATTTAATTAACTTAAATAGGTTAAATAGGTTAAATATTTAAAACCTATTTCACGATCACGATCATCCTATTGTTCATCGATTGCCTCCAGCAGACCCCAATAATGTCTCCTTCGTTCTAGCCCTGAGATTTTTAATAAGTGCCATATTCGAGGCTCTTTCAGGCTTAGGAGAATGAGACCCATCACTGTTACTGGTATTTCGCATATTGGATATGCCACGGGGAGTTTGCCAGACTCTGCTGTCTGGGCAGGTTACATTCGGTAGCATGCCAGGTTGTCCAAAGTAAGAATGAGATAATAAGATGTCTTCTGTCTTCCGGGAGCTGGGTTTTATAGTCTCTGCGTTTTGGCCGTTGATGGGATTACACGGCGCCAGGGGGCCAGTTGGTGGGTGTGACCCCCGCCTACTGAAATTTGGAGGATCTGGGTGGAGGATGCTCAGCCCCGATCCGAGCAGGCTTGGAGATCTCAGCCCCGGGACCCGCATGACTTTGTTCCTCTGCCTATTTAATACATATTTAATTGGTATTGATTTATATTAATACTGTCTTTATGCTGTTGAATCTCATTTAATCTATTTTGTTAACCTTAAATTTCAGTTCGTTCCAAAGGAAATAGTGTATTGCTCAATTGTTTTGGGATGGGGGCCATACCTGTTGGTGTTCAGGGGGTACTCCTGGCTCTAAACTCAGGACTCATACCTGGAAGTTCTGAGAGGACAGTATAGGGTGCTGGGGATTGAACCTGGGTAGCCACATGCAAGACAAGCACGCTACCTGTTGTACTATTGTTCCAGTCCCCTATTGGAATTTAAATTTGTATTTAAAAATTTTATTGAATCACATTGAGATACACAGTTACAAGGTTGTTCATGGTTGGGTTTCAGTTATATAATGTTCCACAACCTATCCCTTTACCAGTGTACATTTCCCACCACAGTTTCTCCAGTTTCCCTCCTACCCTCCTGCCTCCACTATCTGCCTACCTGCCTCTGTGGCAGGCACTTTTCTTCTGTCTGTGTGTCGGTGTGTCTGTGTGTCTGTCTCTCTCTCCTCTCCTCTTTTCCTTTTGGGCATTATGGTTTGCAATACAGATACTGAAATATCAGGTATATCCCTTTACCTACTTTCAGCACTCAGTTCTTGTCCAGAGTGATCATTTCTATACTGTCATACTGATCCCTTCTCTATCCTAACTATCCTTTGCTCCCCATGCTCTTGTGGCAGGCTTCCAACCATTGACCAGTCCTCCTGGCCCTGTTTCTCCCGGCCTTGGATATTAGTCTCATACCATTTTTTAAATATCCCACAAATGAATGCAGTCATTCTATGTCTGTACTTCTCCTTCTTACTCATTTCGCTCAGCAAGATACTCTCCATATCCATCCATTTATAAGCAAATTTCATGACTTCATTTTTCCTAGCACTTGTGTAGTATTCCACTGTATAGGTGTATCATAGTTTCTTTATCCAGTCATCTGTCCTAGAACACTTAGATTGTTTCCAGATTCTGGCTATTGTGAATAGCGCCACAACGAACATAGAAACCTATTGGGAAAATTTTAAAACAAAATTTGTCAAAACAGAAAACATGGCTTCTGTTGACTGGAGAGCCTGCTATTGGGTTTGACATTGCGTGAATGTTCCATGTACTGCTTATCATCACACTGAAGGAGACTTGTGCATTTACTAGTTACAAAACAAAACCCAGTTTTCATGTACTTTGTCTTTGCCAGTGATTCCGACTCATATTTGCTGTGAATGAAAGGACATTTACAAACCATGATCCAAGTTAAGCCACTTTTTATTTATAAAAATCAACTTTTTGTTTGATTTTGGCCCACACCCAGAGATCCTCAGGGTTTACACATAACCCTGCACTCAGGAACTGTTCCTGGCAGTGCTCAGGGGACCATATGAGATGACAGGGATGGAACCCTGGCAAGGGCAAGGCAAACACACTGCCTGCCATACTACCTCTCCCCCAATCATTAACATTTTAATAAATTGAATCATAAAAATGTACATTTGATGGCCTACTATCTTTCACTGCTCTGACACAAAGGAAAGCAGGCAGAGAGACTCACTAGGAAACAGCTTTTATCCTCCCATGGATCTGAATTAATTTACTGTCACTCAGTTTAAAATACACAGAAGAGGAAGAAATTCCCCTTTTGGAGTATAAATCCCAAATTATTCTTTCCCTAAAATAAATAAATAGCAAATCATCTCTTATCTGAAAGCAACTCCTGCACAGAATTGAATTCTTCATCTGTCTTCATCTTCACAATTTTTTTTAGATCTTATAAACATAGTTACGAGTAAGAAATAAAAATACTAAGAAACTTATAGAACAAGAACGCATATTATAATCAGCTGAGTACATCCATTATAATGAGCCTTGAATATGGCATTGTATTTCTCCTTTCATCTTTAAATAAACTGATCCAAGAATGAAACTTAAGGAAGCATGTATGTGGCTACCACATTTATTCTTGTTTATATAGCTATTTATATCAAGACATTATCTTTTTTCTTATAACAGTAACACATGTTTGTTTTAGAAAAAAAGAAATACAGCCACTTTTAAGTCGTTCATTTTACTAAGATATAATGAATACCTACCTTTGTATACTAGCTACTATTTCTCATTCTATTCACTAAAATATACTGAATACCTATTTTGTACTATGTTTTACTCACCAATATAAACCTATAATAGGTTTGTACCTGCACCTGTGGAGCTTAGAAGTAGGGAGGAGACAGATAATAATCAATAAACATAAACATGTAAATACATTTTTTTTTTGGCTTTTTGGGTCAGCAGGGCTTTTCAGGGCTTTCAACTTCGGGATCCCTGACACCTCACCAGGCCAGCTGGGCAGGGCAGGGCAGGGCAGGGCTGAGCCACAGTTCTCTGTTGCTGGCTGCTGCCAGCTGCTTATTTTCCGAGTCTTCTGCTAGGCTGCCCTTTCCTGGTCCTCTGGCCAGGATCTAGTTTTTTTGTTGCATTCTTTTGGTTCTGCCTTCCTCTGTTGCCAGTTTTTCCAGGACCCGGTCTAGGACTGAATAAACAAAAAGATGGGCTGGAGAGAAAGTACAGTGGGTGTGGCTGGGGAGATAGGTGGTTAAGGCACTTGCCTTGCATGTGGCCGACCCAGGATAGATTCCTATAGAGAACACAGTCTGGAGTGATCCCTGAGCACAGCCAAGTGTGGCCCCAACTCTTCCCTTGTCCCCAAACAAAACAGAAAACATGTGGGGCTAGGGTCAGCTCCCCAGGCCAGCACACATGCTTGGCGTGCAAGACGCCCTGGGCCAGGCCCTGAGCACCTTGGAAAGTTGGCTCCCAACACCAAGCTGAGAGGACTTGGTGCTGTGTCTTTCTACTGGCCCAGAAGCCCCTTCCCACTCTGTTTCCCTTAATCCTTTCTGAGTCTTTGTTTCAAATGTGCAGTTGCTAGGGCTGGGGTGGAGCTCAGTACTAGAGCATTTGCCTTGCAGGTGTGAGGCCCTGGTTCCTGAGTGGGCTCTGCAAAAATTAATCAGCAAATCCCCACTTCCTGCTTCGGGCTACTTTTAAACAGAAGTGGTGGGGCCACAAGGTCTTACGCGCCACCCCCCCACTGTCCCCCCCCCCCAGTTTCCTCTGCCCCTGAGACCCCAGCATACCCCTGACCCATTGACTGAGAGTCTCCTGTGAAGCCCCCAGACCCTCTGAGCCTTGTGTGGGAGACTCCCCCACCTCCAGATTCAGAAGGTCTGTATGTGCTCTTAAATTGTTTTAATATTGTGGCCAGAGCAATAATACAGTGGGTTTGATCTCTATCATCCCGTATGGTCCTCCAAGCCCCTCCAGGGGTAATTGCTGAGTGCAGGACCCAGGAGTAACCCCTGAACATTGCTAGGTGTAGCCCAAAAACAAAAACTTTAAAAAATATATTGACAAACGATCTTTCTTGAGAAAGGTCTAACCAATAATTCAAACATATCTCACAGTTCTTACTTAGGGTCCCGAAAGATTGATCTGTGCAAACCAGGGACTTGCCTGGCCTTTAGCTGTGGGGACTGGGACTTCATTTTCTCCCAGAGCCGAGACAGTCCTGAGCACTGCCACTTGGGGATGGTGCCAGAATGTACATCCGCGATTTTGTTTTTTCCCGGGTAAGGTATGATTCTTTTTTTTTTTTTTCCTTTTTGGGTGGGGTGTTTGCCTTGCGCGCAGCTAGCCCGGCCAAGCCGGGTTCGATTCCTCTGCCCTTCTCAGAGAGCCCTGCAAGCTACTGAGAGTATCTCACCCGCACAGCAAAGCCTGGCAAGCTACCCGTGATGAATTCAATATGCTAAACACAGTAACAACAAGTCTCTATATGGAGACGTTACTGGGCCCACTCGGGCAAATCGATGAATAACGGGAGGACAGTGCTACAGTGATACAGTGCTTTTTGGGTCACACCCGGCGATGCACAGTGGTTACTCCTGGCTCTGCACTCAGGAATTACTCCTGGTGGTGCTTGGGGGACCATATGGGATGCTGGGAATTGAACCTGGGTCGGCTGTGTGCAAGGCAAATGCCCTTCCCGCTGTGATATCACTCCAGCCCCACATGTAAATATATGTTAATATAAAATTCAACATTGTAGTGGGGGCTAGGCAGGTAGCTCAAAGTCATATTCTTGTCTAGTTAATTAACAAAAGTTAATTTTGGCTGGTGTTAGTATTGTTACCACTGCTTTCTTGTATATATTGTGTGTAATAACTATTTTTATTATTTATTTATTTATTTTTGCTTCTGGGGTCACACCTGGCGATGCACGGGGGTTACTCCTGGCTCGTACACTCAGGAATTACTCCTGGAGGTGCTCAGGGGACCATATGGGATGCTGGGAATCGAACCTGGGTCGGACGCGTGCAAAGCAAATGCCCTACACGCTGTGCTAGCACTCCAGTTCACAATAAATATTTTTATTCTTTTCATTCTTCCCTGTCATTTTTGTATATAAAATACTTCATAGGTACTGGGTTCTTATTTATTTTTGAGTTTAACAATCTCAATTTTTTAGTTGTAACATTTAGTAATTATTGTGGTAGTTGAATTTAGATCTGTCATTTGCTATTTTATTTTTGTTATCTATTATGTATTTCTTTGTGGTTATCTTGTTCTTTTCCTCTTGTTTTAGAATTGTTTCTCTTCTTTTTATTATTTTTTTTCTGGAGCTTACTCTTAGGCTTTGCACTCAGGGATCACTTCCAAAAGGCTTGGGGGATTTTATTGGGATGCCAGGGATTAAACTCCAGTGTGCTGCGTGCATGGCAAAGCCCTACCACTGTACTAACGCTCCAGCCCACCACCACTCAGGGCAGATGAAAACCTGGGAACTGTTTACACCGGGTCCAGCATTTGCGATGAAAAAGATCCCAGGCCCCATAAGCTCCAGGATGAAATTCTCATCATTACACTTCTCCTGGCAGATGGACTTGCTGCTGTTGCCATTGTGGTGAGTGAAGTCCCCACTCTGGCACATAAATCCTGGGAAAAAACTGGGAAGGTAAAAACCTCTATATTTTTACTATTATTATTTTTTAATTGATTCACTGTGAGGTACAGTAACAAAACTTTCATGTTTGAACTTTGATCATACAATCATCAAACACCCTTCCTTTCACCAGTTCACATTTTCCAACAACAAAATCCCCAGTATCCCCCACCCCATTCCGTACCTCCTCCTGCCTGTGTGGCAGACAATTTGCACAATACTCTCTTTCTCTACTTTAGTTACCTTCGATATTTCGAGACCAGTCCCACCACCACTCATACCTGCTGAAAATGCAATGGTAGACAATGTGTTTTTGTATTGCTTGCTATGACACAATATAATGTCGCTCGACCACGAGAGCAGCTGCCTGCTCTAGGAATTGTAAAATTTTAATAATTAGGGTCTGAAAAGATTGCTGCGGCAAGTTGCTCAGGTCCGAGATTTGTTTGTGTGTCTCTGCATCATGGCCATGTGGGAGCTTAAGTAGATCAGGGCCAGATGTGGCATAATCCCGGAGTCCCATTAGGGCAGGGGAAAGAAGGGCCCACTCTTCCCCAGTCCTGTGAGGTTTGGCGTTTGCCATCACTGCCACTTGTACCTCGACCTTGTTGCTGACTTCTAGAAAATGGCGGCTGCAGGGACTCCTAGAGGGCATGCAGAGGGATAGCACCTGCCCCCGTCTGGAGCAGAAGGTAGAAACCTTTATAACCAAATCCTTTCTTGCCAGTGCTCAGAGCACAACAATTTCCTGGAGTCTTTGGAACTTTGCAACAGTGCTAAGGGAACAGGGCCCAAAGGCTCACCATCTACAGCTTGCTGTCCACAGTATAATTTTTTTAGAAATTATACTCTACACATTCTTAAGTGACTGCTAGTCTTTGGATCAAGACTATTACAGCTCTTCAGAAAAACATTGAATGATTTCACTTCTCTATGAAATATAGAATAATAAGGTAACAGAATGGAAAGTTATCAAAGGTGGGCAAACCCTTGACTCTAGATTACAAAAATGAGAATGACTGGGAAGGAGAGATGGAGAGGGGATAAAAGAAGGGGTGGTCAGGAGGTAACATAATGGGATTCATTGGTCAGGGACCTGGACACATAGTTGGTCTAGAAGTGAGATATTTGTCTACATCAAAACCTCTAGAGCCAACTTTTCTGTAAATATATGACCCAAACTGTATACTAAATTAAATTAATTAAACTGAAAATATATCTGTTAAGGAAGTGGGTTGGGGGAAGGGAGAAAAACTGAGGACCTTGTTGGGATTGTCAAAATAGTCTATGCCTAAACCATTGTTGACAACTTTGTAAATCATGGTGCCTAAAATATTTAGCTCTTCAGTTTACTTGGAATTGATGTTGAATAGATGCAGGATAAAATATATAAAAATGTGAGCAGTGTAGTTCAATTTATCATAACAAATCCATAATCTTCTGTGTTTCTCCTTCTGTTGTCATAAAAGTTTCATTAAAATCAATTATGTCCCCAGCAATAGTATCTCTTCCCTCACCCCCATAAAACTTTAGCAAGTTATAAATAGGGGAATTGGGCCAGAGAGATATACAGTGGTTAAGGCTCTTGTCTTGCATGTGGTCAACCAGGGATTGAGTTCTAACACCACATATGGTTCCCTGAGCACCACCAGATGTGGCCCAAACTCAAAAGCAAAAAAAAAATTGAAAAAGAAGGGATTTCCTTAAACTCACAGAGCATTATTATAAAACTACACCTGATAGACAAAGGATACCTTCCTTCACCACTCTTAGCTGGCAGTGTACTGAAAATTCTAGACAAATAATGCCAGAAAAAGAAAAAGAGCCACAAGGATCAGAGGGGAAGCAGTGTAATCAGTTTAATTCTTACTGCAGCTGAGCTAACTTCTCAAAAAATAAAATCAGGGGCTGGAGCGATAGCACAATGGGTAAGGCATTTGCCTTGCACGTGCCCGACCCAGGTTCGAGTCCCAGCATCCCATATGGTCCCCTGAGCACTGCCAGGAGTAATTACTGAGTGCAAAGCCAGGAGTAACCCCTGAGCATCACTGGGTGTGACCCAAGAAAGCAAACAACAGCAACAACAACAACAAAAAACAAACAAAAAAATAATAAAATAAGTGCCAGACCCATAATACAGTCAGTAGGGCGCTGGCCTTGCACTTGACCAACCAGTGTTTGATCCCTGGGATCCCATATGGTCCCCCGAGCCTGGTAAGAGTAATCTTGATCAGAGAACCAGGAGTAAGCCCTGAACAATTCTGGGTGTAATCCAACTCTCCACACCCCAGCACCCCCCCACCCCCACACACACACCTTGCTACTTCTTTATAAAAAGAGCTAGCCAGAGGCTGGAGTGATTGTACGGAAGGTAGGGCAGATAGGGCATTTGCCTTGCATGCAGCCAACCTGGGTTTGATCCTTGGCATCCAGTATGGTACCCCCAGCATCACCAGGAGTAATTCCTGAGTGCAAAGCCAGGAGTAACCCCTAAACACCTCTGGGTGTGACCCAAAAAGGAAAAAAAAAGAGCTAGCCATTCAGTTGTTCAGTATAGAGCAAATTAAACTTTTCCCACTCACTACCCCTTTTAGCCTGAGGAATTGGTATGTAAGTATTCAGATGTATAAAATATACAATCATACAGGTCTATAAAATAGGTATACAAACCACTCATTGAAAATAAGTAAATTTATTTTAAAACAAAATTTCAAGAGGTTATGCAACCCTCATATAGAGCTGTGATGCACTGTTAAGAAACTGTATACCAATGGGGCCAGAGAGATAGTACAGGAGTTAAGGCAATTGTCTTGCAGTGATACTGAGGGGCCAGTGTGGTGCTGAGCATCAAACAGGAGCAGACACTCTGCAAGGTAAGGGCCTTAGCTTCTGTAGTATCATCTCTCTGGTCCCTCTATATAGTTGTAAAATAGACTATGCAATGAATAGTTTTAGATATTAGAAAAATTAAGACAGTGTACAAAAATTTTAGGGTATGGCTGTTTTTCATATTTTTTATCATTTTACATTAGATACTTTAACATTATATGCATATTTTTACAGTTAGCTGGTATTAATAATAGCGATATCCATAATGTTTCCCAGTTTCCTCATTGTTTACCTAATGTCCTTTTTCTGTCCTGTTAACCCACCCTAGACGCCTCATTCCATACAGTTACCATGTCTCCTTAATACTCATATGTATTTGCAGTGTATTTCTAACACTTTTTCTTATTTTCAAACCCTTCACAGCTTTGAGGAGAACCGATCAGGCGTTTCTTTACATGTCCCTCTTTTGAATTGAATATTTCCACAACTCGAGTGGAGTTGTGGTTGGGTATTAAAGGTCATGTAGATAAAGTGCCTTTTCATTGAGGATACATTATAGCTACACTATGGATGTCAAGCCTGAGTACAGGGTTAAGTATTTGTCTAGTTTCTCCATAGGAAAGTTACACTTGCTTTCCTCTTTCCCTGAGTATGTGGAGCCTACAAGAATGACAGGCAGTGGGCAATGATGCTTCTACCTTTTTTTAGTGGGAGTATCTACATAAATTATTTGGAATTCTGCAGGGAAAACCTGTATTTTTCCTCTTCATGTTAAAAAATATTTAAAATTATTTTTCTTTGTAAGACTTAATAGCATTTCTCTCCTGACAATTTAAATTGAAATAACATTGCATTGTATAGCATTGTACATTTTCGATGTGAATCACAATAAATCAATATCTTTATATCTTACATCAATTTCAGTACTATTTCTAAATCGGAACTGGCACATACTTTCTATAACTGCAAAAATTGACAAAACAGATTAAAGTTCATTATGATTATTTTTATTCTAACTTCTATTGGGTCATTACTTAAAATTTACAATACTTATACTTTATACTTTAAAAAAATTATTTAATCACCGTGAGAAAGTTACAAGCTTTCATGTTTGGGTTACAATGACACAATGATCAAACACCCATCCCTCCACCAGTGCACATTCCCCACCACCAATATCCCCAGTATACCTCCCCCTCCCACCTCCATGGCAGACAATATTCCTCATACTCTCTCTCTACTTTTGGGCATTATGCTTTGCAATACATACCAATACATACAGACACTGAGAGGTCATCATGTTTGGTCCATTATCTACTTTTGGCACACATCTCTTACCCGACTGATTCCTCCAGCCATCGTGTTCTTAGCGATCTCTTCTCTATTCCATCTGCCTTCTCCTCTCTGTTCATGAGGCAGGCTTCCAGCTATGGGGCTTATACTTTATACTTTTAAAAAATTATTTATTTATTGAATCACTCTGGGAAAAGTTACAAAGCTTTCAGGTTTAGGTCTCGGTCATGCAAATATCAAACACATTTCCCTTTACCAATACTTATTTTTCTGCTGAGAGTCAGATAATTAATAATACCTCGAAGAACCCCAATAAACCCCCACCCCCCCATCCCTCCCAATGCCTGTGAGGCAGATGAATTCTAGTTAACACTCTATCTACTTTGACTAGATTCATTGTTTCAATAAAAGATGCACCATTATTATTTAGAGTTTACACCCCTAAATTAGACATGCTGAAAAGGCATTGTGAAGTGATTTGCTTTCTACAGCTGGGTTCAAGAATTAAATGTTGGTTTTGGATTCCCGCTATTTTACTTATTAACCCTGGAAGTATTTCTACTGAGAGTCAGATAATTAAGAGATTGGTTTCTGTGCTCTGGAGCCATGGCCGTGCCGGAGAGCCGCTCGTGGGGGGCAACTGGTGACCTTGGTAGGGCGTGAAGGATGAGCCGGGAACGCCCCCCTTCCCATGAGGTTTTAGTCACCCCACCACCACCGGCTCATACCTGGCTTTCCACAAGGCTCCCAAGCGGCTGCCATCTTTCTTTCCAGAGGGGAGAGGGCGGAAGGGACCAACACCCTTTCCCCTCCGGGCAGACATGGTGGCATGGATTAACGCATAGTCCATTCACTTTTCTGCTCCAAGCTGCTGGGCTCTGCATTAAGTCCTTGTGCTTCTGGAGCCATGGCCGTGCCAGAGAGCCGCTCCTACTTTATACTTTTTAAACATTTTTTGCAATAATTTTGTCTGGATGTCAATACTAGTAACTTCATTTTATAGATTTAGAAGTGAATGCTTTGTCCTTCTCTCCCAGAATGGAGCATAACATGACATTCTCCATAACCATGCTGCCAGACCCTGCATCAGGCTTTTTCACTCGAGGCACCCCAGAGGGGGCCAGGTGAGACCCCTTCCTGCCCCAAGGGACCCAGACCTGGCAGCCAAAAGCATCCAGAAGAACTCAGGCAGCCGAAAACCTCCAGAACTCAATCACCACCACGCTCTCAGCTGCTTTCCACATGCTCAGGCTGAGCCTCACCCATGAGTGAACCTATTCCTGGACACTTCATACCACACACCCTACCCATACCCCAAGAGTTCTGCACCCCACATTTGGTGGGGTTCAAAGTAGGAGGCAACCGATCTTAGAGGGAAATATATATATATATATATATATATATATATATACACACACACACACAAAGCTCAACCTTTAACAACATGTTAGTGATCTCTTATCAAAGGGCTTAATGACCCCTTGATGAAATACAACAATTTTCACACTCTTTCCTCTAAAGGAAACTTTTTTGGAGCATTTCCAGCCGTTTGTCATACAATACAAAATATATTATTTCAGTTCTGCTTTGAGGCAGGGATTGGGGTTCGGGATGGAAACATCTGAAATATGTTGGTGGGAAGGTGTAATGGTGGTGGGATTGGTGTTTGAATAATAATTGTAATCTAATATTGTGAACTTTATAAAATTAAAAAAAGTTTTAAAAAAAGAAGTGAATGCTTAAAGGGTATTACTAAGTTCTCCATAGTAAATCAGTGAATGAGCTGTTACTCTAATTGATACCTAGTTTTACCGCCACTTCCTTAGGCTTTGTCATATTGGGTTATCTCTGTAAAGTTTTTATTTCTGTTTCTTTTGGGGCCAAACCCAGTGGTACTCAGGAGATATTCCTGGCTCTGCATTCAGGAATCACTCCTGGAGGTGCTTGGGGGAACATATGGGACGCTTGGGATTGAATTAGGGTCAGCCGCAGCAAGGCAAGCTCCCCTACCTGTTGTCCTCTGGCATCTGCCCACTCTGTATCTCCCTCCCAGCGCTGGCCTCTCCACTGAGCACGTGTACGCGTGTCTGCATGTAAGTTTCAAGATTGACAAATACCTTTCTCATTTATATTATGCTTTTTGTTCTCATAACTTTAAAAGCTCTTTAGAGGGCTAAAGAGATAGTCCAGAGTATATGGAATTTTCATGGCACACAGCGAGTGTGCAGCCTCCCCAGGAATGGCCCCTGAATGCTGACAGTGTGCCCCCACCCCAAATTAGTTGGAGACTGAAAGGGAGACATTAAAGTTGGACTTTTCTCTATTGTTTTGGAAATTATCAATTAGCAAAAACTCAAAAGTAAAATCAGAATGTTACTTTGACAGCAAGATGAATACCAGTATTACACAAACAAAATGTAAAACTGCAAATCCAACAACAGATAAAGAATTTACAGGTGTAACTACTTAAGAGAAACTTCAGCTTCAGGTTCTTTTGTTTTTGAATTGAAGGCTAGACCTGTTTGCATTTAAGTTTGGAAAGTTTTGCTGATACTTATTCTTAAAAGTAAATACTCCACAGTAAGAGGCTTAAGCCATATTCATGTATATCAGAACTGGAAAGCTCTGCTACGTGGAGGAAGTTGAAAGAAGAGAATAAGTGGAGGAGGCAGGCATGCTGGTGAGGCTAGGGAAACTGAGCTATGTGCTAACTCCGAGGAATTTTTAAATGAATTAAAGTTGTTAATTGAGTAATCCTTTGAGCTAAAGCATAGAAAACTATAGTTGGGATATAAAAAAGATGGTGGTGACTGATCTAAAGAAGGAGGGAAGGCATTCACCAAAGAGAAGGACAACATGGAGGGCGGGACCCACAGATCCCGAAGGAAAAAAAGAGAAAAACAGATTCCAAAAAGAGCCGAGATCATCGGGAAGCCCCAGATGGGGTAGGTACCGCATCCCGCCTCCCCCAGATGGAACCCCGGTGACCAGAAGCCTCAACAACCACAGCTCGAGTATGCGGGAACTAGGACTTTTCCTCAAATCTCCCGGGACTACACCTCCCAGGTAACCTCTGATTCCGGAAGTCACACCCACAGCCCGCCCCCCAGCGCCATATTTACAGCATTCACCAAAGAGAAGGACAACATGGAGGGCGGGACCCACAGATCCCGAAGGAAAAAAAGAGAAAAACAGATTCCAAAAAGAGCCAAGATCATCGGGAAGCCCCAGATGGGGTAGGTACCGCATCCCGCCTCCCCCAGATGGGACCCCGGTGACCAGAAGCCTCTACAAGCACAGCTCGAGTATGCGGGAACGAGGACTTTTCCTCAAAACCGCGCGGCCGCTTATGCGGTCGCGCGACATCTCTCTACATACAAAGTGATCCATATATACAAAGTAAACTACCCAACGCTTCTCTCTGAAAATCATAGTTAAGTTTGGAGCACGGCCACAGCCCCAGAAACACAAGGACTTAATGCAGAACCCAGCAGCTTGGAGCAGAAAAGTGAACGGGCTATCCGTTAATCCAGGTCATCATGACTGTCCAGAGGGGAAAGGGTGTTGCCCCATTCGCCCTCTCCTCTCTGGAAAGAAAGATGGCGGCCACATGGGAGCCTTGTGGACAGCAGGCATGAGCCGGGGAAGTGGTGGTGACTAAAACCTCATGGGAAGGGGGGCGTTCCAGTCCGTCCTTCACACCCTACCGAGGTCACCAGTTGCCCCCCACGAGCAGCTCTCCAGCACGGCCACAGCCCCAGAAGCACAAGGACTTAATGCAGAACCCAGAAGCTTGGAGCAGAAAAGTGAAAGGACTATGCGTTAAACCGGGCCATCAAGTCTGCTAAAGAGGAAAGGGGGTTGCCCCATTCGCCTTCTCTTCTCTGGAAAGAATGATGGCGGCCGTATGGGAGCCTTGTGGACAGCAGGTATGAGCCGGGGGTGTGGGGGCGACTAAAACCTCATGGGAAGGGGGGCGTTTCGGTCCGTCCTTCACGCCCTACCGAGGTCACCAGTTGCCCCCCCATGAGTGGCTCTCCAGCACGGCCACAGCCCCAGAAGCACAAGGACTTAATGCAGAACCCGGCAGCTTGGAGCAGAAAAGTGAATGGACTATGCGTTAATCCAGGCCATCATGTCTGCCTGGAGGGGAAAGGGTGTTGGTCCCTTCCACCCTCCTCCCTCTGGAAAGAAAGATGGCGGCCACATGGGAGCCTTGTGGACAGCAGGTATGAGCCGGGGCTGTGGGGGCAACTAAAACCTCATGGGAAGGGGGGCGTTCCGGTCCGTCCTTCACGCCCTACCGAGGTCACCAGTTGCCCCCCACGAGCGGTTCCCCACCACGGCCATGGTCCCAGAAGCACAAGGACTTAATGCAGAACCCGGCAGCTTGGAGCAGAAAAGTGAACGGACTATGCGTTAATCCAGGCCATCAGGTCTGTCCGGAGGGGAAAGGGTGTTGCCCCAGTCGCCTTCTCCTCTCTGGAAAGAAAGATGGTGTCTGCATGGGAGCCTTGTGGACAGCAGGTATGAGCCGGGGGACTGGGGGCGACTAAAACCTCATGGGAAGGGGGGCGTTTCGGTCTGCCCTTCACGCCCTACCGAGGTCACCAGTTGCCCCCCCATGAGCGGCTCTCCAGCACGGCCACAGCCCCAGAAGCACAAGGACTTAATGCAGAACCCAGCAGCTTGGAGCAGAAGAGTGAATGGACTATGCGTTAATCCAGGCCATCATGTCTGCCCGGAGGGGAAAGGGTGTTGGTCCCTTCCGCCCTCCTCCCTCTGGAAAGAAAGATGGCGGCCACATGGGAGCCTTGTGGACAGCAGGTATGAGCCGGGGGTGTGGGGGCGACTAAAGCCTCATGGGAAGGGGGGCGTTCCGGTCCGTCCTTCGCGCCCTACCGAGGCCACCAGTTGCCCCCCGCGAGCGGCTCTCCAGCACGGCCACGGCCCCAGAAGCACAAGGACTTAATGAAGAACCCGGCAGCTTGAAGCAGAAAAGTGAATGGACTATGCGTTAATCCAGGCCATCAGGTCTGTCCAGAGGGGAAAGGGTGTTGCCCCAGTCGCCTTCTCCTCTCTGGAAAGAAAGATGGCGGCCGCATGGTAGCCTTGTGAACAGCAGGTATGAGCCGGGGGAGTGGGGGCGACTAAAACCTCATGGGAAGGGGGGCGTTTCGGTCCGCCCTTCACGCCCTACCGAGGCCACCAGTTGCCCCCCACTAGCGGCTCTCCAGCACGGCCACGACTCTAGAGCACAGAAACCAATTTCTTAACTATCTGACTTTCAGTAGAAATACTTCCAGGGTCAATAAGTAAAATAGCAGAAATTCAAAACCAACATTAAATCTTGAACCCAGCTGTAGAAAGCAAATCACTTCACAATGCTTTTTCAGCATGTCTGATTTGGGGGGGGGGGTAAACTCTAAATAATAGTGGTGAATCTTTTATTGAAACAGTGAATCTAATCAAAGCAGATAGAGTGTTAACTAGATTTCATCTGCCCCACAGGGACTGGGAGGGGTGGGGGGGGTGGGGTTTTATTGGGGTTCTTCATGGTAAAAAATGAGTTTTGGTAAAGGGAAATGTGTTTGAAATTTGCATGACTGAGACCTAAACCTGAAAGCTTTGTAACCTTTCCCACGGTGATTCAATAAAGAAAAAAAAAAAAAAAGAAGGAGGGAAGAAGGTTGGGGGTGAGTGAAAGAGGCGAAGAGAATCAGATCATTGTGAATGGATTGAAACTGGCCATTTGATAATGAGTAGGATATAGCAATATACAGATGTTGGTTGTACTGATGTACACCTGAGGTTCATACAATGGTATAGACCAATTTAAACATTCACATCTATAAGGGAAGAATCACATCTGTCTCTAGGTTTAGTGGAGGGAATTATTTACTCTAGAAGTATTTCATATTCTAAACCAAGCACCAAAAGCAATGTAAAGTTGGCTACATGATGACACTCAAATATTTGATTTATATACTAGATTGAAAAAATTTTAAAAACCTATCAACTAAATGGAACCACTAGATAAAATTAAAAAGATAAATTTAATAATGTACATTATCAAAATATCAACCAATTTTTATTATATAAGTGTTAATATCCTTTTCTCTGTATTGTGTGTAATCTCCAGGCAACTAGGAATGCCCGGCGGCTCTTCCTCGCCCCCTGCATTCGGTGGTCTCATGCCACTTCCTCACCCAGGACAACCAATGCCATGGGCAGAAGGAGGAGGAAACAAGAATGACTGGTGATCAATTGCCATTTATTCCATTCTCCCCAGTCTCGCTAAGCTCCCCATTCCAGTCTCACACTGCCCCTCATTCCTGTCTTCTCCTCTCCCCCATGCTAGTCTCTCTGAACTCCGTCTTGCAGTTCTGGTCTCTCTCTAGTCTCTCCCTGACTCCGGAATTGTGGGTAGCCACCACACCCCTTCCCCTCAGGTAGCACAATCAACATATGAAAGCCCTTCTTCTACTCAAGGGCAAAATGCCACTTAGGGGTGTTTCTCCTCTCCTTAGTCCAATAGCTTAATTAACATCTTAATTAACATTTTAATTAACATCTTAATTCTGCTTCTTAATATAAGTTATTTCGTATGGACACAGTAAGAGATACATTGTAGGGTGGTTCTCCTGGAGACTCTAGCTATAGATCTCAGACTACAGTACTCAGACCAGTTTAATCTTTCCTAACCCTAGCAGGGTCCTAATCCAGCTGTTACTTTTTGTATCATGACAGAATTTGTCCATGACCATGCTCTTATCTTATAGTTAAGCATTATGGCACTTTGGCCTAGCCCATTTAGATGCAAGGGTAGCTCACAGCTGGCCCTGGGTTCATCCAGTTCCTTGTTGGGACCCTGCTTCTGGGATGCTAGGAAGTAAGGGCAACTGAGGCTTAAGTTGAAAAAGCAGATGACCAGGAGTGAGTAGCATTTGGAGTCAATCAACTCCCAAGTTACAAAAGCAGATAGCATTAACTGTCTTCCTGTATCTATTCAAAAAGGGCATTGCTCTGAATTAACTATGCAAAGGACTTAGGAGAAGAGAAAGGCAATATTTACAAGTTAACAGAGTCTGATTAGGAGATAAAGGTGATTGACCAGTTGGGGAAGCAGAGCACAAAGAAAAAGGTTAAAGTAAACAGTAAAGTTAAAAGTAAAGTAAAAAGTAAGGTAAAGTTAAAGTTAAAAGTAAAGTAAAAAGTAAAGTTAAAGTAAAATTAAAGTTAAAGGTCAAGTAAAATAAACACAGAGGAATGGAAACACTGTAACAGGAGTAACCCACTACACCTAACCTCCTTGTGTCAAGGCAGAAAGAAAAAAAATCAATGTTATCCTATAGTATTGTATATATTGAGGCTCATTTAATCAACTTATAGAATCTACTGCTGTCTATAAGTAAAGTAAAAAGTAAAAGTAAAGGCCCTCCCATTGATCGTCGATTTGCTCGAGCGGGCCCAGTTTGCTCGAGCGGGCCCAGTAACGTCTCCATTGGAGACTTTGTTGTTACTGTGTCTGGCATATCGAATACTCTCGGTAGTTTGCCGGGCTCTCCGAGAGGGGCGGAGGAATTGAACTCGGGTCGGCCATGTTGGCCGCATGTAAGGCGAACGCCCTACCGCTGTGCTATCGCTCCAGCCCACTGCTGTCTATAAACATTGACAAATGATTCAGGTAGTCAAGTAGTGGCTTACTAGGAGGTAGTTTTGCTTATGTTTGCTTTAATTTTTGGAGGTTCAAGTTGCAGTGGAATCATTTGACAGAATTTTGGTCTTTATCTTGATGAAGGGCATGCAGGTGTATTATGAAAAAAATTCCCAACTTACATTAGTGTATTTACGTTCGTGCCCTTTGTCATATCAAAAATAGTAGGAACAATTTGTGATGGAGGGGATGTGGTGAAAAAAGGAACTCTCATCCACTGCTGGTGAAAATGTCTGGTAAACTGTATGGCAAATTCCCAATAAACTTAGACTTGAAGAATTGCCATAATGTTCCAGCAGTTCCAGTTTGGGGCAACTATCCCCAGGGCATAAAACCACTCTCAAAAGGACATACAAGCACTATTATTCATTGTTTCACTTAGCGCAATAGCTAAAACATGGAATCAGCCTAGGCGTTCAATGACAGATAAATGGATTATAAAGATGTGATCTATTGTTACACAATGGAATACTACGCAACTGCAAGGAATAATGAAATCATGCAATTTGCTGCAACGTAGATGGAACTGGAAGATACGTTGAGTGAAGAAGCCAGAAGAAGAAAAACACAGGATATTCTCACTTATCTGTGGTATATAGAATACTGGATGAGTAAATGTATTATAGTAAAAGGAAGATGCCCAGATGATTCTTGCCCCTAGTGTTTAGGGGACAGAGAAGGAAAAAAATCAAGGGTTGGGGGGAGAAGAGAATGGGAATTAATGGGTGAACAGACATAAGGGCTTCAGTTATACCAGTGATATGAGTGAGGAGTAAAGCCACATATCCAAAAGAGATTCAACAAAATGAAAACATGAGATCTAGGCTGCAATCACTGAAACTTTGTAATGTGCATGTCAAAGGTGACAGCAATGGGGTGAAGATTGGAGTGGGGAGGGAATCAGGGAACAGGTGGAGGGAAATTGACACAGGTGGTGGGATTGGTGTATGCCTAATGCTCAACTATGGGTGGGGCTAGAGTGATAGCACAGGGGGTAGGGCAGTTGCCAAAAAAAAAACCAAAAAAAAGAAAAAAGAAAAAGAAAACTCAACTATGGGTAACTTTGTAAATCATAATTCTTTTTTTCTTTTTAATGTAGGAGTACTGCTATTTATTCAGCCATTGATTACGCTGATTAAGCTGGGCATGGACTCCACATTACTTTTAATATTTAAAAATTTTTAAATTTGTTTTTCTTTTTGGGTCACACCTGGAAATGCACAGGGGTTCCCTCTGGCTCATGCACTCAGGAATTACTCCTGGCGGTGCTCAGGGGACCATATGGAATGCTGGGAATTGAACCCAGGTTGGCCACACGCATGGCAAACGCCCTACCCACCGTGCTATCGCACCAGCCTTTTTAAAAAAATTTTTAATTGGATATCCATGAGATAGACCATTACAAAGCTGTTCATAATTGGATTTCAGTCATACAATGGCAATGGTCCAGCACGCATCCCTCCACCAGTGCACACCTCCCACCACCAATGTCCCCCGTTTCCCCACCACCATCCCCCAACCCCCTACCCCTAGCCTCCCTCTATGGGAGGCACTTTCCTTCTTGCTCTCTCTCTCTCTCTCTCTCTCTCTCTCTCTCTCTCTCTCTCTCTCTCCTTTTCCTTTTCCTTTTCCTTTTATGCATTATGGTTTACAATGCAGGTGCTAAGAGTTTGTTCAGAGCATCGGTATTTTTATCGGGACAGTAAGGCTGGAGTAGCTTTTCAACTGGGTAGCAGCTTTGGGGTGTGGATGTGACTGCCGAGGCTTCTGGAATTTCAGGGAGGTGGGGAGAGGGAGCTTATCCTGACCCTGAGAAAGCCTAGATATTTTGTCACAAAACCCACATACCAGAATTCTCAGCAGATTATATTTTGGTGAGGTCCATCCTGAGATCGTGGAGTCAGGCCAGGGGTATAGTGGCAATTTTGGATTATGGAAGCAAGTGGCTGCCGGGGGCTCTGCTTGGGTGGGAACAGGCCAACCCACCCCGCTCTGATTTACCTGTCTTTTATTTACTGTCTATTCACCCATGTGTGGGTCCGAGCTTAACTGGGGCGTTTGATCTCTTTCGAGATTCATTTATGGGTCTCTGAAGCAAGGCTGTTAGTAGAGCTTACAGGGTGGCGCTGGAGTTGGTTCTTGGGGATGACTGCCAGTGTTTCCATGAGTATTAGAAAGTGGAGGGAGGTAGCCCATAAATTATAATTCTTTAGTAATGGCAAAAAAGATTAGTGCACTTTGTGTGCTGTGTATCAGTTTACAAAGTAAATTTTTCTCCCTAGGTCTGGCTCTCTACCTACGAAAAGAGGTCTAGAAAGTTCCACTTATCTCACTGCCATGCTGCACTGCTCTAGAAGCAGGACTCCAGGTTCTGACTTTTACTACTACCACTCTTTGGCTAATCTATAGGTTTAAAAGGCTTTGTGTACTAACTTTCAAATAACTTAAAAATATCACTTAGTGTCACTTAAAAATATCACTCTCCTACAGAGGGAAGCCAATAGACTTACACAAAACATCAGAAAAGCAGTTCAGCCAACATGTATGGAACACTTCTGCCACGTCTCTTTGAGTGGAGAACATTTCCAGAGTATAAGCCCAAGATCCCATTGTCAGGAGCTTGATCTTCCCAAGCTAGGCCTTTGTTTCTAGTCTTGATTTTCTATGTGTTAAAAATTGTTAAAACCTGATCTCTTAAGTAAAGCTACTCTATTTCACTGGGTCTGGGGTGTAGAGCACCTGCATGGAGATGCTTCTGATCCCTGTCACTCCCCACATCAGTATGGCCATTGGCTCTGCTGTGAGCACCACAACCTGGGGAACGGCCCCACACATCAGAACAACAACGTAAGGTAAGGAAAAGGAGGGCAAGTAAGAGAGTCAACCTTTTGAACCACTAGGGAAGTGCAAATCAAAACTTCAGTGAGATACCCTTCATACCCACTAGGATGTTATAATGAAAACAATTAAGATAAAACATTTTGGCAAATATATGGAAAAAATATTATTTTATTTATGGTTGTGTGTGTGTGGTAGAGGGGATCTAATCCAACTTCTCAAACATGTAAGACAAGTTCTCTGCTGCTGAGCTACATTTCTGGTCCCACAAATTGAAATTCTGTTTTGTTGTTGTGTTTTATTTGTTTAAGTTTTTTTTTTTGCATTTTTAAAAATTAAGTTTTTTGGTTTTTGTTTTGGGTGCCTAAGAGTTATTCCTGGTTCAGTGCACACAGGTCATTCCCTGTGGTGCTAAGGCTAACTGACACGTGGGCTCCAGCCCTTTGAGCTTTCTCCCCAGGGCCTGAAATTGGAATTCTTATGCACTGCTGGTGTTGGAAACCAGTTTGGAATGTTCTTTTGCCTTCCTCCTTTTTCCTTCCTCCTCTTACTCCTTTTCCTTCTCCTGTCCTCCTACTCCTTTTCCTTTTCCTTCTCTTCTCTCCTACTCCTCACCTGGCGATGCTCAGGGGTTACTCCAGGCTCTGAACTCAGGAATCACTCCTGGTGGTGCTCAGGGGACCATATGTGATGCTGAGGATCAAATCCAACATGGATCTGCTGCATGTAAGGTGGGTGTCTTACCCACAGTAGTATATCACTCCAGGCCCCAGCTTGGAATTTTCTTAGAGAGTTGTCATATGTAATCTATTCTACTCTGAGAAAGATGGTATTGGTATTCTACCCAAGAAAAATGAAAACATTCATGCCAGGAACTTTTGCGTGAATGTTCATAGCAGCATTATCACAGTAATGGAAAGATGTATGATGAGTAAAATGCAATGATAAATAAAATGCAGTAACTCCATGCAATAATATTCTGAGTGAAAAAAAGGACAAGGCATTGATACATGGTACAATGAGGCTAAACCTTGAAATGAGAGAAGCCAGTCACAAAAGCACACCTATTGTATGATTCTCCTTACATAAAATGTCTAGTACTGCTGAATCTGAGAGAAAAAACTAGATTATTCGTTTCCTAGGGCTGAGGTAATGTAGAAAGAGGAAAGAGTAAAAAATTTCTTTGGGGTTAAAGTTTTCTAAAATTGTTTGTGCTGATGGAAACACAATTTTGTGAATATACTAAAAAAATATTGAATCTGTAAATCTGTAACACACAAAGAAGAGTTTTTTTTGGAGCAGCCACTTGATTATGTGGGGTTTTAGTTTGTTTGTTTGTTTGTTATCTTTTTGGATCACACCTGGCAATGCTCAGGGGTTGCTCCTGGCTTTGCACTCAGGAATTACTCCTGGCAGTGCTGGGGATCCAACTCAGCTGCATGCAAAGCAAACGCCCTAGCCGACGCACTATTGCGCCAGGCCCTATGTTTGTTTTTTAAGGGGAGCCACATCCAGAGGTATTCCAGGGCCAGGCAACTAGGATCCAACTCCTGGCTTCAGAAGTGCTGAGCATGCGCTCTGCCACTAGAGCGGTCGCTACAACGCAGGAAGTGAGCTGGTTCCCTCCTCACTCCTGTACTAGCTCAGGGATCTCTCCGCACCTCAGCTTCCTGAGGCCTGTGGTACTGGTAGGACCTATTTCACTCCTTGGCAGAAGTATGTGGGTATGTACATTGGCAGAGTACACCGCTCATGCTACTATTTAATAATTGTTTTCTTATTTGTAGAGCTCCCCGACACTTTAGAAGTATTACATACTTGATAACACAAGCACTAAGGGAGTTTACTCTCCTGCTGTAGTAATTCATTCCTCTGCAGCTTGCATGGTCTGAAACTTGCCTAGGTCTCACTTTCCACTTTTGCCCAAGCCGAGGTTTTATCTCTGGATTTTTATTAGTGAAACACCATGAGATACAGTTGTACATTTACAAAATTTTGTGCTTGGGTTTCAGTTATACAATGATCGAGTACCCATTCCTCCACCCGTGCCCATTCTCCACCACCACCAGTCCCAGTATCCCTCCCACCCTTAAACCTAAATTCCTCTGTCAATAAATGATGCGATTGTGACCCAGAGCTAAGGAAATGTCCTTGTTAACAGAGAAATCTTAAAAACCAAAAGAGCAGGAAGGAATGTCGCTCAGCTGTGGGGCATTTGCTGAGCACAAATGCAGCACTGGGGTGCAGGAAACAGCAGCAGGGGCAGCAGTAACAAAACAAATCAATAAATAGAGCAAAAGAACCAGTCAAAAGAGCCTGTGGGATCCGAAGGGACAGTCGCTCTCCAGTGGCTTCTTTCCTTGCAGTTATGTATCACCCACCCAACTTCAGTCCAAGATGAAAAAGCCTCAAAGACTTTGTATAATGTAGGGGTTTAATTTACTTCCTGATGAACTGCTGGTCTCACAGGTAGATTTTACTTATTTTAAAATTAGTTTAACTGTAGCACTGTAGCACTGCCCTCCTGCTGTTCATCGATTTGCTCAAATGGGCACCAGTAACGGCTCCATTGTGAGACTTGTTACTCTTTTTGGCATATCAAATACGCCATGGGGAGCTTGCAAAATTAGTTTAAACGTTCCAAAAATATGGATCCATGAGGTAGGTAGAATGGGAGAAAAGGTAGGCAGTTGACCCGGTTTCACTCCCCGGCACATGTGAACCAGCCCTCCAGTAGTTCCTGAGCACAGTACCAGGAGTAAGGCCTGAGCACTGCCAGATGGGGCTTTCCCAAATATTTTCTAAAAAGCAACAGTTTTCTTATGTATACAATCTATATTTTTCTTTAGGTTAGATTTCAAGCTATTAAGCCAAAACTTCTAAGACTTGTTTTAATTCAGATAATCTTAGTACAAAATGAAGCAACTTACTTTTTTTTGTTGTTTAAGTTTAATGATGGCAAGCAAAGAGTAACACGAAACATTCATATTCTCACTCTAATAAGATGTTTAGGTATTCTTCTAGTCATGTGCACACAAAAGTTTACTAATCTTCTCCCCATCCAATAATTACACCCTCTCGTGTGCCCACAGTAATAATGCATATAAACGGGATGCTCAGGAGGCCCAACTCTTCTCACTAGTGTTCATTGCGAAAGTCAGAGGACTGAGTGCTGCTAGGGCCCTGCAGTGCCCAGGGAATACCTCCTGGACCACCCAGGTGGTACTCTCGAGGGTCTCTATGGTTACTCTGGGAGCTGCTCCGGGAATCATGTGTTGTCAGGAATCTAACTAGTGACCAAAGCCTGCAAGGCATGTTGCTCAACCCCTGTACTATCTCTCTAGCACTGACTGTACTTCTTTTATAAATTTTATTTCTGAAGTACTCTAATGCCTTTTTATATCGATGTAGATCCAGTATCTTGTGGCCAGATGGTTAACAACTCTGCACAGGACTTTTCTACAATTATTGACTGATTGATTAATTGACTGGGTTTTTGGGCCATATCCAGCAGTGTTCAGGGAATACTCCTGTCTGAGCACAGAAATTATTCCTGGCGATATTAGGGGGACCAAGTAGGGTGCTGGAATTTGAACAGGCAAATGCTCTAACCGCTGTACTATGGCTCCTGCCCCTCTACAATTACTTAAAAACAGGAACAGACTTCAAAAAAATTAAGAGAAACTTCCAAAATCCATAAAATCCATAAATCCACCTTTATAAAGGTGGTATAGTTTTTTTTTTTAATGTAGGAGTACTGCTATTTATTCAGCCACTGATTAGCTGATTGAATTGGGCATTACTTTTTTTTTCATTTTTAATAATTTTATTTATTGAATCACAGTGAGAGCAGTTACAAAGCTTTTGAGTTAGTCTCCGTCACACAATGAAACACCTGTACCTTCACCAGTGCCCATTCTCCACCCCCATAAACCCAGTATATCCCCATCCTACACCCTCCCCCTACCTGTCAGGCAGATGATTTCCACATTACTCTCTACTTTGATCACATTCAATATTTTGACACCAGACCCATCATTATTATTTGGGATTTTACCTCAACACTCAGATCTGCTGAAAAGGCAACAGTAGACAATTTGTTTTCTATTGCTGGTTATGAATAACATATGATGTCGCATGGCTGCAGTAGTAGCCACGCAATTTTGAAATTTTGAAATTTTAACAATTAAATCTGGAGGGATTTCTGCCTAAACATGCTGGGTTCCGAAATTTTTTCCTGAGTCTCGTGAATCATGGCCATTACACAGCTTGATCAGGAGCCAGAAAGGCCATTCATGGGCGGCGATTTGGGGTCTCGTTGGGACAGGAAAGAAAAGGCCGGCTTCATCCCCATCCCATGAGGCCCCAAGTGTCTCATCACTGAGGGCCCAAACCTGACTGTCCAGTGGCCTCTGGAGGATGGTGGCCACCGAGCTGCCTAGGGGAGTAGGCGGAGGATCAGCACCCTTTCCCCCCTGGGGTGGCCCGGAGACAGTAACCTACTGCGGGGTCCAGACGCATTTCTGCCAAAAGCCACTGGGTTTCAAGATTTGTTTCTGAGTCTCTTGGATCATGGCCATTAAGCAGCTTGATCAGGAGCCAGAGAGGCCATTTGTGGGCGATGGCTTGGGGTCTCATTGGGGTGGGGAGGAAAGGGCCGGCTTCATCCCCATCCTGTGAGGCCCAACATGTCTTGTTACAGTGGGCCCAAACCTGACTGTCCAGTGGCCTGGGAAGGATGGCGGCCACCGAGCCGCCAAGGGGAGTAGGTGGAGGGACAACACCCTCTCCCCCCTGGGGTGGCCCGGCGACAGTAACCTACTGTGGGCCTTGACACATTTCTGCCAAAAGCCACTGGGTTTTGAGATTTGTTTCTGAGTCTTTGGGATCATGGCCATTAAGCAGTTTAATCAGGAGCCAGAGAGGCCGTTCGCAGGCTGCGACGTGGGGTCTTTTTGGGGTGGGGAGGAAAGGCCAGGCTCCACCCCCATCCCGTGAGGCCCCTCGTGTCTCATTACTGTGGGCCCAGACTGTCCAGTAGCCTCTGGAGGATGGTGGCCACCAGGCGCCAGGGGGAACAGGCCAAGGCACAAAACCTATTCCCACCTGGGGTGGCCCAGCGCCAGTAACCTACTGCAGAAACCGGACGCATTTCTGCCAAAAGCTGCTGGGTTCCGAGATTTGTTTCTGAGTCTCTGGGATCATGGCCATTAAGCAGTTTGATCAGGAACCAGAGAGGTCATGCTTCCAATTATATAGCTGAGCCAGAGGTGGTTTGTGGGTGTGTCTCCCACATACCAAGTTTTGGCCGTTTACTTTCTTGGTAAACTTTGCCCCAAGTTTTTGGGGTCTGGCCAAAGGCACAGCTGCAATTTTGGGGTATCTGGAAGTCTGAAGGCACCATCAGGCTGCTATGCACTCGCCTCACAGGTACAGATTGACCTGCTGGCGGTACCATACCCCCAAAGGTGGTGTAGTTTTGAGTTCTATTATCTAAGATAAGTATTGAAGCCCAAAGATTCAGAGAAATAGAAAAAAGCATTGAGAAATAGGATCGAAATTATTTAACCTCAAGAGGAGAAAGCTGAAGAATGACTGTTTATATTTGTATAAAAAGAATACTCCGTCTATAGGAATTCCAATCTAGCACCTTCTCAGGTTTTTTTTTATTGGAATTACTGTGAATATCTTCTAGTTTGTGAGCTTCCAGAGGGTAGAAGTCATCTAATTTTTTGGTATAGTTTGAACTGTTTGAAGACAAAATATTTATGGAGCCAAAGATAAAGATGATGATGACATTGAGAATTCAATCCTAACTGCACTGACACTTTCAATGCATATCTAAAGGAACTGCCAGCTGTAAATATTGCTAAAATGCTACTTTATTCTCATGAAAAATTTAAGGGATTTCTCTTGTTACTTTACTATAGTAAATCAGGTCCATGTGTATAAGATTACTGAAATGTGAACATAGTTGTGTTGCAATTATGACCCACTTGCTAAGTTGAACTATATGAAATGTTAACTAAATGTTTCTGTATTTACACAGGTATGTTTGCTCACTGGACAGCAGTTTGAGAACTGTGTCATTTAAGTGTGATGATCTGACAGTCCTTTGGTGCTGCTGCAAGTTTTCAATAATAATGATACAGTTTATTTTCTGGAATTTTTGGAACTACATCCCTGGGAGCTAAATTGTGGAATCTCTATAGAAAATGACTGCTAGCAATTGGAACAAGCAGCCAATGTATTCAAATTATGCTGTATCTCTCAGACCATGAGGATTGTATTTATTGGCTCTTGAGCAATGAAGTAACTATGAACTTTTAAGTTGTTTGACTCTCAACTTCCCACATTTCCAAATAAATTTATTTTTTCTCACATTTTCATAATACGTTTAAATGATTACACCTGGCGGCTGTTCTAGTCTGATTCTGGTGTGGGTTAGCTCAGTCACGGTCACGGTCCTCCTGTTGTTCATCGATTTGCTCAAGCGGGCCCAGTAACGTCTCCATCGTGAGACTTGTTACTGTGTTTGGCATATCGAATACGTCACAGGTAGCTTGCCAGGCTTTGCCGTGAGGGCAAGATACTTTCGGTAGCTTGCTGGGCTCTCCGAGAGGGGCAAAGGAATCAAATTCGGGTCGGCCATGTTGGCTGCATGCAAGGCAAACACCCTACCTGTTGTGCTATTGCTCCCGCCTATTTGGTACTATTTTATTTTATTTATTTTTTTATTTGGAGTACTGCTATTTATTCAGCCACTGATTAGCTGATTGAATTGGGCATGAACTCCACCTTACTTTTTTCCCCCATTTTTTACAATTTTATTTATTGAATCACAGTGAGAGCAGTTACAAAGTTTTCGAGTTTAAGTCTCCGTCATACAATGAAACATCCGTACCTTCACCAGTGCCCATTCTCCACCCTAAAAAAGTCCAGTATACCCCCATTCCACACCCTCCTCCTATCTGTCGGGCAGATGATTTCCAAATTACTCTCTCTCTACTTTGATCACATTCAATATTTTGACACCAGACCCACCATTATTATTTGGAATTTTACCCCAACACTCAGATCTGCTGAAAAGGCAACAGTAGACAATTTGTTCTCTATTGTTGGTTATGAATAACATATGATGTCGCGTGGCTGCAGTAGTAGCTGCGTGATTTTGAAATTTCGAAATTTTAACAATTAAATCTGGAGGGATTTCTGCCAAAACCTGTTGGGTTTTGAGATTTGTTCCTGAGTCTCGTGGATCATGGCCATCACATAGCTTGATCAGGAGCCAGAAAGGCCGTTCATGGGCACCGACTCGGGGTCTCATTGGGATGGGGAGGAAAGGGCTGGCTCCGCCCCCATCCCATGAGGCCCCAAGTGTCTCATCACTGAGGGCCCAAACCTGACTGTCCAGTGGCCTCTGGAGGATGGTGGCCACCGAGCTGCCTAGGGGAGTAGGCGGAGGATCAGCACCCTTTCCCCCCTGGGGTGGCCCGGAGACAGTAACCTACTGCGGGGTCCAGACGCATTTCTGCCAAAAGCCACTGGGTTTCAAGATTTGTTTCTGAGTCTCTGGGATCATGGCCATTAAGCAGCTTGATCAGGAGCCAGAAAGGCCTTTCGTGGGCGGTGACTAGGGGTCTTGTAGGGACTGGGAGGAAAGGCCCGGCTCCACCCCCTATCCCGTGAGGCCCCACATGTCTCGTCACTGTGGGCCCAAACCTGACTGTCCAGTGGCCTCTGGAGGATGGTGGCCACTTAGGCCACCAGGGAAAACAGGCCAAGGCATGAAATGTATTCCCACCTGGGGTGGCCCAGCACCTGTAACCTACTGCAGGGACTGGACGCATTTCTGCCCAAAGCCGTTGGGTTTCGAGATTTGTTTCTGAGTCTCTGGGATCATGGCCGTTAAGCAGTTCAATCAGGAACCAGAGAGGCCATGCTTCCAATTATATAGCTGAGCCAGAGGTGTTTTGTGGGTGTGTCTCCCACATACCTAAGTTTTGGTTGTTTGCTTTCTTGGTAAACTTTGCCCCAAGTTTTTTGGGTCTGGCCAAAGGCACAGCAGCAATTTTGGGGTATCTGGAAGTCTGAAGGTGCCATCAGGTTGCTATGAACTCGCCTCACAGGTACAGACTGACCTGCTGGCAGCACCATACCCCCAGGGGTACTATTTTAAACATTAAAACCAGGAGGTGCTTTATTTCAATGTTTATTCATTATAATTGAAAGTGTTTATGAGATTGGTTAAAGAAATGAACTGTCAAGAAAGGCTATTAAACGTTATAAAGGCCAGACAATTTGAGCAGCACAATTGAAAAATGCGCAAGTGGCATGACCAGTAAGTTCAAATACTGGTGAGCACTGTGTGAGCATCAGAGCCAGCTCCTATGAGCAACATGACCACAATGGGCATGAGCAGCAACTAGAGTTTGATCCCAGCAAACACACAGACAGGCAGCAGGATCAAAGGAATGCCACCTCTGCCGAGCAGCTGAGCTGTGTGTGAGCATCATAACCTACTGTGTGGCACAGCTCACCCCCACATCCTGTGAGCATCTCAATAGCCAGGTGTGTGAGCATCACAGCCAGATGTGTGTCCCAACCATGGCAACCGCAACAAAGGGAAGAGAAGGGAAGGGAGCAATTTCTTTTTGACAATATGAAACCTAGGGTTGGTTAATTAGTCTATGCTTCAATCCCTGCCACCATATGGTCACCTGAGCACCACTGTGAGGTACCCAGTGGCCGTCAGGAGCAGTTCCTGAGTACTTTCTGGCGTGGTCTAAAAGTCAAATATATATATATATAATATATATATATATATACACACACAAGCATACACACACAAGCACACTCATATGTACACACACAAATATATATATAGAGAGATCGATCAATCACAGGGCTATAACAGTAGACAATTGAAAATTTTTAGCAATACACAATTTTTATTTCAAAAGGGAAAAATAAGAATACAAGGAAAATGGCAGTTCAATTACAAAAGACATCAGAATTTATGAGCATATTAAATTACATATTTAATTTTTAAGCTAGTCCTAAATGTCCTCCCTCAGTAAATTTATGAAAAAAGCTGATTATTTTTCCTTGTTCACAGTGCCACCTTCAGGAAAGAGTTTATTTCATTCAGGGCAGATGTAGCACAATAGAGACTGTTCACTGTACTTTATGAGTCTCTATTCTGATCCTTTTATTTTTTTTATTGAATCACCATGAGATGGTTACAAAACTTTCATGTTTGAGTTTAAGTCATACAATGATCAAATACCCCTCACTCCACCAGTGCACATTCTCTACCACCAATGTCCCCAGAATACAACCTCCCTTTCCAACCTCCCCCCTGCTTTTATGGCAGACAATGCCCCTCATACACCCTCTCTACTTTTAGGCATTGATCACTTGATACCCCGTTATTCATCGATTTACTCGAGCGGGTGCCAGTAACGTCTCCATTCATCCCTGTTGCGTGCTAGCGTAGCCCAATGGCATCTGCTCATTCTAGGAATATGCAGAGCCTCAAATCAATCATTCAGGGTCTTGATGAAGAAGTCTGACCATCTTGTAGGTGGGGGTCCACGCGATCTTTTAAGCATTATGGTTTGCAATATATATACCAAGAGGCTATCATGTCTGGTCCTTTATCTACTTTCAGTACTCATCTCCCATCCTGAACAATTCCTACAACCATCATTGACTTAGTGATCCCCTGTCTCTTCCAGCTGCCTTCTCCTCCAGCTCATGAGCCTGGCTTCCAAACTGTGGAGCAAATTCCTGGCCCTTGCATCTACTGTTCTTGGGTGTCAGTCTCATATTATGTTATTTTATATTCCACAAATGAGTACAGTCACTCTATGACTGTCCCTCTTTTCTGGCTCATTTCACCTAGCGTGATACTCTCCATGACCATCCACTCACAAGCAAATGTTCTGACTTCATCTCTCCTGACAGCTGCATAGTATTCCATTGTGGAGATGTACCAAAGTTTCTTTAACCAGTCATCTGTTCTCAGGCACTCAGGTTGTTTCCAGATTCCGGCTAGTACCCAGTGGACAAATTTGTTGAAACCAGCACAAGCCAAAGGAGAGGAGGGCTATTCTATCTCTCACCCTAGCAGCCACTAGCCTTTTGGGGGTATTGAACACTTGAAATGCATACAGTCTGCATCAAGGTAGGTGTAGAATACATACGCATAGGACTTTAAGATGTAAAACAAAAATAATCATAAAATGGGATCAATAGTTATGAGATCAAGAGCACATGCTTTATGTAGTGTCTTGGATTTGATTTCGAGCACTAAAAGAAAAACCACTTCCTTACTTTTATGTTACAGGTGTCAATGTTTTAATATACTAGGTTAACAAAATATTCTTTATAAATTTATTTGTACTTTTATATTTTGCATTTTATTTTAGATACCGTGGTTTACAATACTGTTTATGATAGGGTTTCATGCATAACAGTCCCTCACCACATCCTCTCTAAGAGTGTCCACTTCCCTCCACCATGGTCCAGTTGCCCCCATCCCATCTATGTCCTCCCCCATTTCTTCTCCGGTGGTAAGCTTCCTACTTGAAGACCAGTTTTCTGTTATGTTGCCTTTTTTTGGCATTTATTATCCCCCTACTATCTTTTTTTTTATATCACACACACAAGAGAAATCATCTGTTTGTCCATCTCCTCCTAACTTCACTCAGTGTGATATTCTCCATATAGAAGCAAATCACGCAATTTCTTGTGTTCCTATGGCCAAGTAGTATTCCATTGTGTATATGTACCATAGTTTCTTTTTCCACTCATCATTTCTTGGATAATTTGGGTTGTTTCTAGATTTCTACTCTTGTAAATAGTGCTGCAGTAAACATAGAACTACAGATTTCCTTTCTGGATAGTTTGCTTTTCTTTTGGCTTTTGGGGTAGACACCAAGAAGTAGAATTGCTGCATCACATTAGAACTGGGTTCCTAGGGTTTTGAGGAGTGTCCATTCAATCTCCACAGAAGGCTGGACCAGTCAACATTCCCACCTTTAGTGAATGAGGGTCCCTTTCCCCCCCACCTCTACCACATCCATGGCAGCACCTCAAAATATTGCCTGTTGCCTCTTGGTGGGTAGGTCTTCCCCAACCCTCCCTCCTGAGCCCACAACTACCAGTCAAATTTCTGTTCCTGTAGAACATCTTCCAAAAAGAATCATGCATTGCGGAGCATTTTGAGTCTGGCTCCTTTCATTAGTCTAATACATTTGAAGTACATTGTTGAGCTCATGTGTTCTTCAGAAGTTTATTCACTTCACAGTTCAGAACATGTAGGTTAGTTTGGTTGTTTTTGGTAATTGGCTGTTTTTCCCCTCTCTTTTTCATTGGATCTTGATAGTGTGTAAAGTAGATATTGCTATTTCAGAGAGGCTTTGGAGAGGAATGTTAAGTGACATGATCAAGGTCACATAGCTAGTAAATGGAAAAACAAGGGATGCAAACCCACATCTCTGGATCTTTTCATAACTCTGTGCTACAAAAAAAGAGAGAGATGTATTTTGCATAATTCAGAGTTTATAAATAACTCATTAAAAATCAAATTCTTCACTAGTAGAAACCCTGACATTTATCTTGGAATATAGTTTTTCCTGGATATCTCACATTCCTGCAGGATTTCTGGATATACTAAGGATCTAAGTTCACATTTGTAGGATTTAAACAGTAATATTTCTTAAAGTATGTAATTTGAGACTTTTTTTGTAACACAATAAATAGGAACTCAAGTGTGTATATGAGAGAGACTCGATGGCCACTGGTTTACAAAAATGGATATATTCTGAGTTGAGGTACTGGATTGGTAGAAGGGAAGGAAAACAAAATAGAAAAGAAAAAGAACATTAAAAACTAAAATAAGGACCAGGAAGGAAGCTTAAAGGATTGAAGAGATGATTTACAGGTGTGAGCCTGGGATTTAATCTCCAGCATTCACAAATCCCTTCAGCAATGTTAGAGTGGTTTGGGAGCACTGCACTAGAAATAGTCCCAAGCATGGGACTACCTTCATATACCCTCAAAAGATAGGCGTGCCCCTATCTCCATATCCCCAAAAGGAGACTATAAAAATACACTATACATAGGCCATGTTCTCAGAACTGATTTGCAGCAAACAATCAGGCAATGTAACCCCTTCATCAGGGATAAAGAATTAACTTGCTTTGGTTTGCTATAGAGTGGATTTTCCAAGCTATATGCCTCTCTTCTAATGCAAACAAGTGGATGCACTGTGGGCCTTGTGCATCACTCCGGGGCAGTTCAAAGGACAAGATAAACGTGCCCACAAGGCTTGTTGTACTGTTGCTTGTGAACAAAAAATCTAAATGTCTTCTGCCAAAAGCTGTGAAATATTGAGACAAGTTAGATTGTAGATAGGATAAAAATTGAACTCTATGGGCCTGAGAGAGTACATGGATTAAGGTGTTTGCCTTGCAAATAGTGGACCCCAGTTTGATTCACCAGGCACTGCATCCCTGGGTGTGTGAGCTGCCCTAAACTCCTTCCACCCCAATTAGACTCTAGACCAAAATTTTGTCTTTGAGTTATTGGTGGTCCCTGAAAAACCATAACAAAGAATGTATATGAATAAGCAAATATGAAACAGGTAAGATGGGACATGTTAAAAATGTTAAATGCATGAATTGGGTTCATGGGCCATGGTAAAGTGTTCCTTTAACTTCTTACCCGCTAGCTTTAAGAGAGCCTCTGGTTTTAGGGTTTAAGCTTCACAGTGTTCTGATGGTATTATTTTCTTGCATGATAAGCTTTAGAAAATAGGCGGATCTCACCTGCTGGTGAAAAGTGTTCTCTTGGGCTTTAGTGTTGCCACCATGACACACAATGAAAGGAAGGCAAGTTATGTATGATCCAGACAGTTTCTCTGGCTAGTACCATGCTGAGGTCAATTCTGTTAGAAATTTGTGAGCTGAGAGATAAAGAGACAGAAAATATTGTTAAGAGTTCCCTTAGTCTACTCTCATTTTAATGGTATTTGTTCTAGTTTTAATATTTACTTCATTTAAACCATACGGGATTTATTTTTTCTGCTTTTATTTGGGGGGGGGGTTTACACACTCAACAGTGCTCAGGGGTCACTCCTGGCAGTGGGGACTATATAGAAAGCCAGTGATCAAAACCCAGCCAGCCACATGCAAGACAAGTGCCCTACCTGTTGTACAATAACTCTGATCCTACTCTCGTTATTTTTCTCTCATAAGTAATACAAATTTTGGAAGAGGAGTAACTTGGCTAAAGTCACACTGAAAATTAATGGCAGGACAAGAGTGCATGGCCTGGAGCAGAACTCCGCTGTTCTATCCACCTTTCTGAATCCACCATTCTGCTTCAGTGCTTTCTCAATTCACAGCAATTATGGAGTAGTGACATTGATCAAGCTCAAATCTGGTAGATAAAGTAGAACTAGATTTTTTTGGGGGGGTCACACCTGGCGATGCACAGGGGTTATTCCTGTCTCTGCACTCAGGAGTTACTTCTGGCGGTGCTCAGGGTACCATATGGGATGCTGGGAATTGAACCCGGGTTGGCCGCGTGCAAGGCAAATGCTCTACCCGCTGTGCTATGCTCCAGCCCCAAGCAGAACTAGTTTATAATTACACATATGTAATGATCTAGAGCAGTAACATTTCCCTTTCAATATTAGTCTTTCTAAACTTAGATCTTAGAAGTTTGCTTGGTGAGCACAGAACTGAAATATAGTGAAATATATATATATATATATTTTTTTTCTAGTGACATAATCTTCAAACTAGAATAGCTAGGTGGAAGCTTCTTGGTTTACATTTGTTTTTGTAGACACACACAGACCTAGGAAGATCCAGATCAGTTTTACTCTATGTTCCTGTCTGCTTTCCACACCTGTTAACTCACCAATTTCCTAGATTTGTATTTTATTGCTTTCTACACATAGCGTTATTGTCTTTGTCACTGTGAAATTCTAGCCCCATGAGAAGGGGCTAGAGAAGGGTCCTAATCTCATCCAATTATTGGTTCGGCTACCATTTACTTAGTACCGAGAAAGAAAAAAACGCGTTAAAGAAAAGTGGTTGGAGGTGAAGAGATAGGATTTTCATGTATTGAACTGGGCAAACTTTTCCCTCCATCTTCATTTACTTGGAGTACAGAACGAGAAATAAATTTGAAATGACAGCAACAAAACCATGCAAGACTCTCCCTTTCCCTTTTGTCTTTATGACTGAAAACACAGTAAAACAAGTCGCAAGACCTAACTTGTCACATTGACCCTTAAGGAGGCTTTAAAATTGTTAAAAAACAAGGAGGGCGGGGCGAGGGTCTGGCGAGCGCCTCGGACAAAGGCTGCACTTGCCTTGCAAACGGCTGCCCTATGGGGGTTCGATCTTTAGCACCCCACAAGGTGCGTCCGAGCCCTGTGCGCAGAGTCGGGACTAAGTCCTGAGCACCTCCAAGTGTGGTCCTCAAAGACAGAGAGACAGAAAGACACACACACACACACACACACACACACACACACACACACACACACACACACACACACCCCTAAAATCTTTACAAATTTCTTGAGTGCAACAGGCCGTCTGAATTCTTAGGGATGCACCTCTTCCTAGCCCTAGCTACCTGGGACTACACCCGCAATACAGCGACACGCACAGAGGGCAGGACCGCATGGGCTTCTCTGCTTTTTCTCTGCATCTTTCTCCGCACCCCGACCCCCAACGCCAGTCCTCCAGGTGCAAGATACCCGGGACTGAACTGGGAACTACCCTCTTCATTCAGGCTACAGCAGTTTAAATTTCTGACCTCCCGGAACGTTTCCCCGACTCCCACCTGGCTGGGGTTAAGGGCTGGGACTCCAAGGGATGGTTGGAAACACCAACCGCCTCTTTTGTCCCGTAGGCGCGCGCGCGCGCGCACGGGGTGTTGGGGCCGCGCGTAGGGACGGTTGGGGCCGCGCGCGGGAGCGGGCGCGGGAGGCGCGGGGCGCGGGGCGCGGGCCGCGCGCGGGACCCGGCGGGTGGGACAGTCGCGGGAAAGCAGCGGCCCGAGTGGCGCGAGAATTGACGGTTGGCGTCGGGCGCTTGGCACTCAGCGGTTTGCGTTTCTTGAAAAGCGGTTGAATACAGCGAAGCAGGCAGAGCAAGCTGCTAAAGCGATGAGTTTCTCAAGGACGGGATCGGGTTGGAAGAATCAGAGCCAAACTAAGTTTCAGTGCCAAGGACTAGGTTTGACCAGGCCCTGGGGGGAGACAGGGAGGGAGAGCTGAGGAAGGAGCTGGACTGCTTTCTACCTACTGTATGTTCAACAGTTTTAGGGCGGGGGGTGGGTGGGTGGGTATAGCTAATTCCTTTTTCTTAAGTCGGCATCTAGGAAACTTGGATAACCTCTTGCCATTGGGGACCAGTTCAGATGCTCAGACCAACTCAGTACCGCCAAATCTAAATCAAGATCTTTCACAGTCAGTCTTCTCTCTTCTCCTTACTCTAAATCCTTCCAATCTATTTACAGTCTTTCTCAGGACCATCTTTATTCACCTCTAACTGCAAATTCACGCTCAAAGAGGAAAGATTAGTAAGAATGGACTAACCTGGGAGATTAGTTAAGTAGGCGCAGGCATCCACAAACTTTGAATGAGACACTATTCCAAAAGGGTATTGCTATAAAAAATTAGGGTAGGATATTTATAGTTTTTTTTTCACTAAATAGTTTTACCATCGTGTACAGTGGTACATGTAGTTTTTTTTCTATGGTGAACACTTTTAAATAGATTTTTTTTTTTTTGCGGGAGTGGGGTGGGGAATCACACCTGACAGTGCTCTGCACTTACTCCTGACTCAGCACTCAGAGATCGCTCCTGACAGTAATCAGGGAAATATATGGGGTGTCGAGGATAGGATCTAGGTCAGCTGCCTGTGAGGCAAGTGCTCTGAACCTGGCACTGCCCTTTTTTCATCAATTTTTAAGGTTTTATTTTGAAATAGTTTTCGACTTAGAAAAAAATTACAGAAGTGGTACAAAGAGTCATCTTCTTAACTCTGCTTTCCTAAATCTTAACATTTTGTTGTTGTTTGATTCTTGATGGAGGATGTGAATATCCATCCCAAATGATAATTAACATTGAGCACCAACATGATCATAACTAGAAAGCTGGCATGACAAGTTCTCTGGCTCTGCACTTGTGGGACTGCGGTATCACATGGGGCACCAGGAATTGAGCCAAGGTCTGCCATGTGCAAGGCAAATACCCTACTGGCTCAGATTTTTGTGTTAATTATTCTTGACTAGTTAGTCTTGACTAATTTTTTCTGATCAGTAATAGAAATTTTTCTTTCAATACTGGTATTTTGGCCAGTTATTTTGTTATATTCTTAAGATTTATTTGCTTAATATTTTCTCATCTTGTCAGAGGCATAGGAGATCTGAGTGTCATTAATGGTGGTGTCAATGACCAACCTAACCAAGTTTTGCCATGTTTGTCAAATGAAAAGTTGTAACTTTTCATCCTGCATTTAATCCTAGGAGGCAGATATCCTTAGCAAGCTTAATTAAAAAAAAATCTTAGATTTTTTGACTGCAGCAGTACTGTGGTGTTTAATGGCCATTTTTCTGTTTCCATCATCCTGATGTTAAGATCCAGTCTGAATATTTATATTTTTGATATTTGGCCCTTATCCAGGTGCTGGGGAGTGCTGGAGGGAGGGTGTTAACCATACAGTTTGTGTAGGGGGAAAGGTAAGAGGAAGGAGGAATCCAACTCAGGATTCAAGTAGGATTCCACTTCTCCCCAGCCAAGCCACCATTGACTTCCTTTGGAGGAGGACAGTTTGGGCCAACACTCTAGTGGTGTTCAGGGCTATTTGGCTAGGTGCTGGGGTGTTACCCGGGCAGTGTTTGGAGGCATCATAAGCGGTACTAGAGATCAAACCCATACCTCCTGGATGCAGGGCATATGCTCTAGCTGGTTGAGCATCTTTCTGGCCTCGTGTTGACTTTTAAAGGAAGATGAGTAATTCATTCCTACTTTACAGTAGGGGAGAAGGCACTTGAAGTTTTTACAATACGCTGTGAAACTAGTGGCTGAAATAGAATTAATGAGCATATTACTTGGATAATTCCATCCCAAATGAATATTATTAGATAAGTTTATTAGATAAATCCATGCCATATGAATAACTGTTGTTAGTATGGTATGAATTTGCATTTCAAAATCCCAAATTACATGAATTTATAAACTTAGTAATGGCTTATTACTCTCATTACTTTGTTTGCACCTGTTCTTGTTTAGTGATGTGTAGAACAAAAAAGTCTCTATCATTTCTAATGTATTTGCTAATTTTAGTTGGCATTTGAAAAATGTATTGTTCAAATGAACAATACATCTGATTCTCATCCAATAATATTTCACTTTATTTAGCCTCAATGTTTACCGAAAGGATTTACTGGAAGTTGTAATGATACTCCTTTGAATACCCTGTGAAAAAGGTAGAATTTTTGTGGGTGAAGCTTGGAGCTTGGAGAATATATATATATTTTGCCTCCCACTCCCCATCTTCGAGATAAAAAAAATTACTCATTTGCACAGCGGTTTTGAGTAGAAAACATTTTTATAAAACCTCATTTGAAGATTAAATTACGCTTTGCAGCAGCATTTCCCCTACTTTCACGGCTGTAAAGCCAACCGAGTAATGCTTTAGTCTTCTTGGACACAAACTTTGCTGGCTTTTAGTAATCTTAAAGATAGCTGGAGGAAGTTGAACTTTTCTTTCTTTCTTTTTTAAAAAGTCGCCCATCCTTTTCGAACACTTGAAACATATCACTCCTTGCACAGAAAAATGCACAAACACACTTGGCGTTCAAGCGAAGGCAATCCATATCGAATGGCGGTGGGGGAGGGCGGGTGGTGGTCTTGGGGGACGGAAAGCTGGTGCCAGACTGCGGAGGCTTTGTACGGTCTCCCAGGTCCATATGGCACAGCTCACTTCTGACCGCTCAGGTGGGCGGCTCAGGCTTCACAGCCCAGATGGCTCCCTCTACCCCCTTCCTCCCTTAACCCTCAGTATCTTTCCCTCCTCCATCACTTGGCCTCCAGCCTGCTCAGTTCCTTTTCAGGCGGGACGGCTCTCCCCTCTCCCCTAACCCTGGTTGCCCGGGATAGCTCAAAGCTCAGTGCCAGAACCCAACCTCAGAAGGCGAGAAGAGGGGCCTGAGAACCAGGTCAGCGCCACCTCGTCCATCTGCACAGTGTCCTTCGGGGGATGAGGCGAGGAGCGTGTCAAAATCGAAAGCGTGCACCGACCAAGGGTCTTAGTCTCGGCCAGTGGAGAGAAGTGGGGGGTGGGGGCAGAGGCACTGCATCCCTTGGGCTCCCTCTGAGGCAGGAGGGAGGGAGGAGGAGTCGTCGTCCAGGAAAAGGATGCACTGCCGTTCTAACACACGTTTGTTTCTGCAAAACAGGGGGACGTCAGCTCCCCAGAACCCGCTTCTTCGCCCGCCAAAGACCCTCCTGCGGCGGCGGCGCGAAAGCCTCGGCTCGGGGCCCAGCGCTGGCCCGCCACGGCTCGCGGCAAAAGTTGGCGCTGGGCTCGGCGCCTCCGCGGGGCGGGTGGGGGTGGGGGTGGGGGGTGGGCGTCCGGGGATGCCCTCCCGGCGCTGACGTCAGCAGGGATTCCCGCGCTCGCTGCCGCCCTGCCGGCTTTTAAAAACCGGTCCCCAGGGGGAAGGCTTTGTAGGAGCCACGGCGGGTGCGATGGCAAATTGGAGCCGAGGGTGGAGTAGGATGGTCCCGGGGGCCACGGGACTCTAGAGGTTTGGCCACGGCGCCTACCTAGGACTGCCTGAGACTCGGGGCAGCGCCCGGCTGCAGGTGGCACAGAGGGCTGGCAGGATGGAGTGGAAACCGGAGCGCCCCGCCCCGCCGAGGGTCCGCAGCGAGGAGCAGATGCTGTGGGTAAGGAAGGACCTGGTGTAGGGCCCAGAGGCAGTATAGCGCATCTGAACCCTGGTCCTCAGGTTTTTGTGGGGGGGGGGGTGTTTGGTTTTGGGTGACACCTGGCGATGCTCAGGAGTCACTCCTGGCTCTGCCCTCAGGAATTACTCCTGGGGGTGCTCGGGGAACTATTGGGGATTCCGGAATCGAGCCCGGCTCGGCCAGGTTGTGCAGGACCTGTGTTTTGCCTGGTGTACTAGTGCTCCAGTCTCCCAATCCCAAATTTGATCTGTCATTTATAGTCTGGTGGGTGACTGGTCCTAATTTTTTTTTTTTTAGGAGTGTGATTTTGACGAGTTAAGGCTATGGAAACACGCCTTACCTAATTTTATAATCACCCCAAATATTTTTCTCTTTGAAAACGCTGCCTATATTTTCAAAGGAGAACGCCACGAGGATGCCCGCCAAGAACTTCAAGAAAAGGTTAAGTTCTCCCAAGGTGAGTGTCTCAGTGCTTTTGTTTGTGTGTTCTCGGGACACACCTGTGATGCTCAGGGATTACTCCTGGATCCGCACTCAGAAATCACTCGGGTGTTGCTCCCGGGACCATATGGAATGCCGAGGACAGAACCTGGGTCAGCGGCGTGTGAGGTGAGTGCCCTACTCCCTGTACCATCGCTCTGGTCCCTAGAGGGTCTAATACTTGCTCTAAGTTCTCTGCTTTCAGTCAGGGCTTGAACAAATTATTGCTAAGAGAAAATGCCTGCCCGAAGCATGGATTAGTTTGAAAATACGAAAATGAAAGAATGCCTCATGACTAACGGTAGAATAAATTATATACAAAAACCTAGAAACAATATCACTGACACAGGCTGGGGAACACTGTTTTCTGAGTTTTTGCTTCAAGTACGAAGGGTGATGGCTTGGATGTGTCAGAGCTTGGATGTGTCGGCTTGGCAGTGCACCGCTAGCTGGCTGTTGTGGTCTCACTGGACAGCAGCTAGTTGCACTGCCCTCTGCAGCATCCATTAACCTGGACCTTCAACGACATGGAAATGGTGCCATCTTGTGGACAGTCCCACTGCTTCCCCTTAACAATTTAAAAAGTGAGCAACTGATCCCGTGCGGCGCCTTTTTCCCCCCTCCATCAAAAGTCCCAAGTGTTTAGTTTCTCTGTAATCAGTGTAAAAAGGAAGCAAATCCAAACGGCTCTTAACCCCTCCATATACACAGCCCTCATCGCCACCATTCTCATTCTTCACCTCTGCATGGAGATGCAACTCACCTTCCTTTAACCTTTACTTACAAATTCTAGTTTCAAACCCATCACCAATTTCCTTTTTTTTTTATGTTTAAGATCTTCTATTTTTAAGTGGTAAGAACATAACTGCATTTTAAGATTAATATCCTTCATAATGGGAGTAAATGACCTCTGAGCCTTTGAGTTCCCTAAATAATGTCTTGTTTCATTCTTGGCTCACACCTGCTGATATTCAGTGCTTAATCTTAGCTCTGTGCTCAGGGATCACTCCTTGTGGGTCTTGGTGGACCACATGGGATGCTGGGGATTGAACCAGGGATAGCCTTGTGCAAGGCAAGCACCTTATCTGCTGCACTGTCTCACCAGCAACTAAATTCCCCTGCCCGTTGCCCCTAGCACAGCCACCCATCTTATGTATGGTACATAGCTATTTTGCTCTAACTTTTCACTTCCAATATTAGCTTTATACAGACAGCTTGCCCTTCAGGAAAAGTAATCAGAAAAACTTAACAAAATACGTGCTGTTAATTCACTGTACTGCATCTTATATCCAAGCCTTTAATTAGAAAAATCATGGTATAAGTATTCTAAAGGTTTTTTTAAAAATTTTCTTTGAAGTTTTGGACTTCTATTTAATAAAACATTGCTTTATTTATAATACCTTAGTAATACTTCTGGAAAAAACAGCTTTTTGTCCCTAAGTTTGATTTAATGTGACTATGAAGAGTAAAGTTCTGCCATGTTCTACAAATTCAGCCTCAGTGACTCCCTGGACCACGAGAAACGGCAGCAACCTGAGTCAGGCAGGCAGTGTATTGTTAGCTGGCTGCTTTGATCAACTCAGCAGCCACAACTACCCTGCCACCTGCTTCTGGACACATTCTTCTGATTAACAAAGTGCATTGTTTCCCTGGGTGTGATGAGTTGGCAGTGTATTGTTAGCTGGTTGGATATGTGAATGGCATCAGCTAACATGCAACTGCTCGCTTATTGCATCTACCATGAACACCGGCGTAGAACTGAATCTATAAATGGTAATATGTGTCTGTGTACTTTTTGTTGTGACCACAGCATGATTTGTCATACTCATCATTGTGATTAAATTATTGTACAGTGGGCAATTTCCTAACGGTAAATTCTCTACAATAATTATGTTAAAATTTCTAGGTGACTTTTTAGAATAATTGGCAGAAAAATTTTAAAGTATTGTAACGTTATTTTTGTTTTAATATAAAATTTGACCTATAATGACAATTTTGAATGGAAAGCCTAAAATGTTTCCTTCAAGTTCAACTAAGTCTCCTCTCTACCTCTCCTTCCCTCCCTTCCTTTCCCCTCCCTCCCCCTCCTGTCTTCTCCTTTTTCTTGGTTTTGGGCTCACACCCAGCAATGCTCAAGGCTTACTCCTGACTCTGCTTAGGGATCACTACTGGCAGGGGCTGGGGAACCACATATGGTGCTAGGGATCGAACCCATGTTGGGTGCATGCAAAGCAAATGCCCTGCATGGCATACTATCTCTCTAGCCCAATCAGTTTCTCAGTATATTTCTGCATCTCTCTCCCTCCCTCCCCCTTTCTCTCTCTCTCTCTCTCTCCCCCCCCCATGAATGTATACAATTTAAAGGGAGAAACAAGGTGACTTTCCAGATAAGTCAGTCATCTTGAAAATGTTTTCATTTCCAATATTAAAAGAAAATTGAACAATTTCTTTTGGGATGGATGGTGGTTGAAACTGTAAGACTTCTATTCTTCATTTCCTGTAAAAATAAAATATTTGGAAAGAAATGAGATCCAGTTTGTGAAATGGGAAGTGTGGATCATACAATATGATTCAAACATTTTCTTACTCTTGGAAGCCATTCTGGTCTGTGGAATGATGTCAGATCTGTGTCTAATGTTACACAGATAGCTTTTTCATCTAGTCATTTGCCTCTTAGAAATTCTCATGGAACTGATTGGGTATCTGGTCATTTGATTGCATCCTAAATGAGATATATCACACTGTACTGTATTAAATTGAGTTATTGGTAAATTTTAGTTCAATGTTAATATTTTTAGAACGATCCATTAAATATCTATTTGAGTTGTACAGCTTCTCACTTTCAAATCTCATCCCTTCTATGTTGTTGTCCAGCATCAGTCCATTTCAGGATCTTTGTATTTAAGTATCACTTCCTTTTAAATGTTTTTATTATTTTTCCACTTTAAGCACTGTGATTTACAAAGTTGTTCATGAAGCATTTGTTGCAGGCATTTAACATTCCAGCCCCAATCCCACCATCACTGTGACCTTTCCTCCATTGTCCCCATTTTCCAATCACCTGTCAAGTTTATCCCCACTGCAGGCCCTAAATAACTTATTTTGGGTGTGACCCAAAAAGCAAAGAATAAGAAACTTTAGTAAAGAAAATTTGTGGGGGACTGGAGTGATAGCACAGCAGGTAAGGTATTTGCCTTGCACGTGGCCGACCTGGGTTCGATTCCCAGCATCCCATATGGTCCCCCGAGCACCGCCAGGAGTAGTTCCGAGTGCAGAGTCAGGAGTTAACCCCTGTGCATTGCTGGGTGTGACCAAAAAAGCACTGTCACTGTAGCACTGTCCTCCCATTGTTCACGGATTTGCTTGATTGGGCCCAGCAACGTCTCCATTGTGAGACTTGTTGTACTGTGCTTGGCATATTGAATACATCACGGGGAGCTTGCCAGGCTTTGCTGTGTGGGCAAGATACTCTAGGTAGCTTGCCGGGCTCTCCGAGAGGGGCAGAGGAATCGAACCTGGGTTCGCTGGACCGGCCGCGTGCAAGGCAAGTGCCCTACAGCTGTGCTGTCGCTCCAGCCCAAAAAAGCAAAAAAAAAAAAAAAGAAAAAAGGTGAAAATTGTTATATTTCACCACAGCAAAATTAAATACTTGTCTAAGCTGTTGTTGCTAGTTGGGTCTTCTATGTTAATATCTTTGTTAATCAGGCTTAGTTGGAGTCGATGTTACATTCCCATCCAATCTGGTGTCCTCCTACTGGGATGTTAGTATTATAGAGTTTGGAACTGTCATGGCTGTGCTTTCCAGAAAAATCCAGAAAATCCAACGAGGCAGTGATCTTACTGGAGGGGGTAGGTGTATCTTCCTGGTTTTTCAGAAGTATGAGGGGGCTTGTGGGAGGGCAGGATGCCCACCTTCACTGAGAAGATCCAGATTTCTCAGCGAAATAACCCTGGTGTACCTGAAAATTCTGGAGTTTGGTACCTCTGCAGAGCTCAGTTGTGAGGCCGTGGAGTCCAATCACAGGCATTGAGGCAGCTGTTGGGTTGTGAGTGTAGCTGCCAGGGCTTTGGCAGGGCAGAGGTTTGCTATGCTTTCTTCCAAGGATTCCCCAGAGTTCTCAGCTGGGGACTGGTATATCTGAGAAATTTCTGTGCCTAGTTAATCTCTTTTGAGATTTAATCATAAGTTTCTGAAGCTGGGCCAACAGATGAGCTTACATGGTGGTGGTCGTGGAATGTGGGTATGTTTCTATTTTATTAGGATTAAATTTCAACATGTTCTCTTCCATAGAAAGTCACTGATCTTTTGAGAAAAACTACAAAGTTTAGAAGGCTTGGTCTTTGCGTTCTGTTTTTTTTTTTTAAATTGGGGGCCACATCCTATAGTTCTAAGGACTTACTCCTGGCTTTCTGTTTAGGGCTCAATCATAGAAGGGCTTGGGGGACCATATGGGATGCTGGGGATTGAACCTGGGTTGGCTGCGTGCAAGGCAAGTTCCCTGCCTGCAGTACTATCCTCTGGCTCAGACTTGGTGTTTTAAACTGAAAGCAAAACTGAATGTCAAAATTTCCATTCAAACAATACAGATTTACTTTGGTGTCACAGCAGTAAGTGCTAAACGCTTACTCTTGGCTATGTGCTCAAGAATCACTCTTGGCAATGCTGAGGATCAAACCAGGGTCAGCCACATATCATTTACAAATGCTGTTCTGCCAGTTGCAGTGCAACACACAATGGATCTGTACTGAAAAACAAAACAAAACAAAAAAACCCAAACTCAAATCACCAAAGGGTAGAGAGACAGTACAGGAGGTAAAGCAGCAGACTTGCATATGACTGACCCTGGTTTGAATCCCCAGCACCACATATGCTCCACTGAGCTCAGTCCTGAGCACAGACCAGAGAGTAGCCCATGAGCAATGTTGAATATGGCCCCCCCAAGCATTCCCAAAACTACTACAAGCCTGTACACAAAACAAAAATGTATAAGGGTTTTCATATTTTCGATTTTTAATGCTCATTTTGTTTTATTATATAAAAATTACCATTTACAGTTGCTCCAGAAATTTCAGTCACAGTGTTCTTGAACAGAGTGGAGTATTATGTGGTCATTTCTCTCAAGCACTATCTTAGAAAATGTCAAAGCAAACGAGGATTTTGAAACACAGTGGTGACTTCAGAATTGCTTAGCGCAGTTAGATGAAGTATTTCATATGTTTCACTTGAAGTCTATACCTCGTCTTTATTTTTGTGTTGGGTTACATCTTTTCTCAGGAAATTTATTAACACTCATGAGCAAAATAACATTTTTCAGTGTGCCACATTTAATTTTCAGGGTGTTTGAGATGGGACTAAATTCTTAAGGAGACATGTATCTATTCTGACTAGTGCACTAGAATGACTCAAAAGCATTCTCAGAGGTCCTCTTTCTTTTTTATGATCATTTGTCTAATCAGAGCTGCTATCTCTGGCCTGATGACTTCAATGGACTCCTCTGGCCTCCAGAACTTCACAACTTGACCCTCAGGGTTAACTAGATACTTCCAGAAATTCCACCTTGGTTCTTTCTTTGAAGAATCTGAAATATTAGAATACATTTTCATGAGCATAATGTTATTCTTAGTCAAGATTTTAAATTTATTAGTGACAAATTTAAAATAAACTTTTTAGGATGGTTATAATATAAGCTAAAGAGAGCAAAAAGTAAAACACTCAAAGCAAAAATCAAAGCTTAGGTAACGATTTTTATATACTTCATGACTTCATAAAGTTACTGACCTAGAAGCATGGAAAGAAACTGGTTTTTTAAATTTAAGCAGCAAAATTTATAAATAAATTTTTTTTCTGGCATCAAAACAATTAAATGGTGTTCTAAAGGCCTTTATGTGTATGGGTTACTTTTTATATTAAATGTTTTTATATTAAAGGTAAAGGCCCTCCCGTTGATCGTCAATTTGCTCGAGCGGGCCCAGTAACGTCTCCATTGGAGACTTTGTTGTTACTGTGTTTGGCATATCGAATACGTCACGGGGAGCTTGCCAGGCTCTGCCGTGCAGGTGCGATACTCTTGGTAGCTTGCCGGGCTCTCCGAGAGGGGCGGAGGAATCGAACTCGGGTCGGCCATGTTGGCCGCTTGTAAGGCAAACGCTCTACCCGCTGTGCTATATTACATAGCTGAAAATGGCAGGATATTTTATTTTTTTTCTTTTTTTCTTTCTGTTTTTGGGCCTTACTCAGCGATGCTTGGGGGGTACTCTTGGCTCTCTCAGGAATTACTGCTGGTGGTGCTGGTGGTATGGGGAACCATATGGGATGCCAGGGATCGAACTGGGTTAATGGCATGCAAGGTATATACCATCTCTCACGCCCCATGGTAAGATAATCTTTGTAGGTTCAGGTAATGGTTCTTTTGTTTAGGGGCAACGCACTGTGGTGCTAGTACTACTTCTGATCCCATGCTTTGACAACCATGTGATGTCAGGTATCAAATCTGAGGCTCCGGATTGCAAAGCATGTGCACCAGTGCTTTGAGCTATTTATCTTTGATCATGGAACACCTTAATTTATATAAGAAAGACTTTTTTTTTTTTGGATCTAGGAACTCACTCTAGTAAGAACCAGACAGATTGGGTCAGGATCCTGAGATCATTAAGGGGACTTAGAAGAGGATCTGCAAAGAAGAGAACAGAAGAGGCAAGAGAAGTAGCAGCATTACCTGACAGATTCAGAAAAGTCAGGGAGTGAGAAGCCAGATCCAGTGATCCAAGAGAGAAGCAGTAATGCCGAGACAGGAAGTGGTAACTGTTCTTTGGAAAGTAGTTAAGTAGAAGGGACACAGTGCTCAGAGTTTTTTTTAGTTTTTGGGCTACACCCAGCAATTCTCAGGGGTTACTCCTGACTGCACTCTGGGATCATTTTTTCCCTTACTTCCTTTTATTACTAAGTATTCTCAATTATTTTTACATTAAGTATTTTTAAAATATTAAGGCACCGGCATTTAGTATTCATAGTTGAGTTTACTTTGGGATCATTATTGGCAGTGTTCGGGGGACCATATGGGATGCCTGGGATAGAACTCAGGCTGGCCATGTGCAAGGCAAGCACCTAACTGGTCTCAGTGCTTAGAGTTTTTAAAAATGAGAATGTGTTGCTTTATGCTGGGAGAAGAACCAATGAAGCAGAATAGGTAAATTAGTAGCCTAGTTACTAATTCTTTGCAGACTCTGCTAAGTAAGCACTTAATTTATTAGTGGTAGCGCAGAGTAGATCAAACACTGATGACTCAGTATCAGCAGTATATTACGTATAAGCCTTCTTAAAATCATTTTGAGAGTCATTTTTTTAGAACAAAGCGATGTTTCATATACTTTCAGGAGAGGAATCTTTCTAGCTGAGGTAACGTCTCTGTGAGGAACACAAAGGCACCCTTCAGTACAGGTCAGGATCCACAGAACATGTCTTAGTACTGGCTGTGTTTCACCCCAACTTGTTTCATCACTCAAGTGCTCTGTATAATAAACCATATGCATCCCTGCACAAAATAGCTATGTTTGTGAACACATAATCACTTACTGTCCATTTTGGCTATTTTTAAGGTGGGTGGGTACCACACATGGTAGGGCTTGGGGGACCATGCACTGCCAGAGATCAACCAAGGCTCCCGCACGCAGAGCACAGACTCTAGCCCTTTGAGTTTTTAGCGTGGCTCTATTCAGGCCAGTTGAAAACAATATTCTAGTTTCCATTTGGCTGTCATTTGATAGTATGTCTCTGGAACTTCATTTAGTGTTAGTGAAGCCTTGAAATCTTGTTGCATTTTTGATTTTTGATTACACAGGGTAAGTGAAATCTCAAGCGATTTTTATGATTAAAGGGGAATAAAGTAGGAGCTATTGAGATTGTCCCAGTTACGTGACTGTAATAATTGAGGGCTGATTTGATCAAGGGTATGCACTTTCCTTATCTCCATGTGCCCCAGAAATAAAAGAATTAAAGACCTTATTCTAATTGTCCATGATCTCAGGTACTGCATTAATTTTCTCTAATCATACTTTCAGAAAATTCTGCTTTCAAACAAATACTATAGAACATTTTGTTTGGAAGCTTGATTGCCTGACCAAAGCCATAATATTCTCTCCAGCCTCAAGATATATATAAAAATGCACAGCAATATAAATGACAGCCAGGTAGTCTTAATAACAGGGAGGAGTACTTTTAAAAGTATTGGAAAAATAATGATGGAAAACCTGAGACATTTTGCGGAAATAACTATTTTGAATAAAGTTCATTAGGAAATTAGCATAAGGAATGAAACATTAGATTTATTTTGCTATCCAAGATTGAAAAATGTGGATTTCAGGAAAACATTAAGTACTGGAAAGTTACAAAGGATTCAGCTCTCTTACAAAACTTTCTCAGCAAAATGAACTGCGAATGTATGACTAGTGCATTTAAAAAAAAAACACTATTGAGGCAAAGCAGATATTTACCAACGAGAAATCTAAATGCAGGTTCTGCTTCAGATCCTAGAATCTTAATCTTCTGGAAAATGGGGAATGTTACTCCGTAGTTACTTCTTGCAAAAGATTCTACTTCCTTGCTTGGGCGGGGCTCCGATTCTCCAAATTGATTGCATGGAAAAGCCAAGACGCTGAAGTGGAACGGTCCAAACTCTTTGTGCAGTTCCTGCAGTGCTAAGTAATTTCTGTCTGTGAGCTGGCAGTCACTAGCCACGTTTACAACTAGTGAAACCTCCCGGAAAAAGAAAAAAATCCAACCGGAAAGTGAAGCAAATAAAAGAGTGTAAAAAAAAAAAAAGTAGTGCAAGTAGTTAAAATCCTACAACTTTTGATACATACAGATGGTCATTTCAGATTTCTAGGCATACTCAATTTTATTGAAAACCACAACTGGATGTGGCCGTGAAGACCCTGAAAGAGCATCGGGTACACATGGAAGTTTATTTTTAATAAAGTCAGTGAGATCACTGATAGCAGTGCTAATTGCTATTTGATTATAGAATTGGTGCTCTTATTGTCTTCATATTACAAACCACGCAAATTCTCGAAGCAGGAATTCAGTACGTAAAGTTAAACATTTAAAAGAAAGCAGACAAGATATTAGAATTTATCAATTAGAAATAAGTTCTGAGAACTCTGATGGTATCTAAATTACATTACTTTGGAGACTCATGTTAACGTAGCATTTGACAGTTATAACACTTTACCTCAAAAAAAGAGAGAGTCTATTAAGAGAATAAACAGAGGAAAAAGGACAGACAATAGAAGTAAAAAAAAAAAACCACAAGATGCGACTTACTCTGCCTTTAAACTTTTCCAGAGAAACCGTTCTTCCTTTTGCATCTTTCACTTCAAAGGTGTAAAAGCTGGAGATCCCAGGTCTTAGGAATTTCAGTTGTAGGAGAAAGAGCATTGCTGTGCATAGAACCATCGACAGCAAAACTGCAAATATCCTTGCTTTGGGCCCTGAGCATCTCAGAGGGGAGCCAGCGGCGAGAGTCTCCATTTTGGACGGATCCCGGGGCCGGGCCTGGCAGGCTGGCGGCCGAGGAGGAGCGGAAACTTGAAACCCGCTCGGCTGGACCGAAAACCAGGAAGCGCAGACTCACTCCTCGGGGCTGCAGAATGCAAAGACCCTTCTCAGAGATGGGATGCAGTGAAAGGCCTGAAGAACTTGGAGAGTTTCCAATGCATTTCTGATTGCTGTTACAATTGTGGCTAGAAAGATCAAGGACGTGTTTGGGAGCTCTTTAAGCATCCAACAAAGAAAGTGTTTCACCAGAAGATGGTGCCCTTGTAACTTGAAAGTTGTGAAGTGAACAGAAACTGGTTCCGTGTAGAGGGAAATCCTAAGAAAAGTTCTGAGTGTAGATTAAATACGATTTTAAAATATGATGTCTAACCCGAGGGAATGGAATACTGTTTGTGTGAATTAAGCAGGCTATGTGATTTTAAAGAATTTATGGTGGAAAAAACAAATACCTGAAAAGACTCTGACTCCATCTAGCTAAGACAATACCAGGTGAACATAGTAAAAATATTCACTAAAAAGCCTCATTTCTCTTTGATAAAGTAAACTATAGGCCAGTGTCTTTAAACATTTTTATAATGACCTACAGAAAGAAACACACTTAGCAATATGATTCAGTAGTTTAGGTATAGGCGTGCATAACCAGGAAGTTTCATTAAATCCTCTCTTTTTCCCTTGTGAGCTACAATGTACCTCAGAGCTGTGCATTGTTTATCTTACGGTGCTGGATATGGAACCCAGGGCCTCATACCTGCAAGGCACACATACCCTCAACCTCTGAGCTACATACTTGGACTAAGACTATCACATTTTAAAAAGTTTAGTTTCTTTGTTTGCTTGTTTGTTTTTGGTCCACACCTGGCTGTGCTCAGGGATCACTTCTGGTGGAACTTGGGGTACCACACTGTGGTGCTGGGAATCAAACCTGGGTCAGCCGCATGCAAGGCAAGCAGCCTACTCTTTGTACTATCTCTCCAGCCCCAGTTTTGACCCATGAAAATGATTTTAGAATTTTTCAATGGACTGAAACCTGTGGATGGAAAATATGAAACTTTATAATAAAGCAACAATTTCAAATATAATTCTACCGAAGGACAAAACCAAAAATTCCCCCAAGTGTAATTCTATTGTATCAACTATTGCATCTTATGGGAGGTCTAACTTAATGGTTGAAAATATAAGGGATAGGTGTGAAGTGGAAGTTGAGTGCTGAGTATTGTGAAATCCTTGGATCCCTTAGTCCCCTTGGACTCTGCCTTATTTGAGAAGATTTTTTTTTTTTTTTACTTTTTGGGTCACACCTGGCAATGCACAGAGGTTACTCCTGGCTCTGCACTCAGGAACCACTCCTGGCCGTGCTCAGGGAACCATATGGGATGCTGGAAATCGAACCCCGGTTGGCTGTGTGCAAGGCAAACACACCTTACCTGCTGTGCTATTGCTCCAGCCCCTTTGAGATGATTTTTTGAATGACGGTGCTATGTTGTGTGTGGGTCTGTTGAGGTGTGTTCACAGAAAGTGATGGGACTAGTGGCTGTGGCAGGCCCGTCCCATCATGATTGGATCTTGGGGCTAAAGAGCACGTGTTGAGGTGTCCACTTGCCTGTGCTCTGGTCCCTCCTTCCATAGCAGTTTGGTTTGGGGGATCTGAGTAGAGTTCACAGCTAGGCACGTCAGGCCTGTCATAAAGGCAAGAGCCAACTTAATTCTGCTCTCATGGTGTGATAAGAATAGATAAAACAAAAGATTATGTAAAAAAGTATTCTCTTTAAAATTCAAGTTAAGAACAAAAATATACATGAAATGGGTTGTATTGCTGCTTCCTAAAAACTTTCAAAGAAATTGGGGGCTGGAAGGTTATTTCAGTGGGTAGGGCATTTGCCTTTCGAGCAGCTGACCCAGGTTCAGCTGAGCACCACCATCTGTGGCCCCAAAACAAAAACAAAAAACAAAACAAAATTTGCAAATAGTTTAAATAAAAATTGACACATGACAATATGAATATTGACATTGTATATTAAGTATATAGTCAGTTGATAGTTTATGTATTCCAAAATGATTACCATCACAAGTCAAGTGTCCATCACTATATATAGTTGCATTTGTTTTCCTTTGAATAAAAGCTTGTGGAGTACCTCGGAATCAGCCTAACTAAAGAGATAAAGGACCTCTACAATAAATACTGCAAAAATGCTACTCCATAAAATAAAACAGGACACGAGGAAATGGAAACATATCCCCTGCTCGTGGATAGGAAGAATTAACATCGTCAAAATGGCAATACTCCCCAAAGCATTATACAGATTCAATGCGATCCCTATAAGGATACCCATAAAATTCTTCAAAGAAAGAGATCAAGCACTCCTGAAATTCATATGGAACAACAAATGCCCACGATTCTTGGGAGAGAATTCTTGGGAAAAGATGTTGGGATTACCCTCCCCAATCTCAAACTCTACTACAAAGTGGCAATAATTAAAACAACATGGTACTAGAACAAAGGCAGAGCTGAAGACCAATGGAGCAGGGTGAAATATCCTTACACACAACCCCAAATATATGAACATCTAATCTTTGATAAGGGAGCAAGAAATGTGAAGTGGAGCAAGGAAAGCCTCCTTAACAAATGGTGCTGGCATAACTGGACAACCACATACAAAAATATGGGCTTAGATCTCGATCTAACACCATGTGCAAAAGTCAGATCAAAATGGATTAAAGATCTCAAAATTAGGCCAGAATCCATAAGGTACACTGAAGACAAGGTAGGCAAAACCCTCCACAATATTGAGGCTAACGGTATCTTCAAAGAGGATACTCCACTGATCAACCAAGTGGAAACAGAGATAAACAAATGGGACGATCTTAAACTAAGAAGCTTCTGCACCCCAAAAGATACAGTGACCAGAATACAAGACAATCTACAGAATTGGGAAGGATACTCACCCAATACCCATCCGATAAGGGGTTAATATCACGGATATACAAAGCACTGGTTGAACTTCACAAGAAGAAAACATCCAACCCCATCAAAAATGGGGTGATAAAATGAACAGAACCTTTCTCAAAGAAGAAATCAGAAAGGCTAAAAGGCACATGAGAAAATGCTCTACATCACTAATCATCAAGGAGATGCAAGTCGAGACAACAATGAGATATCATCTCACAACACAGAGACTGGCCCACATCCAAAAGAACAAAAGCAACTGGTTTTGGTGCGGATGTGGCGAGAAAGGGACCCTCCTTCACTGCTGGTGAGAATGCCGACTGGTTCAGCCCTTTTGGAAAACAGTATGGATGATTCTCAAAAAATTGGAAATTGAGCTCCCATTTGACCCAGCAATACCACTCCTGGGAAGATATTCCAGAGAGGCAAAAAAAGTATAGTTGAAATGATATCTGCACTTCTATGTTCATCGTTGCACTGTTCACAATAGCCCAAATCTGGAAAAAACCTGAGTACCCGAGAACACATGACTGGTTAAAGAAACTTTGGTGCATCTACAGAATGGAATACTATGCAGCTTTAGAAAAGATGAAGTCATGAAATTTGCATACAAGTGGTTCTACATGGTTCTACATGCTAAGTAAAATGAGTCAGAAAGAGAGGGACAGACATAGAAATATTGTATTCATCTGTGGAATATAAAGTAACAAAATAGGAGAATAACACCAAAGAATAGTCAAGATAAGTACCAGGAGTTTCACTCCATGGCTTGGAGGCCAGCCACACATGCTGGGGGGAAAAGGCAGCTCAGATAGAGAAGGGAACACCAAGTAAAGGTGTTGGGAAGATTCGCCCAGGATGGGAAATGCATGCTGAAAGTAGACTATAGACCGAAGATGATTGCCACTCAATACCTCTATTACAAACCATAACACCCAAAAGAAGAGAGAGAGCAAAAGGGGATGCCCTGCCACAGAGGCGGGGTGGGATGGGGGGGAATGTGGGATACTGGGATTATTAGTGGTAGAGAATGGGCACTGGTGGAGGGATGGGTACTCAATCATTGTATAACTGAAACCAAAGCACAAAACTTTGTAAGTCTACAACTGTACCGTATGGTGTTCCACTGATAAAAATTAAAAAAAAAAGCAGCTTGTTGGGTGGCAAATTACCTGGCAGTACTGCCACGATCACACTTGACATGTAGAAGCCACCAGGGATCAAACTTGTGTTCTCACCACACTTAATACAGAAGCTCTGCCACTGCGTTACATCCCTCTATATTTGTTTGGCCATGTTCTTTTGCTCTGCTTCCCGATATCCCATACATAAGTCCAATAGCTCATTTTTTTATTTCCTGACTTTGTTTAGTGTAACCACTTTTTTTTTCCTTTTTGGGTCACACCTGGTAATGCACAGGGGTTACTCCTGTCTCATTTTTACAGCTGAGTAGTATTTAATTATCGACCACATTTTCTTGACGCTCTTTAAAAAAAATTGATGGCTAATTAGGTTGCTTTTATGTCTTGGCACTGTAGCACTGTCCTCCCATTGTATGTCTTGGCAATTGTAAATAAGGCTGCATTGACTAAAAGTAGACTCTAGACCGAACATGATTGCCACTCAATGCCTCTTTTGCAAACCACAGCACCCAAAAGGAGAGAGAGAACAAAAGGGAATGCCTGCCATAGAGGCAGGATGAGATGGGGGGGGATGGGGGTGGGAGGCATACTGGGATCCGTGGTGGTGGGAAATGGGCACTGGTGGAGGGATGGGTACTCGATCATTGTATAACTGAAACTCAAGCACAAAGATTTGTAAATCTACAACTGTACCTCATGGTGTTTCACTAATAAAAATTTTAAAAAAATTTAATTTCATTAAAAAATGCTGCATTGAACTATGGCTACTCATGTCTCTTCAAGTTAGTGCTGTTAGTTTTAGTTTTAACTTATTTTTTGGATAAATTTTCACAAATGGAATTGCTAGATCTCATATGGTAATTTTAATTAATTCAAATTAACTTTTCTGTGGAGTTCCATACTGTTTTACATAGAGGCCGCACCAATTTACATTTTAACTCATAGAGTACAAGGACTCTCTCTTCTCTACATTCTTTCAAATTTGTTTCTTTTGATAAAAGCCATTCTAATGGCTGTGAAGTAATATCTCATCATGGTTTTCTATCTTTCTGTGAATGAACATATTTTCATATGTCTATTTGTCATGTATGTCTTCTTTGGAAAAATGTTCAGATTTTCTGTCCACTTTTTGATTGGATTATTTATATGTATTTTCCCCCCTATTGAGGCTTTGAAAAAGGAAGAAGTTAATAAGTCACCAAAGATCTTAGATCTAGAAGTGGATCAACCAAGATTACAGTTTGGGACTTTCAGCTTCATGAACAAAATTACATAGACCAAATTAAATCATTTCTTTGGATATACTAAAGTGTGTTTACTTCAAATAAAATATCGTAGGCAACATGGTTGTAGTGCTCTGCCGAAGGGCTTTTATTCACCAGGAGGCATTTATATTTATAGGAAATCACTAAGTGGGCTGGGGATATCAGTCAGTGGTAGAGCACTTGTCTTGCATGTGTCAAGGCCTAGATTCTGTCTCTGGAGGAGGGGAGGGGGAGAGAGAGGAAAAAGAAGGGGGAGGGAGGGAGGGAGGGAGAGAGGGAGAGAGAGGAAAGAGAGGGAGAGGAGAGAGGGAGAAGTGAGAGAGGGGAGGGGAGGGAGGAGAGAGAGAGAGAGATGCTCAAGAAACAAAGTAGAGAACAATTAAGAAACTGGCCATATGATTGGTGTTACTGGAAGAGGTCACAGAAGTTTGCAGAACAGCAAATTATAGTTAGGGAATTATTGTTTGTTTGTTTTGGGCCACACCGGGTTGTGCTTAGGACTTACTCCTGGCTCTGCACACAGGGATCATTCCTGGTGGGGTCAGGGGATCATATGGGGTGCTGGAAATTGAACTAGGGTTGGCTGTGTGTAATGCAACTATCCAATGTGCTCTCTCTCCAGCCCCCACTTTATTTAAACACTATGGTTTACAAAGTTGTTCATAATGATTTGTTACAGGCATTCAATATTCCAATACCAATCCTACTACCAATCCTACTACCACTATCACCTTCCCTCCACCATTGTCTCTATTTTCCCAATGACCCAATAGCAGGCCTAAAATAGCTTATTTTACATTGCTTGTTATCCCTGTGGGCTGGAGCGACAGCCCGCCCACATGGCAGAGCCTGCTCCCCGTGGCAATTTCGATGTGCCAAAAACAGTAACAAGAAGTCTCACAATGGAGACGTTACTGGTGCCCGCTTGAGCAAATCAATGAACAATGGGAGGACAGTGCTACAGTGCTACAGCGTTATCCCTAAATGGCTAACTGTCACTGTCACTATCACTGTCCTCCCATTATTCATCAATTTTGCTCGAGCAGGCCCAGTTACGTCTCCATTGTGACGCTAGTTACTGTGTTTGGCATATCGAATATGTTATGGGTGATCAAACAATATTTCCATAGAAGAAAATTTGTAAAAATTTTGTATCTCACCCTGGGAACATAAAGTCCTTTGAGGGTTTACTAAGCTGTTGTTTCAAGTTCAGCCTTCTGTGTTAATGTTTTGTTAGTGAAGATTGGTTAGCTTCTATGTTACATACCATCCAAACTGGTGTGCTACTCCTGGGATGTCAGTGTTGCAGAGTTTGGAGATGTCCCTTGGCCTTGAATGCAGCCATGCGCTCCAGAAAGGAGAATGATCATTCTTAATGAAGCAGTCTTGTTCATTGGAACAAAAGGGAGGAGAAGTGCTTAAAGACCAGCTAGAGTCCCAAATGGCAGGCATTGGTGATGGAAAATAAGGTCTAAATCATCGATATGAAAAGAATCTTGACAGTTTTTGCTTGAGTTGTATTGTCCCAAGGAGGAGGCACTGAAGATTCAAAAGTATGTTGAGTCTGGTGCCAGGCTGTTTCACTTGGGACGTCCCAGAGGGGGCGGGTGAGAGCCCTCCCCGTCCCAAGGGACCCAGCCCCAGCAGCCAAAAACCTCCAGAATCCAACTGCCACCATGCTCAAGGCCGCTCCCCACGCGCTCCAGCCGAGCCTCACCTACGGCACGACACATCATAAGACACTCCCTACCCGTTCCCCATAAGTACCACACCACTTTCGATGGGGTTCAAATAAGGTAAGGTAAGGTAAAGGCCCTCCCGTTGATCGTCGATTTGCTCGAGCGGGCCCAGTAACGTCTCCATTGAAGACTTTGGGGTTCAAATAGTAGGCAACAAATCATAGAGCAATATATATATATATATATGCACATATACATCACTCAAGCTTTAACAACATTTAGTGATATCCTAAAGAATGTCTTAATGGCCCCTGCCAAAATAGAACAATCTTCACACTGTTTCATTTATGGCTTCTTTTTTGTAGCATTTTCAGCGTTTTTTCATAACAGACAATACAAAATATATTATTTCAGTTGTGCTTTGGGACAGGGCTTGGGGCTTGGGATGGAAACATCCCAAATATGTGGTGGGAAGGTATAATGATAGTGGGATTAGTGCTTGGATATTAAATGTCACATTGTTCATTGATTTGCTTGGATATTAAATGTCACGTTGTTCATTGATTTGCTTGAGCAGGCCCAGTAATGTCTCCATTGTGACCATTGTTACTGTGTTTGGCATATCAAATACATCACGGGGAGCTTGCCAGGCTTTGCCGTGCGGGTAAGATACTCTCGGTAGCTTGCGGGGCTCTCCAAGAGTGGCGGAGGAATCGAACTCGGGTCGGCCATAAGCAGCCAAGTATTGGCTGCTTGCAAGGCAAACGCCTTACCCGCTGTGCTATCTCTCCAGCCCGGATATTAAATGTAATCAAATATTGTGAACTATCTCAAAAATAAAACAAATTAAAACAAACAAACCAACCCAAAAGTGTGGTGAACAGTTTTGGTCTCTGTGATTGATTTGCTATAATATTGAGGCACTAGCTTGAAATATCTTGTGGATATAAAATATATTATTTTGGTTGTGTTTTGGGACAGGGATTGGAGCTTGGGATGGAAACATCCAGAATTTGGTGGTGGGAAGGTGTAATGGTGGCGGGATTGTAGAAATGTAGCACTGTCCTGCCGTTGTTCATGGATTTGCTTGAGCAGGCACCAGTAATGTCTCCTTTGTGAGACTTGTTGTTACTGTTTTTGGCATATTGAATACGCCACAGGGAGCTTGCCAAGCTCTGCTGTGTGGGCAGGATACTCTCAGTAGTTTACCGAGCTCTCGGGATTGATGTTTGAATAGTAAATGTAATCAAATATTGTGAACTAACTCATATAATAAAAAAATAAAAAAAAGAAATACGTTGTGGGCAGAGTGCTGGCTACATTGGGCTGATGGTGGTAGGGGATGGGGAGGGGCAACTATTTGGAGGTGAAGGAAGAGCAGTTGGGAAGATACTCCTGATCTAGTGGGCCATACATTACTTTTCTCTCTGCCATGAGATTCTAGAAAGCTCCTGGCATTGCTAGCCTAGCTTGTCTTTCCTGGAATGTTCAGGTTTTTTCCCACCCATTGAATATTTGAGTGGCAGGGTATTTATCACTGGAGATAGACTTGTTTCTCTTTCCCAGTTCAGTCTGTTACTTCCTGACCTTATTTTTAACCTCTGTAGGTTCCTTTCTGTTTATTTTTTGGCCCTGGTGCCCTGAATTCCTCCCAATTTAGTGTCAATATGTTGTGAGCCCTAAGGGTAAACAAGTCAAGTTGATGCACTTGGAGTATTCAGTCTTTCATCCCTTTTCCCTTCTTTGTCTTATTTTTCTTATCTTCCTCTTCCTCTCTATTAATAATTGCTTGAGTCATTTAAAACTATGTGACAGGCATTTCCTCAACAGGATCTATCTCCTGGAACAAAAGTTTGAAAACATCAAAGATGAAATAGCTCAACTGAGGGCAATGTTTCTCAAGCTGTGCTCACTTGCATACCTTCTGGAGGATTTGCCATAGCTGCCCACCATGGGTTACCATTATTTTTTTGCGGTGTGTGTGTGTGTGTGTGTGTGTGTGTGTGTGTGTGTTCCTGACTTATTCATTTTGCTCAAATTAATTTTTTTTATAAGAGAAGTCTTTGGATCTCACTGTGTTGTCTTAAGCAATTCATTTCTAACTCCCAGTTTCCTCATTGATAAAATGGAGATAAATAACAGACCTGCTTCCCAAGGAGTTTCCAACTATTAATGTGTGTAAATCCCTTAACACGCAGACTAGAATGGTGAAAACCCTTGGCTGATGCTGTTTTATCCATCTTTCATCACACACCTTCAATGTCCCAAGGGCTTAGGCACCTACCTGAAGGGTTATGAGGTCCATTGCCAACTGGCCTTTCCAAATACTAATATATATGGCACCAGTAAGTATGCCAGTCTTTCTAGAAACTTCAACACTGGGGCTTTTTATTTAGAAAAAAATCTTTATTAACATTTCATTATTGTTTTAAATTTACACTTCTTAAATTATCTGTGGGCTGGAGCGATAGCACAGCGGGTAGGGTGTTTGCTTTACAAGCGGCCAACATGGCCGTCCCGAGTTCGATTCCTCCGCCCCTCTCAGAGAGCCCGGCAAGCTACTGAGAGTATTCGATATGCCAGACACAGTAACAACAAAGTCTCCAATGGAGACGTTACTGGGCCCGCTCGAGCAAATCGACGATCAACGGGAGGGCCTTAGAAATTATCTGTGAAATAAATATTTTTGGGGTGGGGCACATCTGGTGGTGCTCAGGGCTTACTGCTGACTCTGCGTTCCTAGATCACCCCTGGTGGTGCTCTAGGGACCTTTTAGGGTCATGGGGATGCAGGTTGCAGGTTGGCCGCATGGAAGGCAAATCCTCTACTCCTGTACTATCTCTTGGGCTCAAGTGCAATATTTTTGGGACTTTTGTGTGTCTCTTTTGAGAACTCTTTTATAGCCAGTTTTGTTTTCTTAAATTGGGTTGCTAAGTTTCTTTGAGGGTCCTTTGTTTTGTTACAGATATATATGTATAATTTTTTTGTCCCCCCCCCCACCCTTGTGGTGTTCAGAGGTTACTGCAGTGCTGCCAGGGATCCAGCTCAGGGCCTCTGAATGCAAGATATATGATCTGACCCTTTGAGCTGCACAATATCCTGGTTCTCAAGGAACCCTTTAAACAGTTACCCAACACACGAAAACCTCCAGAACTCAATCACTGCCATGCTCATGGTCGACTTCCTGTAGATCGTGGCGGCATTTGAGGTCGGGCAACATCTCATACTCTACACACTATGTACCGAGACAAGGGATTAATGGCTTCAGGGTAAAATACAACAATCTTCACATCCTTTCCTCTCAGGAAACTCTTTGGATCATTTTTAGTGGATTATTCATAACAAGCAATACAAAATAAATACTTAGGTCCTGCTTTGGGGGCTGGCTTTGGCGTAGCAGAATACAGACATTTGAAATACGGAGGTCGGAAGGTTTTATAGTGGTGGGATTGGTATTGGAATTAAATGTAATAAATTATTGTGAACAACTTTATAAAAATAAAAATAAAATAAAATTGTTTATTCTAAGATTTGAAAATCTAGAAAATATATTTAATATATAAGGTTATTTCTTTTATAGTTAATTTTTAGATTTGGGGGCTATACCTGGAGGTGTCTGTGTTGCTCCCAGCTTTATTCAGGGGTCACACCTGGCAGTGCTCAGGGGATAATGTAATGTTGGGTCTTCTGCTTGTAAAGCACATGCTCAGCTTGTTGAACTCTCCCTCTGGCACTTATACAGGTTTATTTCAGCTTCATATTCTATTAGTTATATACAAAATTGAAGGGCCTAAGCACAATTATTCCTAATATCACATATATGCTACGTATACAATCATTACATTTATTTATACTGTAATAAGTTATTGCAAATTCTCTCTCGCTTAAATTTGGATTTTTTCCCCTTTTTGTGGGCACACCAGATCTGCCCACGGTTTCCTCCTGGCTCTGTGTTCAGGCGTCAGTAGCGGGGTATTCAGGGCACCAAAGTGCAGGGATGGAATTGGAGTTAACCGCCAGCAAGGTGAGCTCCAAGAGCTCTCCGGGCCCTTAAACATTCTCTTTTTTTTCTTTTCTTGGGGGGTGTCACACACAGTGATGCTCAGGGGTTACTCCTAGCTCTGCGCTCAGGAACTACTCCTGGCCGTGCTTGGGGGACCATATGGGATGCCGGGGATTGAACCCCAGTTGGCTGTGTGCAAGGCAAAAGCCCTACCGGCTGCCTTTTAGCTCCGTCCCTGAACATTCTCTTTGAAGGAGCTTTTGCCTTTGCACTTTTGAGGCCACTATAAATTACAGCACTCTTTGTTGTTATACAGGTTTCGAATGAGGTTAATAGGGCGTATTCCAAATTTAAGAGCAACTCTGTGAAGAGGCCGTTCGGAGGCTCCCGTTGCTAGCAGCCCACTCACCACTAGATGGCGGCAGAGCCCAAGCAGGGATTTGTCAGCCTCTTCACAAAGTTGCTCGTAAATTTGAAATACATCGTGTTAACTTTAGGGAAGTGCATTCAGACCTTCCAGAAGCTTCTGGATCTTTACTAAACATACAGGTTGAGAAAGAGACCCTGGTTCCAGGGGAGATAATGGAAATGCCCCAGATGCGTTTGAAATGTTAAAGCACATATTCCTGGGAGAATTTTTGCCTTTTAGTGAATTTCGTCTCTTTTCTCCTTGTAAATAAGAATTTTTCCTGGTGGGTAATGAATTTTTCCTGGAGATAATGAAAGAAAACCAAAAGTAAGTATGTGGTGGTATTTTAAATACGTTTTTGAGATTTGCAGTGGTAGATGATTGTTTTTGCGGAAATTGTAGGTCAGTATGAATATACGTGTACGTACAGCTGTACATGCACAGCGGGTAGGGTGTTTGCCTTGCATGCGGCCGGCCCGGGTTCAATTCCTCTGTCCCTCTCAGAGAGCCCAGCAAGCTACAGAGAGTATCCCGCCCGCACAGCAAAGCCTGGCAAACTACCCGTGAGGTATTCGATATGCCAAAAACAGTAACAAGTCTCGCAATGGAGACATTACTGGTGCCCGCTCGAGCAAATCGATGAACAACAGGAGGACAGTGCCACAGACAGTGCTACATATGTATATATGTTTTCATGAGCATAAAGAATGGAGTTTTAATTACTAATATTTCTGGTCTATGAGCAGGAAAGAGATGTATGCATTATTAGTAATCATATAATCAGATATGAAATGGGAGAAAATGATGAAAGCAGGAGAGGTTAAGAAGAAAAGGGCTGGGAGTGATAGCACAGCTGGTACAGCAGGTAGGGCGTTGCAAGCAGCCAATGTGGGTTCAATCCCCAGCATCCCATATGAGCACCACCAGGAGTGAGACTTGAGTGCAGATCCAGTAGGGCGTTTGCACCCCTGGGTGTAATACCATCTCCTGTCCCTGCCTCTCTCTCTCCACAAAAGAAGAACAAGAATAAAAGTAAAGGGAAAGAAGGGGAGTTTGGAGGAAGCAAAGGAAGGAGAAGGAGAGATGATAGCAGATGAGAGAGATGATGGCTGCCCTGGCTGGGACAGGATTGGGAACCAGCTCAGAGTCCCAATCTCTGTTGGCCAGAGATCCAGCATTAACCTGTAAAAAACTTCAAGCATAAACCTTCTATTTTTAAAATTATTCTAATTTTGTTTTTTATTAAAATTAAATAAATTGAATCAGTGACTTTACACACTGTGTTGTGTGTGTGTGTGTGAGAGAGAGAGAGAGAGAAAGAGAGAGAGAAAGAGAGAAAGAGAGGGTAATATCCAAGGTTAGGGTAAACAGGAGCTAGGAGAACTGGTCAGTGATTACAAAGTTGTTCATGATTGGGTTTCAGTCATACAAAGTTCCAACACCCTTCACCAGTGTACATTTCCCGCTACTAATGGTACCAGTTTCCCTCCCACCCCCCACACCATCCCCTTGCATGCCTCTATGGCAGGTACTTTCTCTCTCTCTCTCTCTCTCTCTCCTTTTTGGACTTATGGTTTGCAATACAGATAATGAAATGTACTCATGTATATTCCTTTATCTACTTTTAATACTCAGTTCCTATCCAAAATGATCATTTCCAACTATTATTGTCATGTTGGTCCCATCTCTATCCTAACTCTCCACACTCTTGTGGTAAGCTTCCAACCATTTACCAGTCCTCCTGGTCATGGGTTTGTTAAACCCATGATTGTTCCAATGAAGAAGATTTTCACATGGCAAAAGGCCAAACTCTTCTAGTGGCCCCGTGTCTCCACTGAGGAGTCAGAGAATTGGTAGCTCTTTTATTTTTTAACATTTTTATTTTATTTTATTATTTTTGGCATTCCTTGCACAATCATGGAGGTGCTGAACCAGTCAATCGTATTCCTCGTCAATGTTGTCAACAATGGCATCTTCCCATGTTGCTGCAATAGTGCCAAAGAGTTCCCAGTTGGTGGTCGTTCTGGGAGTTCTCTTTTTGAACTTTGCAGCCCTTTCTCCCCGCTCTGTGAAGTAGAATTTTGCATGAAGGAGACGGTGGTCCGATCCCGTTCGAAATTTTGGGACAACAGCGACATCGGTCAGGCAAAACTGTCGATTGAATATGATGTGGTCTATTTCGTTGTGGAATCGTCCACCGGGAGACTCCCATGTCCATCGTTTAGATTCAGCCTTCTGGAACTGTGAGTTACCATGGATGGTCTTGGTCGACATGATGAACTCAGACAGTCTCTCACCCTGTTCGTTCCATTCTAGGCCATGGGTCCCGATGTGAAGTTCTTCAGCTGATCTTCTCGGTCCTATCTTGGCATTAAAATCACCCACAATGATCTTGTAGAAGGTGTGGTCTTCTTTATAGAACTTCTCCAGCTCCATGTAGAACTTCTCGATTTCTCTTTCATCATAATGAGATGTTGGTGCGTAGACAACGAAGATAGAAACTGCAGGCAGTGAGCCACATCTATTCAAATGTAAACGTCCAATTCGGGTTGTTAGGCATTTGAATGAATCAATGCTCATGGCCAAGTTTGTGTTGACAAGGACACCGACGCCTCCGACACCTCTTTTATCGCATGTTCCAAGGAAAAATTCTTCTCCAGTGTCGAAAACGGCATGGTGAGATTCGTGCCTTATTGTCTCATCAGATCAATGATGTCGTACTTGATCATTCACGCTTGTACCATCAGTTCCTCGATGGATGCATCTGATGCTAGCGTACGTGCATTGAAAGTACAGACGATCATTTTTGTCTTCCTTCATTGTGGCAACCTAGTTCGGCCTTGAGATTTTATCAGCCTCTCCTTTCTCATCCTTCTCAGTGCTGCCATGTCGGTGAAGCCTTCAGGGTCAGGTGAATGAGACCAGTTGTAGTTACTGGTTTTGGCATATCGAATACACAACGGATAGCTTGCCAGGCTCTTCTGTGCAGGCGGAATACTCTCGGTAGATTGCCAGTCTTTCCGAGAGGGATAGAGGCTTTTGGGGCGACCTCTAATCGCCCTTGTAGGTGTTACCATATTTGAACCCTATCAAATATGGTACGACAATTCCGGAAGATGGGTATTTAGTATCTTATGATGTGTCGTGTGGCCGCTTTCCTTTGCGGCCGCGCGGGTCCGGAAAGCGTCCTGGAGTGTGGTGGCGGCTGGGTAGTAGAGGTAGTGTGGATAGTTGAAGTCTGCCAGTGGGGTATTTATCTGGGTAGGGTGGGTCTTCTGTGCACAATCCGATCCCTGGGTGTTTGGTGGAAGCAGACAGGGCAGGGTAGGGTGGGGCTCCTGATTAGAATCCCTTTGTCACCTGTGGTTGGTGGGAGCAAGCAGAGAATCTCTGTCCCTGAGTCCGCTGAGCCTGGAGTCCAAGGTCTCAGAGAGTTCCACTTATCTTGTTCTGTGGGTCTTCAGTCGTGCATGAGTCTCGGCCGGAGCTGCCACGCGGGTCCGGAAAGCGTCCTGGAGTGTGGCGGCGGCTGGGTAGTGGAGGTAGTGTTCAAGAGAGAGATAGCCACAAAAAAAAAAACGCCTGTCTTTGAAAACTCTTGAGCTAATTCGCCACCGTGGTTTGGCGCATGCCTCAGGCAACCGCAAGCTAATGTCTGAGCTTGCAAAGCAGTGCAGAGATGCGATCAAGGAAGACCTCAAAGAGAGAAGAGCAGAAGAGCTGGTAGATGCGGCAGAAGCTGGGAAAAGTATTTGTAATGCCCGCCTGTCCTTCGCCAACTACAAGACCAAGATGACTGCCCTCCGATGTCCTGATGGATCCATCACATCCTCCAGAACGGCAATGGAGAAGATTATCCATGACCTCTACTCAAATCTCTTTGATAGCCATGTCCACTTGCCGACATACCAAATTCCACGGGATGGATATGTCGTTCCCAATGTTCTCCCTTCCAAAATTCGACACGCCATTTCGTCGGTAAAGAAGCAAACAGCACCCAGCCCAGACAAGGTCAGACCTGAACACCTGAAGAACCAGCCGTCAGTACTCATCAATACACTCATTCGCTACCTGTCTGAATGCAAGGTTCCGTCCCAATGGAAAACCAGCAGGACCATACTACTGTTCAAGAAGGGAGACATCCATGACATTGGCAACTATCGCCTGATCTGCCTATTGTCTGTCATCTACAAGTTGTTCACTCGAGTCATCCTAAATAGGATTGGCAGAACACTAGATGAAGGACAACCATGCGAGCAAGCCGGGTTCTGCAAAGGATTCAGCACCATCGACCATATCCACAAGATAACCAAGCTCATTGAGGTTTCTCGGGAGTTCAAGATGCTGCTCTGTTTAACGTTCATTGATTTAAAGAAGGCCTTTGATTCTGTTGAGACGGAAGCGGTCATTGAAGCCCTAGCCAATCAGGGCATTCAAGCCCAATACATCAATATCCTCCGTGAGCTGTATTGCAGATTCACTACCAGGATCTCACCATTCTACAAAGAAGTGATCGTTGATGTCAAGAGAGGGGTGTGGCAGGGTGATACCATTTCACCGAAACTCTTCAGTGCCACCCTCGAGAACATCATGCGACGACTGGATTGGGAAGGAATGGGAATGAAGATAGATGGTCAGCAACTACACCACCTCCGCTTTGCTGATGACATTGTTTTAATAACACCAAACATCAGCCAAGCGGCACTAATGCTGGCCGACTTTGACCGTGAGTGTGGAAAGGTAGGACTACAGCTGAATCTTACGAAGACAATGTTTATGAGAAACAGCCTCGTTCCTGATGTCCCATTCGCTCTCAACGGAACGACCATCTACGAATGCAACAGCTATGTGTACCTAGGTCGAGAAGTCAACATGACAAATGATCTGGCACCCGAGCTGTGCAGGAGGAAGAGAGCGGCTTGGAATGCCTTCAAGAACGTCAAAGAAATAGCTAAGAGGACCAAGAACCTCCAGCTCCGGGCACATCTCTTTGATTCCACTGTTCTTCCTGCATTAACATATGCCTCAGAGACCTGGGCCCTACGAAAACAGTATGAGAATACTATTTGGGTCTCCCAAAGAGGAATTGAAAGAGCTATGCTTGGAATATCACGTTTCACTCAAATGAGAGAAAGAATCCGGAGTTCCGACATCCGTCGACGATCAAGAATCAGGGACGCTGTCTCATTTGCCAAGGTGTCGAAAATCAGAGGGGCTGGTCATGTAATGAGATTTAAAGACGACCGCTGGACTAGAGCTGTTACCGACTGGATTCCACGGGATGTCAAAAGACCGCGTGGCCGCCCACCTACCAGATGGTCAGACTTCTTCATCAAGATCATGAACGATCGGTTTGAGGCTCTTCATGTTCCCAGAGCGAACAGATGCCATTGGGCTACACTAGCATGCGACAGGGACAAATGGAGACGTTACTGGCGCCCGCTCGAGCAAATCAACGACTAACGGGAAGTTAAGTGATTTATTATTTTTATTTATATATTTATTTATTTTTATTTTCATTAGTGAAACACCATGAGGTACAGTTGTAGACTTACAAACTTTCGTGCTTGGGTTTCAGTTATACAATGATCGAGTATCCATCCCTCCACCAGTGCTATTCTCCACCACCATGATCCTAGTAGCCCTCCCACCCCCACACCCCATCCCCCCACCCCACCCTGCCTTTGTGGCAGGGCATTTTCTTTTGCTCACTCTTTCCTTTATGGTGTTGTAGTTTGCAATAGAGGTTTTGAGTGGCCATTGTGTTCGGTCTATAGTCTACTTTCAGCACGCATCTTGCACCCCAAGCAAGTCCTTCAAACATTCTTTACTTGGTGTTCCCTTGTCTATCTGAGTTGCCTTTTCCCCCAGCATGTGAGGCCACCTGACAAGCCCTGGAGCAGACCTGCTGGTACTTATCTCAATTTTTCTTGGGTGTTTGACTACCAAGGTAGGGGCCAAACGTTTTTGATTTTATCTTATTTCCTGTACTCTACTCTCCTTGTTGCCTTCTTCCAGACTTAAAATACTTTATCTTGGTTCCCAGAGAACTAGGATATATTATTTAGGGGCATGAAGATAGTTCAAAGGGTTGGAACTCATGCCTTGCTGAGTCCTGGGTTCAATTCTTGGTACCACAAGGTCCGTGGAGCATCACTGGGAGAGTCCCCTGATCAGTGAGCTGGGAGTAGCCCCCAACTACCTCTGGATGTGACCCCCAAACAGAAATATATAAATATTATTTTAATATTTATTTGAATAAGTCAACCTAATTGTGAAATTGGTCATAATCCTCTGCCTTAACTATTCCTGCACCTAAGTCCCATTTTCTCAAGGTACCCAAACTTGCTCTTGTGGTTGTTCCCCCTGGTATGTAGACTGAATTTCTAAGCTTAACCTTTAAACTGCTATTGCTTGTGATATTAGACTTCTTTGGTGACTTTGTAGCAGAGCAGATAAGAGCTTATTCCTCCTTCAACCTCATTCACCTCCTTCAGTATAATCGTATCACACTTTTTATGTTTTGAAATTATTTATATATATATATATATATTAGTTGTTGTGAATTACAGAGTTTTTAATGGTTGGATTTCAGGCAAACAATGTTCTAACAACAGTCCCTTAATTACTGTCCACGCCCCGCCCCCCCCCCCCCCCACACACACACACACATCCCAGTCTGTCTCTACGACAGGCACTTCAAACTTTTTTTTTTTAGGCTTTGTGATTTACAGTATTGTTACTGATATGGCAAAATGCATATCACTTTATCTCCTTTTATCACCTCCTCCTCCTTCCTGAGTGACCACTTCTCTCAAGCATCGTCATGCTGTTCCCCTCCTTGTCCTATTCTCACCCGCACAAATGCCCCCACCAGTGGTAAGTTTCCGATTGAAGACCAGTTCTTGGCTTATTCATTCTTTCCATTACCTTTGGGCATTTGTTATTCCCCTATTATGTTCTTTATATCCCATATACTAGAGAAATCATTAAATAATCAAAATAACGCAAGACAATCAAAATAAGAAACAAGTTACATAAATAATTAAAATAATAAAAAATTCTAGTTCTTTTGAGTCACATCTGGAGTTGATCAGTTTTACTCCTGGTTTTGCATTCAGGAGTCATCCCTGACGGAGCTCAGGGGATCATATGTGGTGCCAGGAATTGAACTCAGGTTGGGTGTGTGCAAGGCAAAAAAAGCCTGCCTGCTGTGCTCTCTCTTCAACCCCCATATCATTTGAATAAATAAATATTCAATATTCATGTCATATTACTATGTATCTGTTAGTCATTGCCAAGAGCTGCCTTTCTCTCCAGGATAGCATTTTCTGGGAAATTAAAAAGTTGGAAATTAAAAAAAAAGTTGGGAATTACAACTTTGCTTTAGGGGCTAGAGAGGCAGTACAAAGTTAAAGTCTCTTGCTAAGCATGGGGCTAAGGCTGGGGCCTCGGTTTGAATCCCAGCACCACATATGGTCTCCTGAGCACAGAGCCAGGAATGATCCCTAAGCACAGACCCATTAGGTGTGATCCAAAGGAGAAAAATGTTTTCTTGTTATCGTTTAGTCTATATCCGTGAAACTAACCATTTCCCCTAAGGCCCAAATTTATTGATCTCTGGTACTGATATCCTCTTCCATGCACTCACCCCCATCATCTCATGTCCTTGCATGGCTTTCCTCCCATACCCTGTGGAGTGGGTTGCTCTCCTGGCCGCTGGCACAGTGATCCAGGACAGCCCCTCTCCCCTGTCTGACCCACTCTTTCCTGACAACCATTCTGTGCTCTTTATGTTAGCTGACCTGAAAATGTCCTGGTGTACATTTTTTTACTTAATCAACTTGCACATGATTCCTAGTTTAACTAATTGTAAATTCTAGTGACGCCCAGAACCTTAAGGACGTTGCTTTATTGTTTTCTTACAGTTTCTCTTCACAAGCCATATGATACTATGATTTACTTCCTGTGCTTTGTCTGTCGCCTGCTTTTTCTTTCAGCATGCTCATGGAGAAAGCTTTCATCGTTAGCACTCTGAAATTTCAATATGATAAAGCTGGGTGTGGATTTTCACTAATTTATTTTTGACTCATTGTAATCAAAAGTCCTTTGAATCTTTTCAAGTTTGGAGACTGTGACCTTTAGTACTAGGAAAGTTTCTTATATTGTTCTTTAGTGATCTTTTCACTTCGGTTTCTATTTTTCTTATTTCTGAAATGATTATGTTGGATTTCTAAGTTTTGTATTTCTAGTCCAGTTTTCATCTTATTCCTCCCCCAGCTTCTCAGTGGTCAGCTCAGCTCTGTCCAGTTTTTGGCATGTTTGTTCTTTTCTTAGAATTTTTGTCATGCTTCATGAATGTTCTACATTCTTTTATTTCTCTGAAAGCATTTGATAGGTTTTTAGAAATGTTCCTGTTTTCTTTGAACTGTCTTTTAAGTCAAGGATGATGGCTCATTGGTAAAAGCACTTGCCTGTGAGACTGAGGTGTGAAATTTTTTTTTTTTTACTTTTTAAAAAATTTATTTTTCATTTTTTAAATTTTAGTGAATCACTGTAAGATAGTTACAAGCTTTCATGTTTGGGTTACAATCACAGAATGATCAAACACCCATCCCTCCGCCAATGCACATTCCCCACCACCAATATCCCCGGTGTACCCCCCCCCCCCCCATTCCGAGGTGTGAGTTTGATCCTTGGTGACACCCAAGTGAGCCGAGCAAGGTCCTGACTGCTCTGCTGTATGTGACCCCCAGAGAAAATGTGTGTGACCACTGCGACTAAATGTGTGATTCCAATGAGCATTGCAGTCAGAATGTGTGAGAACACCACAACTAAACAATGTGATATCCAGATGGCATGTGTGAAAGCAGCACAACTGAAGGTGTAACTGTTGTTGAGCTCTCAGAGTGTGTGATCTCCAGTCACTGCCGAAACAACAGCAGCAGCTGAGAGGGGAATAGGAATGGGGATTTAAAAAAATTTTATTAGTGAAACACCATGAGGTACAGTTGTAGACTTACAAATTTCTGTGCTTGGGTTTCAGTTATACAATGATTGAACACCCATTCCTCCACCAGTGCCCATTCTCCACCACCACTGATCCCAGTATCCCTCTCACCCCCCAGCCCCCTATACCACTCTGTCTCTGTGGCAGGGCATTCCCTTTTGTTCTCTCCTTTTGGGTACTGTGGTTTGCAACAGAGGCAACGAGTGGCAATCATGTTTGGTCTATAGTCTACTTTCAGCACGCTTCTTCCATCCTGGGAGGATCCTCCCAACACCCTTTATTTGGTGCTTCCTTCTCTATCTGAGCTGCCTTTTCCCCTAGCATGTGTGATTAGCCTCCAAGCCATGGAGTAAACCTCCTGGTACTTTCTCGGCTATACTTGGGTGTTAGTCTCCTATTTTGTTACTTTATGTCCCCCAGATGAATGCAATCTTTCTATGTTTGTCCCTCTCTTTCTGACTAATTTTGCTTAGAATGATACTTTCCACGTGGTACCGCTTGTATATAAATTTCATGACTTCATCTTTTCTAACAGCTACATAGTACTCTATTGTGTAATTTTTAGGTGTTTGACTTGGTTCTCTGTGTCTGTGTGTGAGTCATTTCTATTCTCAGTGCATCATGGTCTGAAAAGATTGTTGATACTATTTTTTTGTACTGACTTATTTATTAATAGAACTTTCTGGGGAATAAAAGCACAAAAATTCTGCATAAATTGTTAGACAGAATATATGTAGGAAATATTTCTACAAGGAATATGCCAAAAATTCTATGTTGATACTATTTTTATCTTCCTGATTCTATTGAGGTATGTTTTGTGTCTTAGCACATGGTCTATTTTGGAAAATGTCCCGAGTGCACTGGAGAAGAATGTGTACTCTTTCTTTTTGGGGTGTAAAGCCCTGTATAGGTCTATAAGCCCTCTCTCTTTTATTTCTTCTTTCAAAGCCAGTGTTTCCTTGTTGAGTTTTGGTCTTGTTGATCTATCCAGAGGTGATAAGGTGATGTTGAACTCTCCAGCTACTATTGTGTTACTAACAATGTCCTCCTTAAAATCCATTAGCAGTTATTTTAAATATTTAGCTGTTCTCTCATTAAGTGCGTATACATTTAAGAGTGTGATTTCTTCCTGTTGTACACATCCCTTGATGAATAGAAAATAGCCTTAGGAAGGGGGATTTTTATTTTATTTTATTTTTTTTAGACTTACAAATTTTTGTGTTTGGGTTTCAATTATACAATGATCAAATGCCCATCCCTCCACCAGTGCCCATTTCCCACCACCACGGATCCCAGTATCCCTCCCACCCCCCATCCCCCCCATCCCACCCTGCCTCTGTGGCAGGGCATTCCCTTTTGTTCTCTTTCTCCTTTTGGGTGTTGTGGTTTGCAAAAGAGGCAATGAGTGGCAATCATGTTTGGTCTATAGTCTACTTTCAGCATGCTTCTCTCATCCTAAGAGGACCCTCCCAACAGGAAGGGGGATTTTTAAAAAGAAAGAATGTACAAAGAAAATTTGTACGTTCTTCAAAAAACTAGAAATTGAGCTCCCATTTGTCCCAGCAATACCACTTCTGGGAATATACCCTGGGCCCTCAAAAACACCCTGCAGAAACACTATATATACATGCACAATAGCCAAAATCTGGAAACAACCTGAGTGCCTGAGAACAGATGAATGGATAAAGAAAACTATGGCATATCTATGTAGCTATTAGGAAAAATGAAGTCATAACATTTGCCTATAAGTGGATAGACATGGAGAGTATCATGCTGAGTAAAATGAGTCAGAAGGAGAGAGATATAGAATGACTGAATTTATTTGTGGTATATAAAATACACACACATATATAGCGGGTAGGGCGTTCGCCTTACAAGCGGCCAACGTGGCCGACCCGAGTTCGATTCCTCCGCCCCTCTCGGAGAGCCCGGCAAGCTACCGAGAGTATTTGATATGCCAGACACAGTAACAACAAAGTCTCCAATGGAGACGTTACTGGGCCCGCTCGAGCAAATCGACATATATTATATAATATATTATATATAGTAGTAGAATATATATATATATATATATATATATATATATATATATATATATATTAGAAGACAAATATTCACGGTCAGGGAAAATAGGGCCTAGGAGAACTGGTCACTGGTTTGAATCAACCACAAGTATGTGTGAGTGGTAGAGGGTAGGTAAAATAGAGAAGGGACCAGTATGACAATAGAAGCTGGAAATGACTACATTAGACAAGAACTGAGTGATACAAGTAGGTAAAAAGATATTCCTGACAACCTTTTAGTATCTGTATTGAAACCATGAGGAGGAGGAGGAGGAGGAGGAGGAGGAGGGAGAAGAAGGAGAAGAAGGAGAAGGAGAAGGAGAAGGAGAAGAAGAAGAAGAAGAAAAGAGAGAGAGAAAGCTCCTGCCAAAGAGGCAGGCTGGGGGGTGGTTCACTACAAAAATTTTAAAAAAAAAGAAAGGAAAGACTAAATTTTCTCCATTGTGTCCTTGATTAAAAGTCAGTGGACTGTGTATTTTCTGGCTAATCATTCTGCTCTGTTGGTATTTCTTTTTTGGACAGTATCACAATATCTTGATTACTATAAAAAGGCCTATAGCTTTTATTTTTTTCTTTTTGTGCCATACTTGGCAATGTTCAGGGATTACTCCTGGCTCTGCTCTCAGGAATTATTCCTGGAGGTGCTCAAGGGATCAGATGGGATGCCGAGGATTGAATCTGGGTGGGCAGTGTGCAAGGGACGTGCTTTACCTGCTGTGATATCACTTTAGCCCCTATTACAGCTTCATAGTATGTCTTGAGACATGGAGTTTGTTCAACTTGTTTCTTTTCCTTCAACATTGTGTTGACTATTTTGTGACATTTTAGCTCTTCACAGGAAGTTTAAAAGTTAAGTTTGTCAGGGCTGATGAGATAATAGAGTGGAAGGCTCTTACTATGATTGGCAATCATATTCATATGATTGGCGCTGCCAAACTTTCCCCAAATACAGAGCTGAGAGTAAACCCTGAGCACTGCTGGGTATGTCCCTGCAAACAAAGAAACAAAAAAATGACTGAATATCCCCTCTCTCCCTCATTCCAAATGAAAGGCATGGAAGACCCTATGTGGTGCTGGGGCAGGAGTTCGGATTGGCAGCATGCAAGGAAAGCACATTACCTGCTGTCCAATCTCTCTGGCCCTTCAGGATTTTTTTGGTATTCATTTTTGATATTTTTGGTATTCATTTTTTTTGACCTTTAGTGATTCTTTATAGGGGGTGCTTGAGTATTTCCGGAAACCTTGCAGAGTTCTTCCCACAACTGCAGGTTTTCACAGCTAACGCAGTAACAGTCTGTCTTTCCAGTACAGCATTGTGAAGTTTCATGCTTTTATCAGAAGCCATCAAGTCAGAGACCACAAGTCACTGGGGTGGACTCACTTCCTGTTGATCATGTCATTTGTACTTTGATGGCAGTCCAAGTGGTTGGAAAGATGAAAAGACAGTGGCTAATGGTTTAGACTTAGTGGGGTCTTTTGATGAGAATTAAAGCTGAGTACAAAATATAACCCTGACTCAGATAATCATGGGCAAAACTAGCAACAAAGTAACTCTGTAGTCTGATATAGAAGCTATGACAGATTCAGGGCATAGTTTATGTTTACCAGACAACTGGTGAAGTGATGTACATATAGATATGCAAAAATTACATAGATTTGAAAATCTCACACAACAGAATAAATATTCAAAGCTTGAGGTTATAGTTCTGTAAACTTTCCACAAAATTAGTCATCAACATTTTGGCCTGACATTCATATACTTCTTATTAGAAAATGCAGTTAGCTTTGTAAAATGTTTTTTGTTAAAATTAATACTTAAGTCTTATTTTTTCCTTTGACTCCCTTTGAAACTTATAGCTTAGTTTTATAGTGATGACTACTTCATTTTTTACTCTCTTATCCCTTATTATACGTGATACATATCATGTTTTTAGGATCATAGAGATTTATAAAATTGTTTCTTATAGATTGCAAAGATGGAGCCAGTAATGAGTCCTTCAGTCTTAAATGTTTCAGTGATGTAAATCGTTCCATACTACAAACAGAGGTGAAGATTCATCTCAGTGGTCTCTGAAAGGACTACTGTAAGTTATAACTTAGATCATAAATTTAAATGTGAAATGAAACAATCAGATATATTTGTACTCTCATAAAATTAAGATCGAATCCTGTCTGAACAAAATAGGACTTTTGCCTTAAGTTAAATTCTGCCTGCCTGCCTGCCTCCCTCCCTCCCTCCCTCCCTCCCTCCCTCCCTCCCTCCCTCTTTCCCTTCCTTTCTTTCTTTCCTTCTTTCTTTGAGCCTCCTGGCTCTGCACTTGTATTTTGTTTTAAAAGGAAAAATTTTATTTTATTTTATTATTTAAAAAAATTTTTACTAGTGAAACACTATGAGGTACAGTTGTAGACTTACAATTTTTTGTGCTTGGGTTTCAATTATACAATGATCAAGTACCCATCTCTCCACCAGTGCCCATTTTCCACCATCACGGGTCCCAATATCCCTCCCACCCCCTCATCCCCCCCATCCTACCCTGCCTCTGTGGCAGGGCATTCCCTTTTGTTCTCTCTCTCCTTTTGGGTGTTGTGGTTTGTAAAAGAGGCATTGAGTGGCAATCATGTTTGGTCTATAGTCTACTTCCAGAATGCTTCTCCCACCCTGGGAGGATCCTCCCAACACCCTTTATTTGGTGCTCCCTTCTCTATCTGAGCTGCCTTTTCCCCTAGCCTGTGTGGCTGGCCTTAAAAGGAGAAATTTTAAAATTTTTTTATGTTTACCAAAATATTATATTTACTAATTCTAATGGTATCATTCTTTCCTGAGATTAAGGTTTCTCTCTCATATAACTTCCCTGTACCTTTAGCATTCTTGCTACTTGGGTTTGTTGAAAAGTACTTTCTTATTTTATTATTCCTTGTTTCATGATATTTTTGTTGGATTTAGAATTCTGAGTTATCAGACATTTTTCTTCAGCTTTCTTTTTTGAGCCATATCTGGTTATGCTCAGGGGTTACTCCTGGCTCTGCACTCAGAAATTACACCTGGTGATGTTCAAGGGACCATCTGGTATGCTGAGCATCAAAAAAGGGATTGGTTGTGTGCAAGGCAAGGGTCTACTAGCTATAGTATCGCTCTGGCCCCATTCCTTTGGATTTGTTTTAAATCTTAAGATATAGATCAGTTCTTATAGGAATCAGTGGATTAAAAGAACCAAATCTGACTGAAAAATTGAACTTTGGAACTCAACCAAGGTAGATAGGTCAAACTGTTTTATTAGATTGAGGATCACCTTAATTTGTAGTGCTTTTTAATGTTATTTTATTTTATTTTTTGAGGAAGTATTAGTTTTTTAATTTATACTGTGATTGTATAACTAGAACTGAACATTTGTTTCCTGACTATGTCAATTTATTATTTTTTTTCTTTGTAGTGCTTTTAAAAATTGCCTATTTGAAAGTATTTTATTTGGCTTACTATCACCCTAATTTGAAGTGCTTTTTAAAAATAGATCTGAATATCATAGACTGGAACCTTAAAAATCTTGTTGTGATAGTCCTTGGATCTTTTCTTTACATCTGGAACGGGGAAAACCAGAATGGGATTAAAAATACAGATTTCAGTTTCAAATGTAACTATGTATCTTCTGGTCCTGGATCAAAGAGGTACTTGCCTGGCAGTTGGTACCAGCGAAGGAGAAGAGCAGGTATGGGGGAATTTTCTCCCTCTCAACTGTGCTCTGTTAACTGTTAACTGAGGTGAGCCTACAATAACTCTCTAATATAAAATAAGAGAAAATAGATGTAGTACTTGAGGCTGTGGGCAGGGAGAAGAGGTATTATTCTGTTTTTTTTTTCTTCATGACATTAAGCTTTAAGGATCCTTTGTTTAGTTCTACACAGTATTTTTGGGGTATATATTTCCTTTAAAAATTTTATTGAAAAGAATTTTTTTAATTCTTCTGAGCAGTGCTCAGAGGTCCCAGAGGTCTCAGTACTCCCTGCAGTACTCAGTCAGCTGGGCCAGATGGTTCCACACTCCAACCCAGTGATGTGGTGCCACTTGGACCTAGCAGTGCTTAGGGTCCCCCTGGGTGACCTCGTGTGCTCAGGATGGCCATTCAGTGCCACCAGGCATGCATTGAACTCAGGGCCTTGTGCATGCAAAGTATGAGCCTTGACCCTTGAGCTATCTCCTGGCCTGCATATTTTCTTTCTCTCTTTTGAAAAAAGAGTCTTTTCCCTCAAGCAAAAGTGGCTCTGTGGAATCCATAGTTACAGGACTTGGAGAGAAGATGACCTTTTTGTTCTCCTTTCTTGCCTCCATACTCCTGAGCTCAAGCCATAATGAGTAGAGTTACTTAAAATGAGTGACATTGTATTTGTGTGTGTGTGTGTGTGTGTTAGAGAGAGAGAGAGATAAGAGAGATAATAGGTCAATGAAAGGCAACTTACACGTTTTCATCCAATTCTCATATATCGTATATTACTGCTTATTTTCAATAGTGGAAACAATATTGCCTATGTGTTTGATGGTTTTGGAGGGCCATAGGTGGCTATAACTTCTTTATTATCTTTGTGGTGGTATTGGGTGTCTTGAAGGTTGTAACATGATTTACTTTCATACCAAGGTACTTATTCATCAATAGAGTATCATTTGTAGCTGGAAGACATCTCTGGAGGTAAACAGAACATTTGTTGACAACCATTCAGGTCGAAAATGTTTACAGAATTAGAAGTGTGACATGGTTCTTAGCGCTTGGTTGCACATTAAATCCACCAAGGAACTTTACAATGAAGGAATCTTATATCTCCAGGCTCTGCCTCATCGTTCAGTCAGGACCACTGGCTTTCACAGCTTGCTCCCTCATTGATTCTGCTCTGCAACACATAGGAAAGGACCTGTTAGTGTGTCAACAGTAATTGGTAATTAAAGTCTCTGAGAAAAACCTTAGGCTGTGAAGTATCCATGTGACATAAAGCTCCTTGTTCATTGTTCCAGCTATGGAATGTGGTAACTGAAAGATGGCTGAGAAACATGCAGGGTCATTTGACAGTAGTCCGTGCTCTGAACTGGAATCACTGTATCCTCAGCAGGTAAGAAACATCTTACTGGGGCTGCTATATTTGTGCCACCAGTTGATTATGGGTGCTGAGAGAACAGAAGTTTTAAAACCAAACCCATTTGCGCTAGTATCTCTTAGGATCCGACCCTCGCAGCTATTCAGATCTTCTGTGCATGTAAGTGATAACCTGCATACCATGGGACTTATATACCTACAGCAGGTGTTAGGAGTGTCATATAAGATGAAGTATTTGATTTATTTTTCAGATAAATTATAAATATCCAGGTAGGCAAAAAAAATTCTCTGTATAAGGTACACATTTATGTGCAAATATTTACACGTACAAATGCCCCAAGCTATCTAGCTGAAGTCAAGGATTTATTGCCTCTAGCATTCATAATTAATTAGTTAATTAATTAATTGATTTTTGGGCCATACCAGGAAGTGCTCAGGGTTTACTCTGGCTCAAGGATCACACATGGCTGTGCTCTGGGGTTGAACCTGCCACTTGCAAGGCAAGTACACCTCCTGTACGACCTCTGACTCCAGTGTCCATAATTAGGAATATATTAAATTTTCTGGGCACAGCTCCAGTTTACAGGGGTTTGAAGCTGCAGGGAACCTCAAGAGAAGCCAGTGATTTCCAGCCTTGAGCAGGCGTCTATGTCACCTGGGGGCCTCCTTGGAGCTCAGGTCACAGCCCATGCTACAGGAATTTCTGACATAGTTGTTTGAAGGTCCGGTTATGTGATCATTTGCATTTCTAATTTCCCAAATGTTGCTGCTCCTGCCACTTCAGTTTTCTGACTTATTCTAAGTGGTTTTTTAACCAGATGTTAAGTGATTTGTCCCTATGATTCCATAATATGATCTAAAATTGTATTTTGATTTTAATAACAACCGCTTATCTTTATATTGTAGTTTACTTTTTTTTTTTTGCTTTTTGGATCACACCTGGTGATGCACAGGGGTTACTCCTGGCTCTGTACTCAGGAATTACTCCTGGCGGTGTTTAGGGGACCATATCGGATGCTGGGAATCAAACCCGGGTCAGATGCGTGCAAGACAAACGCCCTACCCACTGTGCTATTGCTCCAGCCCCATTGTAGTTTACTTTTTGTTTTTGTGTTTTGGGGCTTCCCAAGTGGTGACCAGGGTACCGGGTGTCACTTCTGTTAATACTTGGCTAACTGGGCTGGTGATTCAATCAAGGGTCTGATGATGTGGCGCTGATTGGGTCCTGTGGTGCCAGGAGCCACCAGGGCTCTCAGGGCTATACCGGGTGATGCTCAGAGACTTCCAGGGCTATAATTGATGATGCTCAGGAGGCCACATGTTGCCAGGAATTGAACCCAGGTTAGTTGAGTGTACGATTGCCCAGTCCTTATACAGTATTTCTTAAAGTAAGTTTTAATTGAATAAATTCCAGAGCTATTTACTGCTTCTTCAAGTAGCTCAGATGTTTCTTTAAGTAGCTCAGAAGAGATTTCAAAACTTTTTTTTCTTTTCTTTTTTGGTGATTCTAAATGTCAAACCTCAGCCTCCCACATGAAGAACACTTAAGTGCCTTACCATTGAATCATATTTCTGTTTCAAGATTACACTACTTTGTGATAATAAGCCAAGTTTAGAGACCAATCAGACAATATGCTCTCAAAGACCTATATATTTATCCGGAGATGTTTCTACAGTTATCTAAATTATTTAGTTTAGATGATTCTATAATATTCATTATGTAAGTTTAGTCTTGTTATTTATGAGGTCTGTGAACATAGACTTTTTGTTTATTTTGGGGGTTTGGGACACACCCGTCGGTACTCAGGGTTTACTTCTGGCTCTGGGCTTAGGGATTATTCCTGGAGGGGCTGGGATAGAATCTGGGTGGGTCAAATGTGTGCAAGGCCTTACCCACATACTATTTCTCTGGTCTGAACATAAACTTTTTGAAAAAAAATTTTATTTTAATGAATCATTGTGAGATAGAGTTACAGACTTCTAAATTTTCATGATTACGATTCTGTCCTACAATGTTCAAGTACCTATTCCTCCACCAGTGCCCATTCTCCACCATCAATGTTCCCAGTATCCCTGTCGCCACCTCCACCCCTTCCCACCCCCTGCCTCTAGAAGTCCAATGTACATTCCACTGAGCCACAGAGCCTGCTGCCGAACATAAACCTTTTTTTTCTTTTTGAGTCACACCAAGCGATGCTCAGGGGTTACTCCTGGCTCTGCACTAAGAAATTACTCCTGGCAGTGCTTGGGGGACCATATGGGACTCAGAGGATGGAACTTGGGTCGGCCTCATTTTCATTTTTTTTCATTTCATCATCCTGTTAATCGTCGATTGCCTCGAGCAGGCCCCAGTAACATCTCTTTCATCCTAGCCCTGAGATTATATTCACGGCTCTTTAGGAGAATGAGACCCATCATTGTTACTGGTATTTGGCATATTTGGTACGCCACGGGGAGTTTGCCAGACTCTGCCCTGTGGGCAGGCTACATTCGATAGCCTGCAAGTTTGTCCAAAGTAGGAATGAGATAATAAGATGTCATAAAAAAAAAGTTTTGATAAGATGTTGCGCGGCCGCAAATGCGGCCGCGCGGTTCCGGGATCTGGATTTTATAGTCTCTGAGTCTTGGCCGCTGATGGGATTACACGGCGCCAGGGGGCCAGGTGGTGGGTGTGACCCCCGCCTACTGGAATTTGGAGGATCTGGGTGGAAGATGCTCGACTCCAATTCGAGTAGGCTTGGAGGTCTTGGCCCCGGAACCCACGTGGCTTTGTCCCTCTGCCAGTACCTTCATGTGTGCGGAGAGTGGTCTCAGCATGGTGGTGGCTGGTCCTGGAGGTCTTCGGCTGCCGGAGCTCTGGTTGGGGCGGGGAGGAAAGCTCGACCCACTCCCCTCCAAGGGGTCCCGGCGAGGGACACCCAGGCGCGGGGGCAAAAGACTGCACTGTTCTCGTCCGGGATCTGGATTTTATAGTCTCTGTGTCTTGGCCGCTGATGGGATTACACGGCGCCAGGGGCCCAGGTGGTGGGTGTGACCCCCGCCTACTGGAATTTGGAGGATCTGGGTGGAAGATGCTCGACTCCAATTCGAGTAGGCTTGGAGGTCTCGGCCCCAGAACCCACGTGGCTTTGTCCCTCTGCCAGTACCTTCATGTGTGCGGAGAGTGGTCTCAGCATGGTGGTGGCTGGTCCTGGAGGTCTTCGGCTGCCGGAGCCCTGGTTGGGGCGGGGAGGAAAGCTCGACCCGCTCCCCTCCAAGGGGTCCCGGCGAGGGACACCCAGGCGCGGGGGCAAAAGACTGCACTGTTCTCGTCCTCGTGCAAGGCCAATGCCCTACCATTTGTACTATCGCTCTGGCCCTAAACATAAACTTTTAAATAACAATAGCAGCTACTTTGGACTACTTTGTGCCAGGTCCTATGCTTTACTCTCTGTGTAGAACCATCTTTTATTTAATTTAATTTATTTGTTTATTTAAGCTCCCTGTGGCATATCCTATATGCCAAAAATAATAACAACAAATCTCACAATAGAGATGTTACTGGTGCCCGCTTGAGCAAATCGATGAACAGTGGGAGGACAGTGCTACAGTGCTATTTATTTATTTATTTAATTAGTGAATCACCATGAGCTACTGTTACATACTTACAAACGTTTGTGTTTGCGGTTCAGTCATACAATGATTGGTTACCCATCCCTCCACCAGTGCCCATTCTCCACCACCAATGATCTCAGTATCCCTCCCATCCCCAAACCCCTTCCCCTCCCCACCCTGCCTCTGTGGCAGGGCATTTGCTCTTGCTGTCTCTCCTTTTGGGTAATTCTGGTTTGCAATAGAGATGTTGAGTGGCCATCGTGTTCGGTCTATAGTCTGTTTATTTTCGGCAGCTCCCAACCCGAGTGGGTTCTCCCAGCACCCTTTACTTGGTGTTCTCTTCTCTGTCTGACTTGCCTTTTCCTCCAGCATGTGAGGTCGGCTTCCAAGCTGTAAGGGAAAACCTCTTGGTCCTTATCTCTACTATTCTTGGGTGTCAGTCTCCTATTCTGTTACTTCATATTCCACAGATGAGTGCAATCTTTCTATGTCTGTCCCTCTCTGACTCATTTCACTTAACATGATACTCTCCATGTTGATCCACTTATATGCAAATTTCATGACTTTATCTTTTCTAAAAGCTACATAGTATTCCATTGTGTAGATGTGCCAGAGTTTCTTTAACCAGTCATCTGTTCTTGGGCACTCAGGTTTTTTCCAGATTTTGGCTATTGTAAACAGTGCAGCAATGAACATACAAGTGCAGATGTCATTTCTACTATACTTTTTGCCTCTCCGGGGTATGTTCCCGGAAGTGGTATTGCTGGGTCAAATGGGAGCTCAAAGCATTATACAGATTCAATGCAATCCCTATAAGGATACCCATGACATTCTGCAAGAAAGTGGACTAAACACTCCTGAAATTCATAGGTAAATGACGAACTCCCATGAATAGCTAAAGCAGTTCTGGGGAAAAAGAAGATGGGAGGCATCATCTTCCCAAACCTCAAACTCTACTACAAAGCAGTAATAATTAGAACCATATTTTAACCCCTAAAATAACACTAGATTCTTATTCCTTACCCTTTAAAAAAACTGAGTAGACCAAGATGTTAGTCTGAGATCACATGGTTAATACATTAAATTGAGTCCAACCTTAAAAATAGCTTGTTGCCTTCAGAGTTTTTACTGTGTTTTGATTTCTGGGCCATGTTTCACTACTCAGAGGCTACCCTAGCTCTGTGCTCAGGAATCGCTCCTGGTATACTTGAAGGACCATGCAGTGCCAGGGAATGAACATGGGTCTCTTACATGCAAACATGTGCTTAGACTGTTGAGCTGTTTGGCCCAGAGAACATACTATCACTGTTCATTAAAGTAGTATTTAATGCTGTGCCTGATATTTTATAAAATTGGTACTGAAGATTGAGACATTTCAGTAATAGTTTTAAGTGATTATTTACTTGCTCCTTTGGGAAAAATTAAGGCAGAAAGTTGACTGTCTTTTATATAACTATAGGATATTTATTGTTGTTTGATTAAATCACTAGAGTAACTAGAGACATTATCCACTGATTTTAAACATATTGCAATTTGATGTGTTTAGTACAGTGGGTAGAGCTTTTGCCTTGCATGCAGCTGACCCGGGTTTGATTTCTTCGTCCCTCTTGGGGAACCCAGCAAGCTACGGAGAGTATCCCGCCCTCACGGCAGAACCTGACAAACTCCCCGTGGCATATTTGATATGCCAAAAACAGTAACAACAAATCTCACAATGGAGACGTTACTGGTGCCCACTCGAGAAAATTGATAAACAACGAGAGGACAGTGCTACAATACAATATTAAATATTAGCTTTAGCAAAACTAATAGTGTATCTAAAATTAATAGTAAAATAATAAAATTTCAATGACTAGTATTTTTATATAAGCTTATGTATACTATAACAATTTCATTGAGATTATATGAGATATTATAAATTCCAGAAAAGTAATTATTTCTTAGGTCCAGTACATATGATACAATCTGGGACAATCATTTTTTCTATACCTGCCTGTATCATATTAAATCCATTAGAGGTAGCTATAAAACCCAGCTCCCGGAATAGAACAGCACAGAGTCTCCTGCCCCCATGCCTGGCTGTCCTCACTGGGGCCTCTTGAAGGGAGGCAGGTTGAGTTTCCCTCCCCGCCCCAAGCAGAGCCCCGGCAACCAAAGACCTCCGGAACCAGCCACAGCCATGCTGAGACCACTCTCCACACGTTTGGACAAGCCTCACACATGAAGGAACCAGCAGAGGAACCCAGGCATGCAGGACCTAGGGCTGAGATCTCCAAGCCTGCTCGGATTGGGACTGGGCCTCTTCCACCCAGATCTCCCATCTTCCAGTAGGTAGGCCCACCAACTGCCCCCAGTGCCATGTAATCCCATCAGTGGCCAAGACACAGAGACTATAAAACCCAGCTCCCGGAAGCGCGAATGCGGCTGAGTGAAATGCGGCTGAGTGAAATCTTATCATCTAATTCTTACTCTGGAGAACCTGGCAGGCTACCTAAAGTATTCTGCCCGCACGACAGAGTCTGGAAAACTCCACGTGGCGTATTCAATATGCCAAAAACCAGTAACAATGATGGGTCTCATTCCCCTGACCCTGAAAGAACCTCGAATGTGGCACTTTCTAAAATATCAGGGCTAGGACAAAGGAGACGTTATTGGTGCCTGCTCGAGGAAATTGATGAACAACAGGATGACAGTGGTACAGTGATACAGAGGTAGCTATCAAACTTTGCCTTTTTAATATCCTCATTTGAAACTGTCCAACAAATTTCTCTCACTGGTTTTCACCTTAATCAATTCTCATTAATCTAAGTAATATCTGCCTATGTTTTGAATCTGTCTTAAGGGCTTTTGGTAGTTTGAAACGTACTTTTCTCCATGTTTTCAAACACTTTCAAACATTTGAAAGCCACAGGACTCAAGTTTTTTGTACTAATCCTGCTGTCCCTTTCTCTTCATGCAGTGGGTTGAGCGAGACTAGCCATGTGCATCATCACTATGTTCGGGTAGCTTGTCATGATGTTGGAACTCTTCACCACAAGCAAGCTGTGTGTGCTCTAGAGTGGTCCCCAGGTAGCAGGATGCTTTCCACTGGCTGTTGTGATGGGTTGCTGACTCTATGGCCCCATGATTCATGACCAACGTGCAGAGTCAGCCACTAAAATTTATAATCCAGTCCACAGCAGTTAAGGTAAGAAATGGAATTTGGTAAGGTAAGAAATGGAGTTCCTTTTTTTTTTAATGTTTTTTTTATATTTTTTTACTTTTGGATTTTTTATTAGTGAAACACCATGAGGTACAGTTATAGACTTACAAACTTTGTGCTTGGGTTTCAGTTAAACAATGATCAAGTACCCATTCCTCCACCAGTGCCCATCATTCACCGTTCCTTTCTTTAAAATTTATTTTTGTTTTTCTTTTTAATGTAGGAGTATTGCTATTTATTCAGCCATTGATTAGGCTGATTGAATTGGGCGTGAACTCCACCTTACTTTTTTTTTCCTTTTTATAAATTTATTTATTGAATCACCGTGAGAGCATTTACAAAGCTTTCATTCAGGTTTAAGTCTCGGTCAAACAAAGATGAAACACTTGTCCCTTCACCCGTGCCCATTTTCCACTGCCAAAAACCCTAGTATACCCCTATCCCACACCCTTCCCCTATCTGTGGGGCAGATGATTTCCACATTACTCTTTCTCTACTTTGATTACATTCAATATTTAGACACCAGACCCACCATTATTATTTGAGATTTTATCCCAACATTTAGATCTGCCAAAAAGGCAACCATAGACAATTTGTTTTCTATTGGTGATTATGGATAACATATGATGTCATGTGGCCCCAGTAGTGGCTATGCAATTTTGGGATTCTGAAATTTTAACAATTAAATCTGGAGGGATTTCTGCCAAAACCTGCTGGGTTCCTGAAATTGTTCCTGAGTTTCTGGGATCATGGCCATTAAGCAGCTTGATCAGAAGCCAGAAAGGCCATTTGTGGGCAGCGACCCAGGGTCCTATTGGAGCAAGGAGGAAAGAGCCATTTCACACCCATCCTGTGAGACCCTGCATGACTTGTCACTGCAGGCCCAAACCTGACTGTCCAACGGCTTCTGGAGGATGGTGGCCACCGAGCCACCAGGGGGAACAGGCCAAGGCACGAAACCTAGTTGCACCTGGGGTTGCCTGGCACTGGTAACCTACTGCAGGGACTGGACGCATTTCTGTCAAAAGTCGCTGGATTCCAAGATTTGTTTCTGACTCTCTTGGGTCATGGCCGTTAAGCAGCTTGATCAGGAGCCAGAGAGGCCATTTGTGGGCGGTAACTCAGGGTCTCATTGTGGTGGGGAGGAAAGGGCCGTTCCACCCCCATTCCATGAGGCCTTGCATGTCTTGTCACTGCAGGCCCAAACCTGACTGTCCAATGGCCTCTGGAGGATTGTGGCCACCAAGCTGCCAAGAGGCAGCAGGCAGAGGGACAGCACCCATTCTCTCCTGGGGTGGCCTGGCGCCAGTAACCTACTGTGGGGCCCAGACCCATTTCTGCCAAAAGCCGTTGGGTTCCAAGGTTTGTTTCTGAGTCTCTGGAATCATGTCCATTAGGCAGTTTGATCAGGAACCAGAGAGGCCTTGCTTCCAATTATATAGCTGAGCCGGATATGGTTTGTGGGTGTGTCTCCCACATACCTTATTTTTGGCCATTTACTGTCTTGGTAACTTGGCCCCAAATTGTTGGGGTCTGGCCAAAGGCACAGCAGCAATTTTGGGGTATCTGGAATCTGAAGGCACCATCAGGCTGCTGATGCACTCGCCTCACAGGTACAGATTGACCTGCTAGTGGCACCATACCCAATGTAAGAGTTTCTTTAACTTGAAGAGCAATGACTAACTCTTCTTCACACATGCAAACTAAGTCACTTGATAATTTTCTTAGACTTTCTTTACCCAGAAATTGTTTTGGATTTTGTCATCACTCTTCTGAAAGACAACCCATTTCCATAGGCCAGAGTTTTTGGTAGTAGGTAACTGGAACCAAACTTAAGTTTAAACTTGAGCCAAAAAGTAAATATATTTTCTCAAGCCACTAATGAGAATTTTTGGGTAAAATCAGCTGTTTAGATTATTATCTTGAATAACATATTTAATATCATTAGATCCCTGCATTTGTTGTTTTCTCCTCTTTGTTAATATAGTAGACTATAACTTTAGCCTTAGTTTTCTCATCCAAAAAATAAATCATGCCTAAAAAGTTAAAGAAAACACACACACACACACACACACACACACACACACCAGTACAGAGTTGGTAGGAGTGTTGAGACAAACTTCTTGGAAATGGATATAATAATACATTTTAAGACCCTTTGCAACATTAGTATCACTTGACCTAGCATTTTGTCAGATGTTGATATAATGTCAGGTGCATGGATGATCATCCCAACATGACTTGTAACAGTGGAAATTTTATATAACCTAATTGCTCAGTATTAGGGAAAGAATCTCTTTCTCTCTCCCTCTCTCAATCCCTCTCTTTCTCTGGCCTCTGGCTCTGCCTTTGCCTTTTTCTCCTTAGTTTCATCATTGTCCACATTATGGGCAAAATTTAGATTCTCCTGGATGAGATTCTGAAATGATTCAGATTGGAACTGTATTCCAAACCATCTTTCCTTGAAACTGGTAGTGTCTGCTCTGATGTTGGTCACTTTACTATCTCTCAGCTGAGAACTATTGCCAGAGACATGGGCATTGAGTGCTGACCTTGGGTCCAGAGTGTACCCCTCTGAAGGAGAACCACTGTCAAGAGCAGGAGGAAGGGTGCTTCTGCTTTGTCACTTTTGCTGTACTCTGCAGGTTTACTTTTTTAAAATATCCCAACCCCAAATGTGGATGGAAGGGTGAATGGTGGTCAGAACATAGATTGGGTTTAAAGCACACTCAGGCGGCAAGTACTATGGCCGAGGTGACTGCCTGGCATGCAGCTGAACCAGGTTTGATCCTGAAAATGCCATATGGTCCCTTGAATCCATCAGAAGTGATTCCTGTATGCAGAACCAGGAGTAAGCCTTGAGCACAGCTGGTTGTGGCCCCAAATTAACCACCCCCCACCCAAAAGTACATTAACAATGAATCATAACTTGCCATAACTTTGCATTTTTTGGTTGTTTTAACAGATATGTTCCCTAATCTGGCTGCCCAAGACAAAGGGGATTGCAACTGCAATGGGACAGGGGACTCCTAAGAATGATGTCACCATGTGGATTTGTCCTTCTCTGGTCAAGTCCAGTGGATTTTTGGGTAAGTAAATATCATGTAAATGTCAGGGGTAAGTGTGTATCATGTACCTATAGCAAGTTAGCAGTCACTGGCAGGAAAAATCCCAAATGAAAGATTTTCTCTTTTCGATTATTTGAAATTAATTACAAGAAAAAACCTATACCAGGCTTCAAGGAGTGTGTAGAGGAACGTGAACTTGACTCACATTGTCACAATTTCTCCTTAAGGATGATGTGATGATCACGGGTAATCATTCAACTGGATATTTGGACTTCAGAATTAGCATCAGAACTCACCTTATTTGAACAACAGCCATTTTGGAATATGTGGGAGGCAATGGAAGGCAATGTGGTGGGGCCATGGAAGACTGGGAGGCTCTGGGAGCTCTTTTTTTTTTTTGTCACACCTGGCGATGCACAGGGGTTACACCTGGCTCTGCACTCAGGAATTTTTCTGAAAGTGCTTGGGGGACCATATGTGATGCTGGCAATTGAACCCAGGTTGGCCAAGTGCAAGGCAAATGCCCTACCCACTGTGCTGTTGCTCCAGTCCCTCTGGGAGCTCTTTTAAGGCACATGACTGCCCCTTTCCTGTGCAGTCCATGATTATTTCTTGAGAGCAAGACTCTGATGGGTGACAAGACCCAGGTTTTGTCTTCAAGGGTTTCATATCTTTTTTGGGGCAATCTGGAATGCTAAGAGAGACTCAAGGATTAATAAGATGCCTCCTACCCTGTTCTGGTGATGGTCAGTGAAGGAACAGAGTCCTGATATCTAATCTCTTACAGGACTGATTACATATTCCATCTTCTCTCCATTGAACCTTGTCTCCAGATCAATCCTTGGAATTTATTTAATGCACCAACACTACCAGTAGTGACTTTATGGGGTGCTAGGGATATAAAGGTGAACAAGATAGATAATATCTCTACCTAAAGGAATCCACACTTTAATGAGAGAAGACAGACAAAAACCAAATACATATGATATTACTTAGTAATAATAGTTTGCAGTATTACCCTTAACTAAATATTTGTAACAAAAAGGCTTTCTGCTTCTGTTGGAAATATGCTGGTCAGAGAGACTTGGTCTTTGGTTTGATGACTTTTATATTCTTTTACTAATTATACTGTTTGATTTAGTAATAGAAATACAGGCAGCCCTTGAGAGAGTTACATTAGTAGTCAGACATGAATGTAGGGGGAACATGGGCTTAATATTTGCATACATTAAAATCATAAAACATAATTCACCAGGGCTTTTTAGATCTTCTAAGATTAGAGAAACAGTTTAATTTATTACTTAAAAACTTTACTTAATTTTATGAAAGTTATTTTTTATATCACATTGGTTCATAATAAAACAAATTTAAACAGCTATATTATATATATACATATACATAGACTTTGGGTTTTGAACCACATCTGGCTCTATACTCAGGGGTTACTCCTCACAGTGCTTGGGGGATTGTGTTGCTGGGGATTGAACTGGGACTAGCTTCATATAGAGCAAATGTCGTAATCCCTATACTATCTATAGGAAGACATTTTATTTATTTATTTTTGTTTTTAAATTTTTTAAATTGAATCACTGTGAGATACAGTTACAAAGCTTTCATGATTGAGTTTTAGTCATGCAATGATCGAACACCCATCTCTCCACCAGTGCACGTTTTCTACCACCAATGTTCCCAGTATCCCTCCTGTTACCCCCACTCCATCCCACTCCCTGCCTCTGTGGCAGGCACCTTCCTTCTTTGTATCTCTCTCCTTTTGGGCATCATAATTTGCAATACAGATACTGAGAGGCCATCATGTTTGGTCTTTTGTCTACTTTTAGCACACATCTCCCATCCCAAGCGATTAGGGAAATATTTTAAATCAAATCTTAGAACCTAGATTTTCATAAAATTGCAGTTCAACAGCAAGTTACTTTCTTTAGTAAGGTGGGGACATCTAAACTCAAATAAATTTCTTGGCATTTGAAATAAACAGCAAATGGTTAGAGAAACTAGATTCTTTAATTTCAACACCTTGTGATTTTTGAAATTGAAAATATAGAAGTACACAAAGTATATTTATTTAACCTTTTATCCTCTTAAAATGTACGTGAATGGAAAAGATGCAGTTATGTCTGAGCTTATAGGGACAAATTTGCATCTCTAACCAGTCACTTATATAGAACAAGTTTCTCAAGAGTATTTAGCAGGATGGTTGTTGTACAAGTAAAAGTTATATGGTCAGATAAGTTTGGAAATTCTGAGTTAAAAAGAACAGATTTTCGTTCCTAAAGATGTCTCAAAGCCTTTGTTTTCTTATGTATATTGTGAATCTCTAAGAGGAGGTAATGGTTTTTAGTGTTCAGCAAATGCATTTGTGAACTCTTCTGTGTGGAGCACCTTCAGGAACTTGTTCCACAAATACACTTCGGAGAGCGCTACTCTATGTCAGGAGATGGCTAAGGTACAGAATGTCCACGTATTCTCATGCGAGTCAGGTTTCCATTTTGGGGCAAGGATCACTGTCTACATTATCCTGGTTGTTTCACATCTGACTCTGATTATTTCAAATTATGGTTGTGATCAATTTGTTCATTGATGTAATGAGCCAATATCAGCATTAACAATTAAATAAGATGGGTTAAATGGGAAAGTTTTGAGATTTTCATTATTGTTATCAAGTACATTTGTGTCCCTCTTTTAGGGTTGCTGCACAAAATATCAATTTTGACTGTGGGGTGTGGTAACAAAAACGTTTGAGAAAAGTTATTCTAGATAACAACCATACCTTTACTAAGTCTCTTAACCACAGTCATCATTCTTTGGGAAGAAAATATATCATGACAACTTTCTTGAACTTAGGAATGTAACCTTATTTGGAAAAGGGGGCTTTGTCACTGTAAATCAGAATCTTGAGATGAGGGAATCCGGGACTGTCCAGGTGGTACCCAGGCCCACTTATAAAGTGACAAGTGCATAAGAGACATCAGAAGAGGGCTGGAGAGATTGGACAGTGGGTAAGGTGCTTGCTTTGCAAGCGGCTGACCCATATTTGATCCCTAGCGTCCTACATGGTCCCTAAGACCCATCAGGACTGATCCTGGGTGTAGAGCCAGGAGTAAACCTGTGCATCGCGGTGTATATCCCCAAACCAAATCAAAACATAACAAAAAAGAGACACCAGCACACAGCAGACATACAGAAGGAGAACACTGTGATTATGGAGGCAGAGTTTGAGTGATATGGCCACAGATCAGAACTGCCGGCAGCTGTCAGGACCCAAAGAATGAAGGACAGAATCTCTCTTGGAGCTTCTAGAGGAAGCCAGCCTGCCCCGTGCTTGCTTTTGGATTTATGATCTCCAGAAATGAGTGGCATACAGTATGTGACTATTTGTTAGGTCATCTTAGGAGCTACCACAAATGGCAAAATTCCTGAAGGGAGATGCTGAAGCAAAGCCTCAGCCACTTTAGCATGTTCCTAAATACCCTATAGTGTCACTTGTGATTAGTGGTTACCCCAGCCAAAGTGTAGCAGCGGTGTTAGCTCTGGCCCAGACGAAGCCCTTTCCCAGAAGCCCTTTCCCTGGATGCAGTTGCTAGCTCCATCTTAGGGTGTTCCAGTTCTTGACTAAATCTCTTCTCCTGGGAGTGATGACTGTATTCCCTTGTCCCACAGGCCACAGAGGCAGAGTCCTACATCTGACTTTGAGTCTGGATCAGACCTAAGTGTTTTCTGCTGCAGCTGACGGGACAGCCTGTGTGTGGAGTTGTTAACTAGTCTCTCAGCACCTTTAAGGACCATTTTCTTATGTAATCTTCCTGCTACCCATTTTTTTTGTAGTGCTAGAGATTGAATCCAGGGCCTCATACATATATAGCATTCACTAAGTATGTACTTGGTTCTAATTTCTTCTTTAATCTTTTTTCCCCAGCTTTTTGGGTCACACGCAGCGATGCTCAGGGGTTAATCCTGGCTTTGCCCTCAGGAATTACTCCTGGTGGTGCGCGGGGGACCATATGGGATGCTGGGGATCAAACCTGGACCAGTCACGTGCAAGGCAAATGCTCTACCTGCTGTACTATCGCTCCAGCCCCTCTTCTTTTTTTTTTCTGAGTGAGAATAATGATATTAGCCTTGTGTTTTCTGTTAGGTTGTTATGAATGTCAGACAAGAAAAATTGGTTTTGTTTTCTTTTTTATCATTCAGATTCCTGTTCTCTGACCATCACTTCCCCTTCCTTTCCTTCTTCTCCTTTTTCTTATTCTTTTCATCCCCCACCTTTTTTTCCTTTTTATTTCTGGACTACCCTCTGTTATGTTCTGGGCTGCTCCTGGCTCCACACTCAGGAATCACACCTGGTGGAGTTTGGGGGACTATATAGAATGCCAGGGATCAAACCTGGTGAGCTGTGTGCAAGACAAGTGCCCCATCAACTGCACTGTATATCCAACCCCCCAACCTTCTTTTTTTAGTTATTTTATATGGACTTTTACTTCACTTGCATTTCCCAGATTATCTGACTTTTCTTCTTTCTATGTTTTTCGTCCTCCCCCTCCTTCATTCTTTAGATCTTTCTTCTTCATTAGAGATAAATCTTCACTTCTATAGTCAAATAGTATTTATAACAAAGACTTCAAATTTTTTTGTCCCTTGACTTTTCTCTCAAAATCTCTAGTCTCATACTTTTATCTCCCTCCCTCCCTCCCTTCCTCCCTCCCTCCCTCCCTCCCTCCCTCCCTCCCTTCCTTCCTTCCTTCCTTCCTTCCTTCCTTCCTTCCTTCCTTCCTTCCTTCCTGTTACTCAGAGGTTACGTCTAGCTCTGCACTTAGGAATCGCTCCTGGTGAGACTCAAGGGACCACGTGGATGCAGGGGATTGAATCAGGGTCAGCTGTGTGGTAAGACAAGCACCCTACCCTCTGTATTATCTCTCTAGGCTCAGCATTGGCTAGTTTTTTGTTGATAGTCTTCCCTGTTCTTAGTGTGAAATCAACACATTAAAGTAACATCCACCCTGGGCCACCCACCATCCCTGAGTCTCTTCCTGTTCATCTCAAATGCTGCACCTGATGTCTCCATCCCTCAGGTCAGTCTTTATTCAAACCTGGGACTTCGCTCTCGCTGCGTAAGCATCCCAGGCATCCTCTAGGACCCTGGGATGCCCACCATCCCTGAGCCTCTTCCTGTTCACCTCCAATGCAGCGCTTGATCTCTCCATCCCTTAGGTTGTACCCCTCCTCCCCCAAAATCAGGTACCCGTAGGGGGCATGGCCTCTTCAAAAGTGGGTGTGGCATCTTCAGAAGTGGGCATGGCCTAATTTTGGATTGTGGGTAATTTACTCATATCCAGCAATCTCGTGTAACTCTCAGTCTCAATACCACCACAACAACACAAAGAAACAGAGCAAATCTCCATCACGAGGAGAGGACGATGAAAAGAGTCCAGAAGCATCATTAGGTGTTACTCACCTAAGGGACCTCTCTGATAAAGAATTCAGATATGAAGTAATGAAGATGTTCAATGAACTCAAAGAAACAGTGACACAGTTATCCAATAAATTAAAGGAGGACATGAAAGAAACAATGGATTGGACAATCGAGAAATTACAGGAAGAAATGAGAGCAGCAATTGAAAAGCTATGCACACAAGTGCATGAATAAAAGATTCAGCAGATGAAATGAAAAACTCAGTGTGTGCCCTCAACAGTAGAATGGCTCCAGCTGAAGACAGAATCAGTGAGCTGGAAGATCAGCTGCACGAAGCCAACAGAGTCCTAGGAGATGATTCCAAGAGGAACAACATTAGAATCATTCGAGTACCAGAAGGTCAGGGAAACAATCCCAATGAAAAAGCCACAGTTAAACAAATCATTGCTTGAGTCAGAAAGAGCGGGATAGACACAGAAAGATTGCATTCATCTGGGGAACATAAAGCAACAAAATGGGAGTCTAACACCCAGGAATGGCTGAGATTAGTACCAGGAATTTTGCTCCGTGACTTGGAGGCCAGCCACACGTGCTAGGGGAAAAGGAAGCTCAGATAGAGAAGAGAGCACCAAATAAAGGGTGTTGTGAGGATCCTCCCAGGGTGGGAGAAGCATGCTGAAAGTAGTCTATAGACCAAACATGACTGCCACTCAATGCCTCTCTTGCAAAACACAGGACCCAAAAGAAGAGAGAGAGAACAAGGGGGAATGCCCTGCCACAGAGGCAGGGTGGGATGGGGGGATGGGGGGAGGGAGGGATGCTGGGACCCGTGGTGGTGGAGGATGGGCACTGGTGGAGGGATGGGTACTTGATCATTGTATAACTGAAACCCAAGCACAAAAATTTATAAGTCTATAAGTGTACCTCATGGTGTTTCACTAATAAAAATAAATAAATAAAAAAAGTGTATTTCTATTTAAAAGAGAAACCCGCCTTTCAGTGAATTCACAATCCAGCTTACTTAGAGAAATTCATTCCTAAAGTTTAGTGTTAATGTGTAGGTTATCTTGCACAGATATGGGTAACCCAGTCGCATCATATGGATGATAGAGATAGTGTAAAAACATCTGTTTCCAGCTTAAATATTAAATTCCTATGACCCTACCAGGTGCATCTATTTTGCAGCTGAGACTTGAGTATTTTGAAATATTTCTTCTATTAACTTGGATTGATAGCTGCTTTTTGATGAATTTCAACCTTGGATTATTATTCTCTCTCTCAATTACAATGACATTAAAAACTTACTAAAATATTCAAAAACTTGGAGTGATAGGTATTTGATCATTGTATAATTGAAACCCAAGCACAAAAATGTGTAAGTCTGCAACTGTACCTCATGATGTCTCACTATTAAAATTTTTTTAATATAAAAAAATAAAAAAAATTCAAAAAAAACCCCAAATCATTGCTGAAAAATTCCCAGAACTGGACAATACAGCCATTCAGATTCAAGGAGCCCGGAGGGTTCCAGCTAAAAGAGACCCTAACAAAAACACCCCAAGACATATCATAGTTAGAATGATGGATGCTGCAGATAGAGACACAATACTGAAGCAGCAAGGTCAAAGAAGGAAATCACATACAAAGGAGCACCCCTTACATTCACAGCAGACCTATCAGAAGAAACCCTCCAAGCCTGAAGGCAATGGTGGGATATAGTGAAAAAAGTCATTGAAATGAATGCTTCACCTAGAACACTCTATCTGGCTAAACTCTCACTCAAACTCAAAGGAATGGTACACTATTTTCTGGATAAACGGCAGCTCAGGAACTTTAGAGACTCAAAATAAAACCTAAAAGAAGGGCAAAAGGGCCTACTATAAGACAAGACAAACCCTAAAAGTACAACAAACTCTTACAAAAGATTACACAAAACCCCATAACAATAATCTCTCTCAACATCAATGGTCTAAATTCACCAATTAAGAGACACAGAGTGGCAAAATGGATTCAGAGACAGAACCCAACATTCTGCTGACTACAAGAAACTCATCTCAACAGTCAGAGCAAACACATCTCAAAGTTAAAGGATGGAAAACAATCCTGCAAGAAAACAGGTCCCTCAAAAAAGCTGGGGTGGCCATACTAGTATCCGACAACATAAATTCTAGGTTGAAAAAGATTAGAAGGGGCAGCGAAGGCCATTTTCTATTTATCAAGAGATACATACAACAGGAAGAAATCACATTCTTAAATGTATATGCACCTACTGAGGGACCAGCTAAATACTTAAAACAACTGTTAACAGATTTTAAGGAGGACGTTGCTAGCAACACAATAGTAGTCAGAGACTTCAACATCACCTTATCACTTCTGGAAAGATCAACAAGAACATAACTCAGCAAGGAAACATTGGTTTTGAAGGAAGAAATAGAAGAGAGAGGGCTTATAGACCTATACAGGGCTTTACACCTCAAAAAGAAAGAAAATATACATTCTTCTCCAGTGCTTATGAAACATTTTTCAAAATAGCCCAATGCTAGGCCACAAACCATACCTCAATAGAATCAGGAAGATAGAAGTGGTATCAACAATCTTTTCAGACCACGATGCGCTGAAGATAGAAGCGAATCACACAAATACACTGAGAAACAAATCAAACACCTGGAAATTAAACAGCTCAATGTTGAACAACGAGTGGGTCAGGATGGAAGTCAAGGACAAAATCAAAAGATACCTGGAAACAAATGAGAATGAAGACACGAGCTACCAGAACATATGGGATGCAGCTAAAGCCATGTTAAGAGGAAAATTTATAGCATTGCAAGCCTTCCTAACAAAGGAAGAAAGGGCCTACATAAATAATCTGACCTCACAATTCAAGATCTTATAAAAAGACCAACAAAAGGAACCCACATTTGGCCGAAGGAAAGAAATAATAAAACTAAAAGCAAAAATTAACGATGTGGAACCCCCCCCCCAAAAAAAAAAACAATCTGAAGGGTCAATGAAACCAAGAGCTGGTTCTTTGAGAAAATAAACAAGATTGATAAACCACTAGCAAGACTCACAAAGAAAGAGAGAGAGAACCGTAATAAACCGAATCAGAAATGAAAAAGGGAACATGACAACAGAAACCAATGCAATTCAAAAGCTCATCAGAGACTACTTTGGGAGTCTGTATGCCACGGAACAAGAGAACGTAGAAGAAATGGATAAATTTCTGGATTCCTATAATAACCAAGATTGAACCAAGAAGACTAGGAAAACCTGAATAGACCCATTCATATCAAGGAAATTGAAACTGTAATCAAAAGTCTTCCCCAAAACAAAAGCCCAGGCCCAGACGGATTGACAAGTGAATTCTTTCAAACATTTAAAGAAGACCTTTTGACACTTCTCCACAAGCTTTTCCAGGAAATTGTAAAAACAGGAACTCTCCCAAACAGCTTCTATGAGGCACATATCTCCCTAATAGCAAAAACAAACAAAGACACCACCAAAAAAGAAAACTATAGGCCAATATCACTGATGAACACGGATGCAATGATCCTCAACAAAATCATAGCAAATAGAATCCAACAACTCATCAAAAAGATCATACACTATCACCAAGTGGGATTCATCCTGGGGATGCAAGGATGGTTTAACATTCAGAAATCAATCAACATAATCCATCATATCAACAAAAGTAAAGATAAAAACCATATGATCATATCAATAGACACAGAGAAAGTTTTTGACAAGATCCACCACACGTTTTTGATGAAAACTCTCACCAAAATGGGTTTTGAAGGAACTTTCCTCAAGATAGCGAAAGCCATCTACGACAAACCCATGGCAAGCATTATCCTCAATGGGAAAAAACTAAGGGCCTTCTCTCTAAGATCAGGGACAAGACAAGGATGCCCACTATCACCACTTCTGTGTAGCACAGTACTGGAAGTACTTGCAATAGCGATTAGGCAAGAAAAAGTCATTAAAGGCATCCAGATAGGAAAGGAAGAAATAAAGCTCTCACTATTCACAGATGATATGATACTATATCTAGAGAATCCTGAATCCTCTACCAAGAAACTCCTAGAAACAGTAGACTTGTACAGTAAAGTTGCAGGCTATAAAATTAATGCCCACAAGTCCATGGCCTTCCTATATGCAAATAATGAGAGAGAGGAATGTGACATGACAAAAACAATCTTGTTCACAATTGTGCCCTAGAAAATCAAATACCTCAGAATCAGCCTAACTAAAGAGGTTAAGGACCTCTACAATGAAAACTACAAAAAGCTACTCCAGGAAATAAAAGAGGACACGATGAAATGGAAACATATCCCCTGCTCGTGGATAGGAAGAATTAACATTGTCAAAATGGCAATACTCTCCAAAGCATTATACAGATTCAATGCAATCCCTATAAGAATACCCATGAAATTCTTCAAAGAAAGAGATCAGGCACTCCTGAAATTCATATGGAACAACAAATGCCCACGATTAGCTAAAGCAATTCTTGGGAAAAAGACATGGGGAGGCATAACCCACCTCAACCTCAAACTCCACTACAAAGTGGTAATAATTGAAATATCATGGTATTGGAATGAAGCAGTTTAGCAGACCAATAAATCAGGGTGGAATATCCTTACACACAACCCCAAATATATTACCATCTAATCTTTTATAAGGGAGCAATAAATGTGAAGTGGAGCAAGGAAAGCCTCTTTAACAAATGGTGCTGGCATAACTGGACAACCACATGCAAAAAAAATGGGCTTAGACCTTGACCTAACACCATGCACAAAAGTCAGATTGAAATGGATTAAAGATTTCAACATCAGGCCAGAATCCATAAGGTACATTGAAGACAAGGTCTGCAAAACCCTCCACGATATTGAGGCTAATGTCATCTTCAAAGATGACACTCCACTGACCAACCAAGTGGAAACAGAGATAAACAAATGGGACTATCTTAAATTAAGAAGCTTCTGCACCCCAAAAGATACAGTGACAGAATGCAAAGACAATCTACAGAATGGGAAAGGATATTCACCCAATACCCATCTGATAAGGGTTGATATCAAGGATACACAAAGCACTGATGAACTCCACAAGAAGAAAACATCAAACCCCATAAAAAAATGGGGTGATGAAATGAACAGAAACTTTCTCAAAGAAGAAATCCGAATGGTTAAAAGGCACATGAGAAAATGCTCTACATCATTACTCATCAGGGAGATGCAGATCAAAACCACAATGAGATATCATCTCACACCACAGAGACTGGCCCACATCCAAAAGAACAAAAGCAACCGGTGTTGGTGCGGATGTGGCGAGAAAGGACCCCCCTTCACTGCTGGTGAGAATGCCGACTGGTTCAGCCCTTTTGGAAAACAGTATGGGCGAGTCTCCAAAAATGAGAAATTGAGCTCCCATTTGACCCAGCAATTCCACTCCTGGGAAGATATCCCGGAGAGGCAAGAAAGTATAGTTGAAATGACACCTGCACTTCTATGTTCACTGCTGCACTGTTCACAATACCAAAATCTGGAAAAAAACCCGCGTGTCAGAGAACAGATGACTGGTTAAAGAAACTTTGGTAAATCTACACAATCGAGTACTAAATAGCTGTTAGAAAAGATGAAGTCATAAAATTTACATACAAGTGGTACTGCACTTGTATCATGCTAAGTCAAATAAGTCAGAAAGATTGGGACAGAAATAGAAAGATTGCCTTTATCTGGGGAATAGAAAGTAACAAAATAGGAAACTAACATCCAAGAATAGTCAAGATAAGTACCAGGAGGTTCACTCCATGGCTTGAAGGCCAGCCGCACATGGTAGGGCAAAAGGCAGCTCAGATAGTGAAGGGAACACCAAATAAAGGGTGTTGGGAGGATTCTCCCAGGAAGGGAGTTGCATGCTGAAAATAGAGTATATACCAAACATTATTGCCACTTTTGCAAACATCAGCACCCAAAAGGAGAGAGAGAACAAAAGGGAATGCCCTGTCACAGAGTCGGGATGGTATAGAGGATGGGAAAGATACTGGGATCATTGGTGGTGGAGAATGAGCACTGGTGGTAGGATGGGTTTTTGATCATTGTATAACTGAAACCCAAGCACAAAAACTTGTAAGTCTACAACTGTACCTTAGGGTGTGTCACTAATAAAAATAAAAAAAAATTGCTATTTAAAAAAAGTAACATCCACTTAAAAATATTAATTATAATTTCACTTAATGCTAGGATGTAGAGCATTTTCAGTGTCTCCCACTGTTCTGATCAGGTATTTCTGTCTTACAGCCTCGTGTCACCAATCACCAAAGACCATTACTCTCAATACTGATGTAATTGAGATTCAAGAGATTCAAGAGATTCTGATTTAAGAAAGTAGCAATATGTGTCTTACCTGCTATTATTTTGGGTAGTAAATCTAGAATATGACTTAAATTTAAAAAATGAACTTAAAGGTAGTGCATGAAACAGAAACCTTTGTTAAAACGAATTTTTAAATTTTGCATTGAAAACAATTTAGTAAAATCATGTATTGTAAAGCACATAACTCTTAACATATAGTTTGATGAGTCTTAAATTTTTGAATAGATAACTGTGTAACCACTGTTTAGATTAAAATATTAATATTAATGTGACCTAAGAGATTTTCTTGAATCTACTCCAGGTAAAACCTCTCCATTATTCTGACCTCTTTTGCAGGGATTCCTTTTGTCTTATTACAACATTCTGATAAATGGAATCACATAGTATTGATTCTTTTTTTTTTTTAATGTAGGAGCACTGCTATTTGTTCAGCCATTGACTAAGCCGATTGAATTGGGCATGAACTCCACATTACTTTTTTATTTTATTGTATCACCGTGAGATAGAGTTACAAAGCTTTCATGTTTGAGATTCAGCATACAATGATGGAATACTCATCCCTTCACTAGTACACATCTTCCACCACTGATGCCCCAGGTATCCACCCCCTTGCCCCACATCCCACTCCTCACCCTGCCACTATGGCAGACAATTTTCCCAATACTCTCTCTCTAATTGTGGGCATTATGTTTTGCATGAATTTTCCCACCACCTACAAGCCTACCTGCCAGGGGCAGATGCTAGATAATTTATTTTCCATTGTTTATTTTGAATACCATGAGAGCTCATGCAGCCATGATTGTAAACATAAATTTCTAGATTGTAAATTGTTAGCTTCCAGAGACATCTCTGTATGGCACTATTCCTTTTGGGGATTAAATTCGAGTCTCTGGGCCAGGGCTATTGGTGTGCTAAGATGGCGCTTAGAGGTGAATTTTGGGCGTGACAGCCAGTCTTCTGGGTGGGCGGGGGCCGGAGATTGAACCAGTCTGCATTCCCACCAGCAGTGAAGTAGAGTCCCTTTCTCCCCACACCCATGCCAACACTGGTTGCTTTTGTTCTTTTGGATGTGGGACAGTCTCTGTGGTGTGAGATGCTATGTTATTGTGGTTTTGATCTGCATCTCCCTGATGATTAATGATGAGAGCATATTTTTTTCATGTGCCTTTTGGCGATTCAGATTTCTTCTTTGACAAAGTTTCTGTTCATTTCATCGTCCCGTTTTTTTTTTTTTATGGGGTTGGATGTTTTCTTCTTGTAGAGTTCAACGAGTACCTTGTATATCTTTGATATCAATCCCTTATCAGATGGGTATCGGCTGAATATCCTTTTCCACTCTGTGATTGTCTTTGTATTCTGGTTATTGTATATTTTGAGGTGTAGAAGGTTCTTAGTTTAAGATAGTCCCTTTTGTTTATCTCTGTTTCCACTTGCTTGGCCAATGGTGTGTCACCTTTAAAGACACCTTTAGCTTCAATGTCATGGAGGGTTTTGCCAACCTTGTCTTCAATGTACCTGATGGATTCTGGTCTGATGTTGAGGTCTTTAATCCATTTTGATCTGACTTTTGTACCTGGTGTTAGGCAGAGTTCTGAGCCCATTTTTTGCACGTAGCTTCCAGTTTTGCCAGCACCATTTGTTAAAGAGGCTTTCCTTGCTCCACGTCACATTTCTTGTTACCTTATCAAAGATTAGATGATAATATATTTGAGGGTATGTTTAAGAATATTCAACGCTGTTCCATTGGTCTGCAGTTCTGCCTTTGCAATAATTAACAGTCTTGTAACTGTGTAGCTCATGGCGATTTAATAATAATAATAATAATAATATAATAGCATTACTGTAGCACTGTAGCACTGTCCTGTTGTTCATCGATTTGCTCGAGCGGGCACCAGTAACATCTCCACTGTGAGACTTGTTACTGTTTTTGGCATATCAAATATGCCACGGGGAGCTTGCCAGGCTCTGCTGTGCCGGCGGGATACTCTTGGTAGCTTGCTGGGCTCTTTGAGAGGGACAGAAGAATCAAACCCGGGTTGACTGCGTGAAAGGCAAATGCCCTATCTACTGTGCTATCACTCCAGTCCAATAATAATAATATTAATAATAATAATATGTTACTCTGCCACTAGCCCTAAAGTATTCAAAAAGCATGAAGGTTGGACGACTTTGTGGACACAGGAGCTGAGGCTGATAATACTCTAACTGGTGCCAGTGCTGGCTTAGAGAAGACCGGACAACTCTGCCCCACAGCCCCTTGAAGAGCATAAGCTCTAGCATGAACAAAAGATTTTGTTAAGAACAAAAAGGTAGAACACTGAAAGTTTAAAGCTCTTTCTATTGACAAACTCATATCTACATATGTATTTTGGGATAAAACCTCTGAAATGAACTTTGCAAAAGAAAACGGTGCACTTTCCTATTCTTGACGTCACCTGCATCTCAACTTGGATATGTAATTCCTTTCCTCTACTTTATGAGATACTCTTGACTCCCTCTGCTCTGTAAAAGCTTGCATTATCTCTTGAATGTGTTTCTTTTTTCTTCCTCATAGTTTCTAAGTAAAATTGTTTCACTTCACTATTGGTCTCCTCCTGAAGTTCTTTTCTGGAAGGGAAAGTAATGGGTCTGTGAAGGACCTGGGCAAAAATTTCCTTTTCCTACAAAGAGCAGTTTCTTCCTCCAGATTGATTTTCACTATTCCTTGAGAAATTGGGTGGTGAGGATGAATTTTCATGCTACACAGATCAAGTAGAAGTCAGGTTCAATCTGACAACTGCTAAGTGGAGATTGTGGGATGCCTGTGTCCACATGTCTGCGGCAAACTTTATCAGTTCAGTCCTGACCCATCCAACCACTTCCCAAAGTGACCAGGGTGGGTAGAGAGCAAAGTGTTAGACACCCCACCCCTTTTAAAAGAGATCTGACAGAGTTTTTTGTGGGGGGAGAGGGAGCCCACAACTGGCAGTGCTCACGGTTATTTCTGGCCTTATGCTCAGGGCTCATTCCTTGAGGGGCTCAGAGGACCATATTGGGTTGCAATGGTTAAACCCAGATCAGCTGCCTATGAGGGAAGCTCCCTACCCACTGTACTATCTATCCAGTTTCCCCTCTCCCCGCACCCCTCTTAAGGCTACCACTGTTTTTTCCCATTTCACACAGTTAACTACCTGTAACACAGACACCCAGGTTCTGGGGCTCTGGAGAAACAAATATTTGAGAGTCTAGAACTCTTCTTCCCAAAGTTTACTGAGGGAAAAGGCTTATGCCTGAGCACGAAGGGGGCAGCACAGGACAGTGTTCTTGCTGGCTCCCTGAAGGAAGCCCACTCAGGGCTTTTAAGCACTTGTGTGTGGGAGTTGAAAGCATCCATCTAAGCCAGAAACTCCCTTGTTCATTGACAGAAATTTGGCACTTGGATCCAGAAACTGCACAAGGCTACTGGCCTTCACATGCCTTACTGGGGGCTGCAGTGACACATGGAGCTTCAATACCATGGAGATCAACAGCATGTGGATGAAGACAGAGGAATTGCTCATTGCCATTGTCCCAGGAAGGCGATCAGGCGATCAGAGCTAGGATTATTTCCGATAGAGAAGTTTGTAATAAAAAAGCTGGATTAATTCACATTTATCTTTATTTTTCTCTTTTCAATATATTTAATGTTAATTTAATTATTTGACAGCCTAGAAGAACAAAGGAACTGCCCCTCTCACCCACAGTGTATCCAAGTATATTTTCAAAGGGTCCTTTCAAATCAACACATACTTACTTAAGTATATGGATGGTAGCCATTGTACCACCACTGTTGATTTTTCAAAATGTGTGCTAATTTTGTTGCCAGCCCTGGCTGTGCTTAGGGATTACTCCTGGCTGAGCTTCGGGGACCATGTGGGGTTTTGGGGATTGAATCCAGGTCAGCTACATCTTAGGCAACCACTTGATCTGCTTTATTATCTCTTCAGTCCACCACCATATTGATTGCACCGACCCGGGTACAGAGAGAAAGAGAATTTCATAATCTAGATAGTTCCGAGTTTAAATGAAAATGACCATGAAAGGAGGCTGACTTTCTGTGGTACAATTTTCTTGTCAAGTTGTACAAGAACTTCCTTTAATAAACCCTGGCATTAAACTTTTAATTTCTCACCTGCCTTTGGGAAACAGTGTAAGGCATTTCCTGTTTCTATGGCCCCCATAGACTCAGATTCTTGCATATAAATATGAATAGCAGGTGTTGATGTTGAACAATGGCCTTTGAAGGGAAGACTCATTTCCTTTTAATCCAAATGCCCCAGACTGTTTCCTGCAGTATTGTTGAGCCTTTCACTGTACTTATTACTAGAGTCTAGACAGTCAACCTTATATTACTCTTGCTGGGCACCATTGAGACAAACAAAAATAATAGGTCACAACTCTTTCTCTCTCTCTCTCTCTCTCTCTCTCTTTCTCTCTATCTCATCTCTCTCATTCTCCCGCTCTCCCTCTCTGTAAAGTCAGCAGTGGGTTGTAGGAGTGGGGTTGAGGGAGGGAGTTGGGGGAGGCTTGTCTATAAATTTCAGAAAATCATAAATCAAGATGTGATCTGAAAAGGAGTTATACTGTTCTGTCCTGGTCTATGCTCAAGACTTAAATAACCCATTGAAGACTTAAGACCAGCCAGAATTGCCAGTTTAAGAGGGATCTACTCTAAACCTAAACAGAAGGCTGGACTCTGGCAATAGACAATTCAGGGAAAAAAAGGCTCTGGATGAGAAAACCACCAGAAATCAGTTTTCAGGAAAGACCTAGCAAGGGACTTTTACACACACACAGACACAGGCTAAAGCAGCTGGGAAAAGGTCTATACAATCAGCTTCAGGGGCAAAGCATAGCGTGTTCCACTTGAATTGCCCACATCCCAGCTCTGGGTGCATAATTTCTCTTTCTGGAATTCTTTCTTCCTCTTCCTTATCTTTTCCTAAATAAAAGTATTCTTTGTCTTCTCTGGAAATTCTTCTTTTGGAGGGTGGGAGTGGGCTATATCTGGCAGGCTCAGAGCTTAATCCTGACTTTGGACTCAGGACTCAGTCTTGGCAGGATTCCAGGGATTATATGGGGATGTTGGGGTTGAACTCATGTCAGAGGCATGTAAGGTAAGCAACTCAATACTATTTATTCAGTCCCTGGAAATTCTTTTCTATGTCAACAAAATGCCAAAACCCAGCAAAGATAGGGACTGACTAATTTTCTGTGAAGTTCAAAACCTTGCTCCAGCCTAAGAATCCCCTGGCTCCCAGAAAAATTTAATGGCAGGGACTGTTCCTGCTTCATGCAGATCAGGTAGGTCCAGGTGCAGCCAGACTGATGACAGGAGCGTTCACTCTGTGCTGGGCTGGTGCAGACTCTTGCCAGCCCCCAAGTACCTATCCGACTCACAACACTTGCCTTATCCTCATGGTTGCTGTATCTGCTTCATCTGAGCACTAAAGTTAGAGCAATAAAGGACTGCAGTCATATAAACAGACTTTATTTATAAAATTATGGAACAGCAAATGAAATGAAGTGCGGTGGTCTAAACTGCCCCTGCCATTGTCTTATTTATCCAGTCGAGGTATTTCTTTGAGAGAAGAGTATATATGCCAGGTCCTTGAGGGGTTCCACATTTCCCTTCCATGCCAAAGGCAGTGATGCCTTTAAAAGAACCGTCACATATCAAAGGGCTTCCAGAATCTCCCTGGAGAAAAACAAGATCAGTGGTGGGCATCAGTATTAAACATGTGCAATAACTGAATGGAAAGATATTTATACATATTTATTTAACATAGAGTTTATATATATTTAACAGCGTTTAACTGAAAATTAGTGCTTTAAACATCGAAATGATAATATCTAAAAACAGACTTGCTTGGCTCATTTATGAATGTTGAAATAAAACTTAATGGTTTTGTAAACTAATTTTGAGGTAATATTAAAATCTTTAGATTTAGAAAGGAAATTCAACTCTTAACTGGTCATTTTGTTTTATGTAGGAATACTGCATTCCCCCCACCCTTTACAAATTTTTTTTGGATTTTTGGATCATAACCTGTGATGCTCAGGGGTTAATCGTGGCTTTGCACTCAGGAATTACTTCTGATGGTGCTTGGCGCAGACCATATGGGATGCCGGAGATCCAGTGTTGTTTCACTACATGCAAGGCAAATGCCCTACTCTCTACATCACTCTGGCCCTACCCCCTTTTTTAAATGAGGTTTTAAATTTAATGTTATTTTTGTTGTTTTGGGGCCACACCTGGCAGTGATAGCACAGTGGTATGGCATTTGCCTTGCACGTGGCCGGCCCGACAGACCCGGGTTCAGTTCCTCTGCTCCTCTTAGAGAACCCGGCAGGCTATCAAGAGTCTCTCGCCCACACAGCAAAGCCTGGCAAGCTCCCCGTGTGTACTCGATATGCCAAGCACAGTAACAACAAGTGTCACAATGGAGACGTTACTGGGCCCACTCGAGCAAATCGATAAACAACGGGAGGACAGTGCTACAGTGCTACAGTAGGAGTATTGCTATTTATTCAGCTACTGATTAGGCTGATTAAATTGTGCATGAACTCCACCTTACTTTTTTATTTTCCATTTTTAATAATTTTACTTATTGAATCACCGTGAGATTCCAGGTTTAAGTCTCGGTCATACAATGAAACACCTGTGCCTTCACCAGTGCCCATTCTCTACCACCAAAAACCCCAGTATTTTTTTTTTAAAATCTGGAGGAATTTCTTGCCAAAACCTGCTCGGTTCCAAGGTTTGTTCCTGAGTCTCTGGATCATGGCCGTTAAGCAGCTTGATCAGGGGACAGAGAGGCCATTCGTGGGTGGTGACTCTGGGTCTTGTTGGGGCAGGGAGGAAAGGGCTGGCTCCACCCTCATCCCATGTGGCCTTACGTGTCTCATTACTGCGGGCCTAAACCTGACTGTCCAATGGCCTCTGGCAGATGGCGACCACCGAGCTGCCAAGGGGGAACAGTCGCAGGGACAGCATCCTTCCCCCCTGGGGTGGTCCGGTGACAGTATCCAACTGCAGGGACCAGATGTACTTCTGCAAAAAGCTGCTGGGTTCCAAGATTTGTTTTTGAGTCTCTGGGATCATGGCCTTTAAGCAGTTCGATCAGGAACTAGAGTGACCATGCCTCCAATTATATAGCTGAGCCGGAGGTTGTTTGTGGGTATGTCTCCTACATACCTAACTTTTGTTCATTTACTTTCTTGGTAAACTTTGCCCCAAGTTTTTGGGGTCTGGCCAAAGGCACAGCAGCGATTTTGGGGTATCTGGAAGTCTGAAGGTGCCATCAGGGTACGTATGTATTCGCCTATGTATTCGCCTCACAGGTACAGATTGACCTGCTGGCAGCACCATACCCCCAACTGGTCATTTTCTTAAGTCACTTACTCACTCCAGGGATTAAGCAGTCAAGTGTAGATGAAATATTTAAGCAGGGAGGTAAAATGTTATTTTCCTCCAGCAGATAATTGTCTGCCTAAAGACATAGAACCAGGATAGCCTTTCCCTGCTCATTGGAGACATTACTCCCCAGTGGTTCCTTCGAACATTGGGACCTGGATGGAGGCTTCTAGAAGTCTGTGATTATACCTGTAAGCTAACTGGCCCAAGGCAGAGAGACTTCACTTAGGTGTAAGTTGTGACGATGCTCTTTCTGACTAGCTACGTAGTGCATCCTATTATTATTATTATTTTTTAGATGTAATTCCAGAACCAGCATATATACATGTATTTGAGGTGTGGGGTTGGGATAGGTTTGTTCATTGCAATGGCTTGGGGAAGTCTGGTATTGATGAAAGCATAGATTTATACATGCTGAAAGTCAATTTTGGCCTAGAAAGGGGAGAGCATGGGCACTGTCTCATTGCTGGGCAGAGCTGGGCCTGTTCAGAGATGCATCTGCAGAGTTCACACATTCGCACAGGTTTAGTACTGTCTAGTACTGGGCTTCCCTAAAGATTTCCCAAGAGCAGTGAGGTAAGCTGTCCACACTGACTCAAGCTCTGGGAGGGAAAGTGGTCACACTCCACTCCCTCATTTCCTGAAGGTTGTTCCTGGGATGGAGCTCAGCTCTGGGTTATAGTCCAGGGCCTCTGTCAGACTTGGCATACCTGGAACATGGCCAGTGAATTTTGGGGGAATTGCTACGATGGGAAAATGGTAATGATAGTTCCAAATGAACCCTAACCAGTGCTCCTGAGTGTTACTTAATTTTGATCTACATATGTTGATATGTAGCACTGATGTAGCACTGTCCTCCCATTGTTCATTGATTTGCTCAAGTGGGCACCAGTAACTTCTCCATTGTGAGACTTCTTATTACTGTTTTTGGCATATTGAATACGCCATGGAGAGCTTGCCAGGCTCTGCCGTATGGGCAGGATACTCTCAGTAGCTTGCCAGGCTTTCTGAGAGGGATGGAGGAATCGAACCAGGCTTGGCCATGTGCGAGGCAAACGCCCTATCCAGAAAGAATAAAAATAGCCTTTCAGTTTCTAGTTATAAAATCAAGAGACATAGCAATAGAAATGGACCTTGTTATGTGAACCAGCTTGAGAACATTAATTTATGTAACTAATTTTATTTGGGAGTGGGGGGGGGGCGGGAAGCAGGTCTCTCAAGTAGTGTTCAAGAGACCTGGGGGCTTCTCCCGTGATACTCGGCTAGTTGGTTCAATTAATAGGCCCGAGGATATGGTGATGCTTAAATCCTGTGGTGCTGGGATTATCCGGGTAACTCCATCAGCCCCCAGGGGGTCTCAAGAGCCATACCTGGCAGTGGTCTGGGGGGCACTTTGATGCTGGGTTGGAGTTAGCTGTTTGCAAGACATGAGTTTTAGCCCCTGTACTTTCTCTTGTGTCTCTTTGATGATGAGCTGATCAAACTTTTTTTTAAAAAAGCACTAGAACTTGGTACCAGAAAGATAGTATAGGAGGTAGTGTGTTTGCCTTGCCTGCAGCTGAGCTGGGTTCCTGGCAGCCTATATGGTTCCTTGAGATGGCCATGAATGATCCCTAAGTACAGAACCAGGAGGAAGCCCTAACTAAATACATCTGGTTGTGAGCCTAAGTCAATTAAAAAAAAACCCAAAACCTAACAACCCCCCCCCCCAAACAAACAAACAAAACCCACCAAAAACCCCCCAGAAAACAAAAACAAAACATAGGACTCTATAGAATTCAATGTCATGACAAGTTGAAGCCTGACATAGCCTGACATTACATTTTCTCTATTTCATAAGTTACAGATATGTTAAGAAGGCTGAAAGACAGGATTCTATTTCACTTACATTGCATGAATCTTTTCCTCCTTTGGGGTTTCCAGCACAAATCATGTTTAGCCCAATCACAGGATTGTAGTTGTAATGCTTTGGATCATTGCAGATTTTTCTGTCGATGACCGTGACATTGACTTCTCTCAGAGTGCTAGACATAGGGGACCTATTTTGAGTACTCCCCCAGCCAGCCACTCGGCATACTGTGTTTGGCTTCACATCATCCCCACGTTTTGGTAGAGGAAGGAGATTTATGTTTTTACCAGTTGTTACTTCTTTGTTCAGCTGTGGAAGAGAAGTATAAAGTATTAATAGAACAAGATAATTCAAAATCATATTTGAAATTAAGTTCTAGTTAATTTTCAAGGACCTTCCCATGGTAACCGTAATCTGTATCTATAGAGGTAACTGAAAAGAGGTTTCCAGGTAAGTGGCCAGATTTTAAGAGATCCTATGATTTTGAAGTAGGCAGTCAAAATACTAGAAAGAGAAAATCAAAAGTGGATACCTGTAGAAGCTGAAGATCACCCTCATGTGTGTGTGGATCATAGCATGGATATAAGATCATTTTCTTGGCATGCCTTATATGTCTTCCTGGTTCACTTTTGTCTTGGTCATGAACCCCAAGGAGGACCTGACTCTTGCTGTTTCTGAAAAGAGACAAAAAACTATTAACTGGAATTGCTCTTAGAAGGAACTGGAGCTCATTACATACAGATCAATTTCATTGTGCCATTTGTAAATATACTCCCTGTGGAAAGCTCTCTGTGGTTTATAAAGAAGACATACGTACTTTTTCTGTTCTTTTGGTACCTGGGATCAAACTCAGGGCCTCAGACATGGGAACCATACACTCTACCATTGAGCTACACCTCTGATTCCAAATGCATACTTTTTTTTTTTTTGCTTTTTGGGTCACACTCGGCAATGCACAGGGGTTACTACTGGCTCTGCACTCAGGAATTACTCCTGGCGGTGATCAGGGATGGGATGGTGGGAACTGAACCCGGGTGAGCCGCATACAAGGCAAATGCCCTACCTGCTGTGCAATTGCTCCAGCCCCCAAATGTATACTTTAAAGAGTAAGAATAAATATGCTATTAAATACATGGTTATCATCATCATCATCACCATCATTTTTATTGTCATCAGCTCTATGTAACAGCTAAACTATTTTGAAAAGCAAATAGTATAAGACTTCTATAAGAAAATAAACCAGTCTCGGAATCTCTGTTGGGGTAAAGTGCTGCACTCCCAATCTTTTTTAGCTCTTAGAAAGGACTGGGTCACAGATTACAGGAAAATAAAGATCTCAGTAGTCTAGAGACAGAAGTAATAGAACTTAATAGGTCCATAGTAAGGGTAGGGCATTTGCCTTGCACGCAGCCAACATGGCCGACCCGAGTTCGATTCCTCCGCCCCTCTCGGAGAGCCCGGCAAGCTACTGAGAGTATTCGATATGCCAGACACAGTAACAACAAAGTCTCTAATGGAGACGTTACTGGGCCTGCTCGAGCAAATCGATGAACAATGGGAGGACAGTGACAGTGACAGTGACAGTAAAACACTGAAGCATTTCTTGTAAGAAAGCAATAGACCTACTTGCACGGAGAAACCTTCAGAACTTGATTTCCCAGCGGAGAATGCTACTTGCCTGGCATTGAATATATGCTTAATGGGGGATTGGTGTTCTGAAGCAGCGCCCAGGATTTTCCTTGGTTTACTCCATGCTAAAAGTTCATTTTGATTGATAAAATAACAATACTCTCTGATGTTATGATTATGAAAGCTATTATCATTCACAACCTAGTATGAACTTTACTAGCCAGCCAACCAGACGCTCACATTGCCATTTTTCCATAGCTCCACTTGACGTTAGTTTCACTTAAGAAGGTGGAACAGGGGCTGGAGAGTTAGTACAGTGGGTAAGGCACTTGCCTTGTATACAGCTGACCAGATTTCAGTCCCTGGCACCACTTACAGTCCCCTGTACACTGCCATGAGTGGTCCCTGAACACAATGTAGGAGTAAATTTTGAGCCCTGCTGGGTGTGCTGCCCTCCCGCCCCCTGCCAAAAATAAGAATAAAAAGAAAAGAAGGTGGAAAAGTGCTTGCAGCAAAGACTATGGGTTGCCCACCTGTTCTACAGCTCTTCTCTGTCTGTGAGGATAGCCTCTCACTGTCTGTGGCTGCTGAGAATTGGAAATGGACCACCGTGACTGAGAAGATAAGCCTGCAGTTTCCTTTTACTTTAGTTTCTGCAGAGCACGTAAAGTTATGTATGTACAGCCAGTATGATAGTAGCTTTCTACTATACAGCTAGGTATGGAAGAGTGATCTAGGAAATAGAGAAAAGTGCAGACCTGGAAGGTTTGAAGCAGTATTTGATGCTGTTAAGAGAGAGAAGGTAAAGGTGAGAGAAGGTGTAGAAGAGGGAAGCATGAAGGTATGCAAGCAGGCTCTCCTCTCTGGACAGTAGTGCCCAACCTCCTGAGGGCAGAAATTCATCTCTGGATGATTTTTATCTGGACATGAGGTCAGATAATAGTCCAAATGATCAAGGAGAAAGCTGCATAAGTGGGAGGGCAGCCAATTGGACAGTGGAGCCACCGAAAGGAAACAGTATCAGAGGGTGTCAGAAAAAAGGGAAATAGCTCCAGAAAGAACCAATGGTAGCTCATTGTGAATTTCTCATTGGGCAGATTTTTTTAGGCCTCACCTGGCTTTATTTTCCTGTTGGCATAGTGCAGTTCCCAAACATTTAAGTGATGTGAAAACACACAAAACCCTCCCATGGCTTTTGAGGGATTTCCATTAAATTTTACTTTGAAAATTAGGATGTATCCAGAAACACTATTTTAGACTTCAGCACTTACACAGTACAATGAGCGGCAGTCAGCACCCAGTTCTTATCAATCAAAGCGCCAGCACAAATCTGTTTCTTGCCCATTTTAATTAGAACCATGTAGGGCCTTGAGTGAGGAACGACTTCTTTTCCTCCGATGATTTCTACACAGAAACCTGTCCCAAAGCAAAAGGCAAATCATGTCAGTGCCACCCCTAAGAACTCTATTTGAAACCAGGTTTCCTAGACAAGACCATCTTGGCGAGGAAGTATAGGCAAGAGCATTATCAGACCACAAATATGTCACAGCCTGTAACCTCAGGCTTCAGGATTTGCAAAGAGTGGCGAGCTGTGTGTTGGTCTGCACCAACAGCAGCTGGTACAGAGGTGCTGTCACGTCATCATTATAACAATCTGTGTGCCCTTCCATCCTTTCTGGCTAGTATTGATTTGGGCAAGTAGATGTGTTGTAGAATTTGGAGACTTCCCTTTATCATCCTAGCTTTTGCCAAGTTTTCAAAATGATATTAACACGTTTTAGCTGTGAGCCCACGTAGAGATTTTGGTATTTGAGATTTATTTATTTATTTATTTATTTATTTATCTGTCTCCTAAGTGGTGCACAGGGGGCCTTATGTCCATGGTGATACTTGGGCACTATGGTGTGGGTGATTACCTAGACCACCCTGAAGGTGACTGAGGAATTCCATGGCCATGCCTATTGGTTCTCTGGGACCATGTGCAATGCCAGGGATTAAACCGGGATCTGCTATATGCCAGGCAAGTGTATTAGTCCCTGTAATATCTCACTGGTCTCCCTAAGAATTTGTTCTTTCCTCATCTACTGAAGGAATACTATCTATTAAGCTGAAGGTTCTTCTTCATTGTCCAGATTGAACTTTCTGGCTTAATCTACAGTCCTTTCCAATAAGATAGGGGAAGAGAAGAAATATTATTAGGAGAGAACTTTGACTTCAATCAGTTTTCCTAGATGATAGTCCAAGAGCAGAGATTCATTATTAGATAATTATTGGTCTCAAACAAAAGATTCATCATAAATGCAGGCAGAGAGCATCTGGTACCTTTGTGATTAAACTCTTGATTCTCTACCTTTCTAGACCAGTTATTCTTGGATTTTCCTAAAATATTTTTCTTTACCATTGACTGAGATTCATATTTTCTTAAGTAGGACACAGATCCTATCATTGTTAAAGCTAAACCATTTCCCAGTTTACAGTTAGGTGTAAACTGTAGGCATAGAAATCTTTTATAAAGTTTGAGGAAACTGAGAGGAAGTGGAAGAGCATGACCACAAGGGTTCTTGTGGTACACAGGGAATAGCTAAGGGGAAATTTTACTTCTGGAAATAAAAAAGTTAGTTTGGAGGTAGAGTGGTTAGGGTGCTGGTCTTTCCCCCTACCTGCTATAGGCTTTAATTCTAAGCCCAGCTAGAAGTGATCCCTGAATATGGAGTCAAGAATAATTCCAGAGCACAGACAGGTGTGTTCCCTGCTCCCTCAAAATTAAAAATTACAAAACTTTGATAAATCAAGAGAACTCTACCCACAGCTCATTTCCCCCCCAGGGAGTCATGTATAGATTCTGAAGGTTTATCATTGTGCCTGCTGGACTGCAAAAATAATGATTACAGAGTTCTCTCTTTGGCAAAGTCTGTGTTTGGTCAGCACTTGTATATACCAGCCGCAGAAAAAAAGTACACATTGTTCCCAGTCAAGCACTACCAGAAGGATGAAGACTACTTAAAACAATTAATAACGAATAATTCTTGAAGTCTCCAAATCCCTCAAGAATGAAAATAAATTAGAATCTCTGGAGCTGGGGCAAGGATGTTAGCACTTTAGAAAAGTCCTCTAGATTGTTGTCACGTAGAACAGGGTTGGGGCTACTCTTCCAGAGCATCAAGTGTTGCCTTGCTGTGTCTGTTTTCTTTAGGACCCACAGTATTCTGTCTGCCCACAGGAAACAAAGAAGAGCAGAACAAGTTGATTTTTTTGAAGAAAATATTTGGTTGAACTTTTTTCATCTTCTCTGTTTTCACAGTAGTAGAGGTTTGAATATGCCTGAACCGTCATACTAAACCACACTTAAATACCCACCCTCTGATTACAAATGTTTTGCAACCTTAAAAAAATTTAAGTTACTCAATTTTCCTTTCTCCTTTTAATTCCATTTTAAATTTTGGGGGGGTTGTTTTGGACCACATCTGGTGGTGCTCAGGGCTGACTCTTGGTTTTTTGCTCAGGAATCAATTCTGGCGGTAACCAGGAAACCATATGGGAATCTGGTCCTAACAACTGCTGATTAAATTCAGGCTGGATGAGTTCAAGGTGACCACCTTCCCACTGTAAAATCTGCCCCAGCCTTCTTCCTTCTTAGGAGCGAGATAAGCCTGAGAATTTCCATTCCTAGCAAGACCAGTTGTTGGTCTCTGCTCCCTATTTCCACCTCCAAAAGTTGCGAGAGATTTTTCTTTTCTTTTCTTTCCTTTTTTTAAAATTTTACTGAATCACCAGGAGAAAGTTACAAGCTTTCATGTTTGGTTTGCAATCACACAATGATCAAACGCCCATCTCTCTACCCTCCACCAGTGCATATTCCCCACCACCAATCTCCCCATTGTTCCCTTCTTCCCCACCATTCCCCTGCCTCCAAAGCAGACAATATTCCCCATACTCTCTCTCTACTTTTGGGCACCATGGTTTGCAATATAGACATGACACACATCTCCCATTCCGACCGATTCCTCCAGCCATCATTTTCTTAGTGATCCCTTCTCTATTCCATCTGCCTTCTCCCTTCCACCTATGAGGCAGGCTTCCAGCTATAGGACAATACTCCTCGCCCTTGTATATACTGTCCTTGGGTGTCGGCCTCATGTTATGTTATTCTATACTCCACAAATGGGTACAGTCCTTCTATGTCTGTCCCTCTCTTTCTGACTCATTTCACTTAGCACGATACTCTCCATGCCTATCCACTTATAAGCAAATTTCATGACTTCATCTCTCCTAGCAGCTGCATAGTATTCCATTGTGTAGATGTACCACAGAATGGGAAAGAATATTTACCCAATACCCATCTGATAAGGAATTAATATCTAGGATATACAAGACACTAGTAGAATTGTACAAGAAAAAAAACCCCTCCAACCTCATCAAAAAATGGGGAGAAGAAATGAACAGAAGTTTCCTCAAAAAAGAAATACAAATGGCCAAAAGGCACATGAAAAAATGCTCCACATCGCTAGCCATCAGGGAGATACAAATCAAAACAAAAATGAGATACTATCTCACACCACAGAGACTGACACACATTCAAAAGAACAAAAGCAACCAGTGTGGGGAAAAAGGGAAACTCTTTCACTGTTGGTGGGAAAGCCGACTGGTTCAGCGTTTCTGGAAGACAATATGGACAGTCCTTCAAAAACTAGAAATTGAGCTTCCATATGACCCCATAATACCACTTCTGGGAATATGTCCCAAAGATGCAAAAAAGCACAGTAGAAATAACATCTGTACTTTTATGTTCATTGCAGCACTATTCACAATAGCCAAACTCTGGAAACAACCCAAGTACCCTAGAACAGATGATGGTTTAAAGAAACTTTGGTACATCTACACAAAGTTGAGAAAATATGGGAAAACTCATGACTACTCTACATTTGTTAGCCCAGACCCAGAGCCCTCAATTTCTAGAATGTTTTTAAGGACAATCTAGAGAAACCCAGGACCCATTACCATCATTTGGCAATGTCATGAATTAGACCTAATGGTATGAATTACCAAAAGAAAGGCATGCTGAATTGGTGTAGAATGACCTTAAAAATTAACTTAATACAGAATACTTGTGGCACTTCTTAAAATTGAAGTGAAGTATTTTAAATGTTTTGACTTATTTGCAAGCACATACACATGTAGAGAACTAATTGAAAAATTAAAAAACTCATTTTATAGGCTATATTTATCTCTTTAAAATTATCAATGCATTATAGACAGCAGGAAGGCTCAGTGACCACTATTACTTTCCTGAAAGGTCTTAGTTGTTTTCCTAACAAAAAGGAGATTTTTGTTAACTTGTCATTATTTTTGCAGGGACAAATTTCAAATGGTAAATTGGCAGCCATGAGCAGTGAAATTATTTTTTGTGAGGAAATTGTAAAGAAGAAAGAGGATATTTTCCATCTAAAATAAAGACATACTTAGAATCCAAGAGAGATGGTATGAGTTGATAAAGAAACTCTCCTCTTAGTACAGCTAGCCATTATTGTCAATGTTCACTGAAGGTCTGCTCTATTTTGTAAATGTCTATCATAGAAATAAGAATCAGTCTTACCTTGAGGAATTAACAGGAGAAAAATAACAATGAATAGAGAAGATACCAGAAATATAGAGGGATTCCTCATTGTGGCAGGCTTCCCCACATCAACTAGAGTGCAAACCTGCTTTCAGCTGTTGACTGTCTTTATACTAGAGTACAAAGGATGTGGTTTCTGCTCTGTCCTTTCTTTCCATTTTCAAGAAAATGAAACACAACCTATGAGAATGATAAAAAATGACTCTTTAACAGAGATCAGGGTATTTTCATGGGCTTCTGAGGGAGAGGATTGTAATTCCACAGGGCAGGCGATGGCAGGTGGACTTGGTGCCAACACAACATAGATCGCAAGAGGAGACTCTAAAATGTCTCAGATGAGACCCCAGTGATTTTAATTTTCGCTTCAACCACATTATCTTTCATCTCCATGAATGGAAATCTGTTTAGAACTTAAATGAGAGCTTTAAAATAAAGTCCTAAAATACGGTCCCAAGTAAATTTCTTCTTTGTCATCTCTTTGGGTGATATAATGGTAGGTCAAGCGCAACTGGAGAAGGAGGAAGACTTAGTTATTTGTAAGCTCATGCATGTTGATTTCCTCAGTCTGTGGAGGATAGTTAATTACGTTTCTGTCTGGAGTTTATGGCAGGTGCAAGTCAAAAGTGTTCTGTGTATCTAGCCTTTGATTGTGCTTCTGATGATACAACTTTGTAGCTATAGAAACATGAATATAGCCCTTCATCCTCCTTCCCTCTCTTCCTCCTGTCTCTCCCTTAGGAAGGAAAGCAGGATTGGATAATTTCCAATAATCGGATAATTTATACCTTTCAACAGGATAGCCTCAGCCTCAGAAGAGGGACGGTTCAGCATGCTTTCTATCAGTAATATTTTGAGCTCTTTTTTAGAGGTAAGGATGCAGTCTTTATTATAAGATCTATGGTCAAATGTTGTGTCAAGATGTTTAATGTTACACCAACCCTTTCCAGGCATGATACCCAGATGATTTTAAATTCAATGGTTGTTTTTTCACAAATTGCATGACCTTAGGAGGGAATCATATCGAAACCTATATATTTCCTTCTCCAATGTATTACTGGTTCATCAAGGTTTAACTATTTCTAGTACTGGGAGTGGGATGTTCTGTTTCTGATTTTGATGAGTATTTTTAGAGTGAACTTTAGCACAGCGGGTAGGGCATTCGCCTTACAAGCGGCCAACATGGCCGACCCGAGTTCGATTCCTCCGCCCCTCTCAGAGAGCCTGGCAAGCTACCGAGAGTATTCGATATGCCAGACACAGTAACAACAAAGTCTCCAATGGAGACGTTACGGGGCCCGCTCGAGCAAATCGACGATCAACGGGAGGGCCTTTACCTTAAAAAAAAATTCCATTTTGATTATAGCTACTGAAAATTTCTTTTTTTTCTTTTTGGGTCACACCCAGCAATGCACAGGGGTTACTCCTGGTTCATGCACTCAGGAATCACTTCTGGCGGTGCTTGGGGGACCATATGGGATGCTGGGAATCGAACCTGGGTTGACCGCTTGCAAGGCAAATGCCCTACCCACTGTGCTATCACTCCAGCCCTGAATATTTCTTTAAGAAAACCCTAATTCTATTTTTAATAGGAATGTGGTTCCTATTCCTCCACTAACAGCTTCATGAAATGTTATTTACAAACTGAAAGTTCATTATTTAAAGTATAAAATTAAATATGTTTTTAAAAGCATATTTTAAGAGTTGTGTTATTATCACAGAATCTAATATCAGAACATTTTTCATTAACAGTTACTCTACACTGTGCCCTGTTACCCCTACCCATGCCAACTCACATGTACACACACACAGAGACACACAAACATGCACTTGCATATGCATGTATGCATGGATATTGAAATATTATTTTTGATGACCATCAAAACTATGGCATGTATCAGTAACTTATTCTTTTTGATTGCTAGGAAATAATCCTTCACATGAAATTCCATGTTTAATTTAGCCAAATATTCCACATTATACTTAATCATTTGTTAGTTGATGGGCATAATTTATTTCTATTTTTTACCTGTATAAATAACTACTGGGAAGTCTTTGTGTGGAAATATTTTTATTTTGCTTAGGAACTTATCTTAGGAGTGGGATTACTGGGTCATATGGTAATGCTAATATTTGGAGAAACTTCTAAATTGCTTTTAAAATTAGCTGAACTACTCTTTACAATAACCAGAAACTGGAAGAAACCTGAGTGCCCAAGAACAGATGACTGGTTAAAGAAACTTTGGTACATCTACACAATGGGGTACTATGTAGCTCTTAGAAAAGATGAAGTCATGAAATTTACATACAAGTGGTACTACATGGAAAGTATCATGCTAAGCGAAAGGACTCAGAAAGAGAGGGATAGATATAGAAAGATTACATTCATCTGGGGGATATAAAGTAACAAAATATGAGATTAATACCCAAGAATAGCTGAGATCAGTACCAGGAGGATTACTCCATAGCTTAGAGGCCAGCCGGGTATTCTGGGGGAAAGGGCAGTTCAGATAGTGAAGGGAGCACCAAATAAAGGGTGTTTGGAGGATCCTCCCAGGAGGGGAGATGCATGTTGAAAGTAAACTATGGACTGAACATGTTTGCCACTCAATGTCTCTTTTGCAGACCACAACACCCAAAAGGAGAGAGAGAACAAAAGGGAATGCCCTGCCACAGAGGCAGGGTGGGATGGGGGGATGGGGGTGGGAGGGATACTGGCGTGGTGGTGGAAAATGGGCACTGGTGGAGGGATGGGTATTTGATCATTGTATAACCGAAACCCAAGCACAAAAATTTGTAAATCTACGACTGTACCTGATGGTGTTTCACTAATAAAAAGAATTAGCTGAACTTTGAAACTGGAGAGTTTGTCTATAGAACTGAGCTTAGAGGGGGGTGGGCTGTCTGGAGGGTCCTAGGGACACTGGTGGAGGGAAGTAGGCACTGTGGTAATGGGTATGATATGGGAATGATGAATGCATGAACAGTTAATAGTATTGTAAATTATGGTAAATATCACTGTCACTGTCACTGTATCACTGTCCTCCCATTGTTCATTGATTTGCTCGAGCTGGCCCAGTAACGTCTCCATTTTGACACTTGTTACTGTGTTTGGCATATCTAATACATCACAGATAGCTTGCCAGGCTTTGCCCTGAGGGCGAGATACTCTCCATACCTTGCTGGGCTCTCCAAGAGGCGCGTAGGTATTGAAGGTGGAGGAATCGAAATCAGGTAGCCCTGTAGGCCGTGCAAGGCAAATACTGAATGAACCCACTGTGCTATCGCTCAAGCCCCATATAGTTGTAGTCCATATATATACATATATACAACGGTGCCTTTGAGGAGGAATCATGGTGCTCTCTTACCTTGCTGACCTTGTGTATTTTGACCAATGAAATACATATGTGAGGTATAGGGACATTCCCAGTCTAGGGACATTCTCTATGTGGCTGGAGAACTTGTGTGCTTTCTCCATAAAAGTTCATAAAGAAATGAAACCCATGCTCTTGGTTCTGTGAGCCTATGATAACCTCATTCATTAAGCTATTTGGCTCTGCACTGACTGCAAGACCTTGTTAATATTGTGGCTCTAAGTTTTCAATGGTTTGACTTATTTTTATTTTTCCCTTTCTTATTATTACTCTTAATATTATTTCGAGAGGTAGTAAGGCAGAATACATGTTGTAGTGAACTTAGTGTTGACTAATGTCTCCAACAGGAAGGAACAAAGCAAATTCCTGAATTGCATCTTTGACTTTTGTTTTTGATTTTGGGCCACACCTAGCTGTGTTCAGGGATTCCTACTGACTCTGTGCTCAGGAGTCACTTCTGGCTGTGCTCAGGGGAACATTTGGAATGCTGTGGATTGAATTGTAGTCAACTATGTGCAAATCAAATACCCTACGGGCTGTACTGTGGCAACCTGACCCTGATTCTTTGTTTCTTTTTTCTTTTAAAGCCATGACTTTATTTGCTTTTATTTACAATTAATTAACCAACATCACACTGTCAGAGCAGAGTGGGGAGAAATTTTATTCTTTGTCTCTGTCTTATTCCTTGTCTCTGCTGTTGCTGGTGTGTTCACGTCCTACTGAAGGCTCACTTCCTTCTTCCAGTTTCAGATTGGACCCTGTGCTATTGACCTCAAAATTCTCACAATATTCCATGAGAACACTATTGTTTTAGAAATTAGTAAAATGATCAACAACTATAGTATCAATCATAATGAAAAATGTTTACAAAGTGGACATTATAAATTCCAATTAGAGTTGGGGAAGAGGAGGTTTAGATAGAGCAAGCTGCCCTAGCTTTCACAGCTGATCACTGGCAAAGCATTATTCTTAGTCCAATATCACAGCACACTAAATCCATATTAATTTCATTCAGGAACATTATTTTCTGTTCTTTACCTTTAAAATTTTGAAATATAGAGCCTTTTGAGACTCTGATTAAATATAGATACACATATGTTCGTACAAGTTTGGGTTATTCACACATTGTGTGTGTGTGTGTGTGTGTGTGTGTGTGTGTGTGTGTGTGTGTTTGGGTCATACCTGGTGGTACTGAGGGCTTACTCCTGGCTCTGCACTCAGGGGTTATTCCTCGTGAGCTCGGGAAACCATATGGGTGCCAAAAATTGAACCCAGGTTGGCTGCCTGCAATGCAAGTGCATTGTATGATTGCTCTGACCCCAGACTTGTTTTTGTTATTAGGCTATGATTATTGACAAAGTTATTTGTAATAGAGTTTTGGGTATACAATGTTCCAACACTAATCCCACTGCCAATGTCAACTTCCCTTCACTCAGATTTCCTCGTACCCCCACTCACCCAGTCTTCCTCCTTGTCAAGCACATTTTAAAGTTGCAGTTTGAATAGTTTGAGTCCCCTGCTAAAGGTGTTGTTGGTTCTGTGGTTTAGAGATATACATATACCATAGCACTTCACCACCAATGTACTTGAAGCGCTGCCCTCTGCCATTATCACCCATCCTCCTTTTCTTAGAAATCAGGAAACCCCTTGATTTATTTTCTTCCTCTTGTCCATCTCATTTCTAGAATCTAGGGTCAAGGGTAATCTAGGTGTCTGTCCTTCGATACCTTGAATTCCCTTGACCTATTCTCTCTATATCACAGACAAGTGGGATCATTGATATATATCCTTCTTCTGACTTAGTTCATTTAACAGGATACCTACAGTTCCATCCAAGCTGCATCCATAGTATTCTATTGTGTTTATTTACCACATTGCAGAATTCTTGACGCCTATTGAAGGCTCTGCAAGTTTCATTGAGATACAAGAAATCATAGTACGTGGTTAAGGACATGAACTCTGTCTTCACTCTCAGACCTACCTACTACTCACTGATGACTTTAGTAAATTTGCTTACCCTTTATGTCTTAATTTTCTGAAATGTAAAATGCGGCTGATAATGAGAGTTCTTAAAAGATTAGATAGATTGATATATAAAAACATTTGAATATTGCTATGCTCAATTGTGAGTTTTATTAAATGTTGACAGTAAAGTAAAAGGCAGTATTTGTATATATTTTTATGGATTATATCTACAGGGGTACATTTTATCCCAATATCTGCTTTCTTTACTGCTCCTACCACTATAAATAGACATGAAACCAAAGCCTCAAGATTTGTTCAAGAACTATGACTATCCAGCTATATTTGTGTGATTGAGGGTCCATTTAACAAGTTATTTATACATAGCAAATTTAATGACCTTGTCTGTTTTTCACTTAAATATTTTGATTTTTAAATATTGCCTAAGTTTATGAGAATCAGCAATATTTATTTATTTATTTGTATTTGAACCATTCCCAGTGATGCTGAGGACTAAGTTCTGACTCTGCATTCAGAAATTACTCCTGGTAGTGCTCCAGGGACCATATGGGAAGCTGGGACTGGAATCTGGGCCAGCTCCATGCAAGGCAAGTGCTTTACCTGCTGTAGTATCTTTCCAGCTCCAGCAATAGAGTTAATGTATTCATAATCTTATAGTAAACATAGAGGGTATATTTTCATCTCAAATTCAATATGTCTTTTATATACCAAAGACAACATTAATATAACTTAAAATTATCATGCATTATTTATTCTATTTTACATAATATCACATACAAACAAGGTAAAGGCAAAAGTAAAGGTAAAGGCCCTCCCGTTGATCGTCGATTTGCTCGAGCGGGCCCAGTAACGTCTCCATTGGAGACTTTGTTGTTACTGTGTCTGGCATATCAAATACTCTCGGTAGCTTGCCGGGCTCTCCGAGAGGGGCAGAGGAATCGAACTCGGGTCGGCCATGTTGGCCGCTTGTAAGGCGAACGCCCTACCCGCTGTGCTATCGCTCCAGCCCACATAAATTCCATATTCTTGTGAGCAGTACTGAAAATCATTGGAAATAGGGTTGATTTTATGTTTTTTTTTCTCTAGAGCAAGTGATGCTCACGGCTGACTTATGGCACATGGGGCTTTGGGGACTCTTTGTGGTGCCAGGGTTTGAATCTGGGTCAGCAGCATGCAAGGCAAGGTTCTTACCTTAGTGGCTATACTGCCTTTGGGCCCCCGAAAATAGTCTTATCTTCAAGAATTGGGAGAAACATGGCAGTAGAGAAAGAAAAGAAAAAAGAATTTTCATGACTTCTGTAACCCTCATATTGAGTTAATTTTGTTTCAGGTATTGAAATTAGTAATATATAATGAAATACAAAGGATGTGGGTTTTCTTTTTTTTCCTCCCCTTCTTCTCTTTGGCGTGTGGCTTAACATTCTGGTTTTATTACTGGAAGACACAGGACTAGTTTAGTCAGGGGTGGTACTTGCTTGACAAGTGAAGTAATTTCCTTTGTGGTTAGACCTTGCTTATCTTTTTTCCCACCTGGGCCAGGGACCAAAGTCAGCACCCCACACACTTGAGATGTATGCTTTACCACATCTCCAGACCCAGACCGTTTTCACCTTAAAGGTTACATGTGGGACCATGAAGAGTGATGTACTGAGAACACTAAGCTTAAAATTGTACTTTTGGGACAACTTTTTGGGGAGTTTATGTTTTGGGGCTACACCCAGAGGTACTCCTGACTGAGTTCAGGGATTACTCTGGTGGGATCAGAGGGTCATATGGGGTGCTGGGGATCAAAGCTCAGTCAGCTGTGTGCCACATGCAAGGAAAGGGCCCTGTAACAACACCCATTTTTTTCTGTCTGCAGAGAACTCTGACCAAGTCTGTCTGGAAGAAGACAGCCCTTCACACTGGAGATTAGCCAGCATCCCTGTCTGAGCTGTGTGCCCTCTGGAGAAGCCTGTGTTTCTCAAACATGTATATCTTTTTCTGTGGTGCTCAGGACTTATTCCTGGCTCTGAGTTCAGGAATCATTGCTAGTGGGTGCTCAGAGGACTGACTATATGGGGTGCTTGGGACTTAACAAAAGTTGCTGCAAGCAAGGCAAATGTCCTATCCACTTCATATCTGCTGATTATGGAGACTGAATAACTTGACACAATGAATTGTGCACCAGAGTCTATGCTTTAAACCACAGAGTAACAGTGATATACATACAAGAGTGTCTGCAGTGACTGGTGAGTGTTTGAGAGTGTCTGTATAGCTGTGATCGAACTATAGCAGTGAGTGTGCAGTGTGCAGAGTTGTGAGGCCCGGACCAAGGGGCTACCTGATGCATGAGTGTCTACAAAATGATCTTCCCAAAGGAGGAAGTGGCTGTAGCAATGTAGCTTGTGTTTGTAGTGAATGGAGAGTGGCAGAAATCTGAAGGATGGCCTAGACGTTCTGAAAGCCCAGCAGATTTCCCTCACTCAAATTTTATATTTTGCAGCTATAACTTTTGACTCTTAAGTAGGATACAAACTACTTGAATCCCTCAGGGGTAGGGTAAAGGCCCTCCCGTTGATCGTCGATTTACTCGAGCGGGCCCAGTAACGTCTCCATTGGAGACTTTGGTGTTACTGTGTCTGGCATATCGAATACTCTCGGCAGCTTGCCGGGCTCTCCGAGAGGGGCGGAGGAACAGAATATATTCTCAGGAACATATATTCTGATCTACCTTCTCTTTGTGATTATTATTATTATTATTTTTTCTGCCTCAGGCAAAGTGTGGGGAATCTCTGAGGAAATATGGAAGGACTCAGGAAGAAAAAACTCTTCAAAGCGAATGATTTGCCAGCTGTGTGTGTGGGCCTGTGTGTAGTTGAACTTTTTGTCCCTGAGGAAAGTCCCAGTAGCCTGGGACTTCAGGGGTGTTTCCTGTAGAGCAACGAAGTCCTGGACCCTGCCATAGCTGAGTGACAGTACACTGGCTAGGCCAAGATCTGCTCTAATCTCTGCAGCTCTGGCTTCTGAGCAGTTGTACCAGTGGATGTTCCGTGATAATGGAGACACCTACTGTTTGTTTTGAGGAACACAGTTCACTTGAGTCCTTTGAATTCCCGTGAGTGTGTGTGTGTGTGTGTGTGTGTGTGTGTGTGTGTGTGTGTGTAGGTTTGTGTTGAGGAGGACAAAGAGAATATAATCAAAGTCTGAAAGTGGGAGTTGTAAATTCAAAGTGGGAGGTACAATACAATTATCAATACCTGAAATACAAAATGAGGGCAGAAATGAGGGGTGAAGGTGCTTGTGTTGGCTGAAGTCAGCCCTGGTTCAATCCCAGCATTCATGTGGTGCCCTAGGAATAGACCCTGAACTATGCTGGGTGTGACCCAACTCTCCACCCCCTACCTCCCACACTCCCTACCTCCTTCAAAAAAAATCAAACAAAATGAAAAGTGCTAAACTCCTGGGTATTGCTAAAAGGAATTCTAGAAGAGAAAGGAATTATTTCTAAATGTGGGGGTCAAGCAAGGACTTATTGAGGAGAGGACTTTTGATTTGAGGACTGAAGAGGACTTGGATGTGAGAAAGTGGAGAGCGATGCAGAAGGAGACTTTTTGTTTGTTTTGTTTTGTCCTGGGCTGGAGTGATAGCATAGCAGTAGGGCATTTGCCTTGCATGTGGCTGACCCGATGGGTCCAGGTTCAATTCATCTGCCCCTCTTGGAGAGCCTGGCAAGCTACTGAGGGTATCTTGCCCGCACTGCAAAGCCTGGCAAGCTACCTGTGATGTATTCAATATGCCAAACACAGTAACAACAAGTCTTACAATGGAGACGTTACTGGATCCTCTCAAACAAATCATTGAACAACAGGAGGACAGTGACAGTGACAGTAACGGTTTTGTTTTGTAGGGAAAGAGGCTTGTAACTTCATATGCTTCTAAACCATAGATCTCTGATCTACCAGTTAGAATCTGATGTACGTGTGGTACAGACACACTGACTTAGGTCAGTTTGCAATATTTTCCTATCCACAACCTCAAATCTCATCTTCCAGTTTCTCATTTCACTTTCTCTGAGGTCTTCATTTCTCAGGATGGTTGACAGAGGAGGATAGCTCTACTTTTAGGAAAAGTCTTACTTCTCTACATTTTGGATGGTGTTAATTTTAAGGATCTGAAAGAGTAATTTTGTTAGCTTATAAGATTCAGTGCCCAGTTGATCTTTCCAGTGCTGGATCATTTACTCTTTTTTTTAATTTTTTCTTTCTGGGTCACACCCGGAGATGAACAGGGGTTACTCCTGGCTCATGTACTCAGAAATTAGTCTTGGCGGTGCTCGGGAGACCATATGGGATGCTGGGAATCAAACCCAGTTTGGTTGCGTGCCAGGCAAACACTCTACCTGCTGCGCTATCGCTCTAGTCCCTTATTTACTCTTTTTTGACGACTCTTTTATGACACTCTCTGGCCTGAGCGTCCCTCAAAACGTCCTAGTTCCCATTTCAGCTTTGATGAGAACTCATAGTTTGATTCCTTGTTTCTAGTGAATAACTCACGATCATCCTGTTGTTCGTCGGTTGCCTCGAGCAGGTCCCAGTAATGTCTCCTTCGTCCTAGCCCTGAGATTTTTTAAAAAAGTGCCATATTCAAGGCTCTTTCAGGGTTAGGACAATGAGACCCATCATTGTTACTGGTATTTGGCATATTGGGTATGCTATGAGGAGTTTGCCAGACTCTGCCATGTGGGGGGCAGGATACAGAATAACTCACATGTGAACATATATGTCTCTTGAAACAAGAAATATCAGAAACTAAATTTTTGCTTTAAAGATTTTTTTTACAAAGCTAAGTTTCCTTATCAGTTGTATCCTAAATATTGCTTTCTTAAAGTTTAGTCTTATGAAATAGATCAACATACATTTTAATTTGAATTAGCCTGGTCATTTTAAAATAAGAAAATTTTACTTATAAAAATTCAGGTGTTCAGTCCTGCTGAGGCAGAGAGTTGCCCCCCCACGAGTGGCTCTCCAGCGCGGCCATGGCCCCAGAGGCACACGGACCTAATTCGGAGCCCAGAAGCTTTCGGCAGAAATGTGAACGGACTATGCATTGAACTATGGTGCAGTGCCCCCCCCTCCCCAGGGAAAGGTTGTCTGTCTCTTCCGCCTCCCTCTCACCCCCCCCGCAACACTGGCTGCTGCCTCAGAGCTTATTGGACAGCCAGGTATAAGCTGGTGGGATGGGGCAGAACCCGCACGTCCTTCCACCCTACAGAAGCCGAGAGTTCCCCCCATGAGCAGCTCTCCATCATGGTCATGGTCCCAGAGGTACACAAATCAATCTCATAACTCTTCGGTTTTCGGCAGAAATTGCTCCAGATTTAACTAATCCATAATTGCTGACATCATATGGTCTTCATAACCAGCAATAGAAAACAAATTATTTCACAATGTCTTTTCAGCAGGTCTGATTGTTGAGGGAAAATTCCAAACAATAATGGTGCATTTTTGTTGAAATAATGAATGCAATCAAAGTAGAGAGAGAGTTAAGTGGAAATCATCTACCTCACAGGCATCGGGAGAGGTGGGATGGGGGTATGCTGGGGTTCTTTTTTTAAATTTTTATTTATTTATTGAATCACTGTAGGAAAAGTTACAGAGCTTTCAGGCCTAGGTCTCAGTCATGCAAATATCAAACACACTTCCCTCTACCAATACCCATTTTCCACCACGAACCCCAATAGAACCCCACCTCCCACCCCTCCCAATTCCTGTGAGGCAGATGAGTTCTAGTTAACACTCTATCTACCCTGACCAGATTCATTGTTTCGATAAAAGATGCACCATTATTATTTAGAGTCTACCCCCTCCCCTCCAAATCAGTCATGCTGAAAAAGCGTTGTGAAATGATCCGCCCTCTACAGCTGGGTCCAAGAACTAAATGCGGTTTTGGATTTCTGCTATTCTACCCATTAACCCTGGAAGTATTTCTACTAAAAGTCAGATAATTAAGAGATTGGTTTCTGTGCTCTGAAGTCGTGGCCGTGCCGAAGAGCCACTCGTGGGGGGCAACTGGTGACCTCGGTAGGGCGTGAAGGATGGACCAGAACGCCCCCCTTCCCATGAGGTTTTTGTCGCCCCTGACCCCCAGCGCATACCTGCTGTCCACAAGGCTCCCATGTGGCCGCCATCTTTCTTTCCAGAGAGGAGAGGGCGAATGGGGCAACACCCTTTCCCCTCTGGGCAGGCATGATGGCGTGGTTTAACGCATAGTCCGTTCGCTTTTCTGCTCCAAGCTGCTGGTTTTCTGCGTTAAGTCCTTGTGCTTCTGGGGCCGTGGCCGTGCTGGAGAGCCGCTCGTGGGGGGCAACTGGTGACCTTGGTAGGGCGTGAAGGATGGACCGGAACGGCCCCCTTTATGCTGGGGTTCTTGGTGGTGGAAAATATGCACTGGTGAAGGGATGGGTGTTTCATATGAATTTCAGGAGTGCTTGATCTATTTCTTTGAAGAATTTCATGGGTATCCTTATAGGGATCGCGTTGAATCTGTATAATGCTTTCGGGAGTATTGCCATTTTGACCATGTTGATTCTTCCTATCCATGAGCAGGGGATGTGTTTCCATTTCCTCGTGTCCTGTTTTATTTCATGGAGTAGCGTTTTGTAGTTTTCATTGTAGAGATCCTTTACCTCTTTACTTAGGCTGATTCTGAGGTATTTGATTTCTGGACACAATTGTGAACGGGATTATTTTTTTCATGTCACTTTTTCTCTCATTATTTGCATATAGGAAGGCCATGGATTTTTGGGCATTGATTTTATAGCCTGCGACTTTACTATACAAGGCTATTGTTTCTAGGAGTTTCTTGGTAGAGGATTTAGGATTCTCGAGATATAGTATCATATCATTTGCGAATAGTGAGAGTTTGATTTCTTCCCTATCTGGATGCCTTTAATGTTTTTTTCTTGCCTAATCACTATTGCAAGTACTTCCAGTACTATGCTAAACAGAAGTGATGATAGTGGGCATCCTTGTCTTTTCCCTGATCTTAGAGAGAAGGCCCTTATTTTTCCCCCATTTAGGACAATGCTTGCCATGGGTTTGTTGTAGATGGCTTTGACTATCTTGAGGAAAGTTCCTTCAAAACCCATTTTTCATCATAAATGGGTGCTGTATCTTGTCAAAAGCTTTCTTAGTGTCTATTGAGATGAACATATGGTTTTTATCTTTACTTTTGTTGATATGATGGATTATGTTGATTGATTTCTGAATGTTAAAACATCCTTGCATCCCCGGAATGAATCCCACTTGGTAGTGGTGTATGATCTTTTTGATGAGTTGTTGGATTCTATTTGCTAATATTTTGTTGAGGATCTTCGCATCTTTGTTCATCAGGGATATTGGCCTGTAGTTTTCTTTGTTGGTGGTGTCTTTGTTTGCTTTAGGTATTAGGGAGATATGTGCCTCATAGAAGCTGTTTGGGAGGTTCCAGTTTTTTCAATTTCCTGGAAAAGCTTGAGGAGAACTGGCAAACATTCTTTGAATGTTTGGAAGAATTCAGTAGTGAACCCCTCTGGGCCTGGGCTTTTGTTTTTGGGAAGACTTTTGATTACCACTTCAATTTCCTTGATATGAATGGGTCTATTCAGGTATCCCAAGTCTTCCTGGTTCAGTCTTGGGAGATTATAGGAATCCAGGAATTTATCCATTTCTTCTAGGTTCTCTTGTTTTGTGGCATATAGACTCTCTAAGTAGTCTCTGATGATCTTTTGGATTTCATTGGTTTCTGTTGTAATGTCCCCTTTTTCAAGAGAAATGAATATAGTTATAAATAAAACAGAATACATACAAAAAATAAAAAATGCATAAATGGAAATTTAAAAATTGACAAATGCAATACACATTATTAAGATTTCAAAGAATCAGCACCGAATGAAGAGGACAGAAGAAGAAGCAGTGAATAAGAGCATAGAACTATAGAAATATCCCAGTCTGAACAAAGAAAACAGACTACAAACAAATAACAACATGGCAGAGAACCCCGGGCCCACTGTGAAACGCTAACAGAACTCCCACCATTATTCCCTAGGTGTTCTGGAAGGAGAGGACAAATCCAGTAGATTTGAAGGTATGTTTTTACAGAATGATTACATACTTCCCAAATTTGGGAGCAAGTATGAATCAACAATTTTAAGTAACTGACTATATTCCAAAGAGGTTAAATCCAAACAATTCATATAGGACACATTATAGTTAAACTTCTATCTTTGAAGCACAAAGAAAGAAGAGAGAAGTGTTTGAGAATTGATGTAAGAAGAATTTCTCCCTCAAATCTGTGTGTCAGACGTTAAAAAAAACTACAGGGAAGGAAATAAAGACATCCTCCTTCTTGCAGCACTATTTTGGATCAAAAAGAAAGAAATAATCCAAATGTCCATCAGTACACAAATGATGGTGTACCAGGGAGGTGTAAAAAATGCGAGACAATTTCCAGGTGATTCAATTCACAGATGAAAAATTAAGAGACTAAAATGAATTAACTGACCAAAAAACCCAACAAAGCTAACTCTTAGATTAATTGAAAACTCCAGTGACTGCTGGAGTTTTGGTGCAGGGATAGTGCAGGGATCATTTTGATAGTGAGATGCCACTAGAACTATGGTGGTAGGTGTGGTAACCCTTACACACACACAACACAGAGGTGTGATGTACTACTCCTGAATTTTACCAATGATGGATCAATAAAAAATGAGAAAGAAAACACACATTGAAATATTTATTGGCGGCAAGATCACTGTCCTCCCGTTGTTCATCGATTTGCTCAAGCGGGCCCAGTAACGTCTCCGTTGTTAGACTTGTTGTTACTGTGTTTGGCATATTGAATGCGTCACGGGTAGCTTGCCAGGCTTTGCCGTGCGGACGAGATACTCTTGGTGGCTTGCTGGGCTCTCCAAGAGGGGTGGAGGAATTGAACCCGACTCGGCCGGTCTGCTGCATGCAAGGCAAACGCCCCACCACTATGCTATCGCTCCAGCTCGGTGGCAAGATAGAGGTGAGTATTTGTTTAAAAAGAATACAGTATGGGATTGTGGGTGGGGAAGCTTGACTGAATAGGGTAGAGGTAAAATAAAGATAAGTCATTAACTGAAAATTATTTTTCCCCTTCTTGTTTATGGATCACACCCAATGCTCAGGACTCACTTCTGGTGGTGCTGGGTTGAACTAGGTTTTGATGGCAGTGTGTAAGGCAAGCATCTTCACTTTCTCTCTTTCTCTCTCTCTGACCCAACTGAATTGAAATTTGTTGGAGCTAGGTGATGGTTCACTGAGACTCATTATAGTATTATCTTTCCTTATGCACATGTTTGCAAATTTTTATAAATACAAGGTTGATTTTAAAGAAAGGAAGCTTATTTAATATTAGCCTTACTCTCTGAGTTCTTCTAGGCTTGGTCTGGTCATATTTAGGACCTGTCATCTGGCTCCTGTTTCCTTAGATACCAACAAATATTATTACAAAAATGACTTTGCTGATATACTTTTTCCATCTGCTCCCCAATGTAGAAAAGAAACTGGGGGCTGCCAAACCTGTGAAATTGAGACTGGAGTGAAGAGTTCTGTGTGGTTGCTGACTTGCTCTTCGCGATTCTGCTTCTTCCATTGGGTCTCCCATACTGACACTTATGGTTGTGGCTTGGCAGCAGAGTGGAATGTGAAAAAAAAGGGGGGTCTCCAACAGCAGCCTGTCACTTGCTCAAAAACAAAGAACACAACCTATTGCCTCCATGTAGCAGAAACACAATTGAGAAATAATTTAAAATTTAGGGTCATGGGTGTTTAGGACTATTTGAAACCTTATATCTTGTCCACAGCAGAGCCTGGCAAACTACCTGTGGTGTATTCGATACGCCAAAAACAGTAACAATAACGGGTCTCATTCCCCTGACCCTGAAAGACCCTTCAATACGGCAGCATTGGGAAGGACGAGTAAGGAAAGGCTGCTAAAATCTCAGGACTGAGACAAATGGAGACGCTACTTGCACCCACTCGAGCAACTCGATGAACAACGAGATGGCAGCTATACAGTGATACCTTGTCAACTCCAAATTATTTGTAGCACATGAAGGAATGTAAGGTCAGAGGTGAAATAATTTGGTCACTGTTGTGTAGGGCATGGAAAAGTTGGGAGTAGTATTCATATTTTGCCAAGCCAAGTTCATGCTCTTTCCTCTACCTCTGGAGTGAGTGAGGCTGTGATTTATCCCCCTATGTAGTCTTTTTTTAATAAAAAATTTTTAATGCAGGTTAGGTCACATGGTTACAAAAGTGTTAATGTTTAGACTTTTCATGCATAAAGTCATTGCACCTATCACCACCAAAGAGCCCAGAGCCATCCAATACTGTCCTTATGCCACTTCGAACCCTTCTCTTCTATCCAACCTACATCCTCCCCTCACTGCTTGGAAATTTCTGTTTTGTAATCCAATGCTTGGTCATCATTTATATTGTTGTTTCACTGTACATTACAGGTAAGTGGGATCATTTGGTACTTGTCATTCTCCCTTTGACTTACTTCATTTAGCATGATACCCTTCAGTTATATCTAAGCTGTAGCAAATGGTAAAACTTAGAGCAGAAAAAAATTTTTTTTCTTAATTTTCCTTTCGTCTCTCGTTGGACATAAACATACACACCTGAAATTGATACCAGAAATTTAGTATGCAAATAGCCTAGCTAAGAAACTCACTGGCAAACTGATAGAGCAGAGTGAGAAGAAAACAAGCTAATAGAGTGTACACTTTCATGTCAGTTACTACTCAGTCCCATGTGGAACTCTGAAAAACAATATAGAACATATCCCAGAGCTAAATAAAGGGCTGAATAGCATAGCAAGAAATGGGCACCAATGGTACCTACTACAATTGCTTTGGTGGCATTTAAAAGATCCTTTCAATATTTTCCTAGACTGTCCATTCTACCTTAAAGGCATGGACAAATGGCAAGGTCTATTATATAATAAATGAATTGGCTATGAGATGTTAAGGCTTAACTATTGCATTTAGAACTTCTAGAGAAGATATTCGATTGAAACATTGTCTTAATTTTTTTCCAGTGAGGGATTTATTTGCTCATAGTTATTACATACCTAGAAAAAAGAATCCCAGGATTTTCCCTCCTGTGTGTTTTCATCTTGCTTCTTCATGGTCCATGATGCCAGAGGAGGTTGTCAGTACAGTGAAACCCAACTGACGGGAGGGGAATGGGTTGCTTTTGCCATGTTTCTAGATCTTCGAGCTGCACATCAAATCTGGGGCTGATCACAGCTGCACTTGTTTAACCTGCTTGTAATGTTCTCAACAATTTTCCCTGCTCTGTGATCATCAATGATTCTCTGATGTAACTGTGCTTCATCATGACTGCAAGGAACCTCACGATGACCTTAGAGCACGGTCGGGAGAGCACTGGGCACTTGCCTTGCTTCTGGGGACCGTTGATGCTCTTAATGGCATGAACCAGGAGGGTCATGTGTTCCACGGCCGGGGAACTGAAAGATGGCAGAAAGGCGGATGGGGAGGGTGAGGGTGGGGGGGAGGGTGGGCAGGGGTGTGTGGCTAGTGCACAGAGAAATAGGAACATAATCTTTATTAATTCATTTATGCCTTTTTATTTTTAAATTATATTAAAGCATCGTGATTTAGCAAGTTATTCAGAGTTGAATTTTAGACATACAATATTGGAACACTAATCCCACTGCTTACCAGTGTCACCTTCCCTCCACCAATGTCCACAGGTTCCTTCCCAGTCCCCATGTCTGTTATCGTGACAAACATTTTAAAGTTTGATTCCTATAGTTTGGATATCCTGATTTCAGTGTTGTGACTCTATGGTTTGCATATATAGCTATAAAACTCCTCTGTTCCACTAATGCACTTGAGCTGGTTGACCTCTGCCCCCGTTGCTTCCAGTCTGCCTCTTCATACTTCTCCCATGAATTAATTCTCTTATCCAGTTATTCTATATGCTTCAGGTAAGTGAGATCATCTGGTGTTTTCTCTTCTTCTTCTAGCTTTCTTCACTTAACATAGTATTTCCTGTTCCATTCACATTTCAGTGAATTGCATGATTTAGTCATGTAACGTGGTCTTAAAAGACATAAGCTGAAATTTTCTTTTGTAATAACTCTGGATAGGGCTGGAGCGATAGCACAGCGGGTAGGGCGTTCGCCTTACAAGCGGCCAATATGGCCGACCCGAGTTCGATTCCTCCGCCCCTCTCGGAGAGCCCAGCAAGCTACCGAGAGTATTCGATATGCCAAACACAGTAACAACAAAGTCTCCAATGGAGACGTTACTGGGCCCGCTCGAGCAAATCAACGAACAACAGGAGGGCCTTTACCTTTACCTTTCCTAGGATACTTTAAGTGTTCTAAAATCACATCCCATAGGAAATTTCAACTAAATGTCTAGGGACTCTCTTTCCAATGAAGTTATGACTGCAGTGTAGGAAAGAAACCATCTCAATTCTATGGCAACTCTATGGCAATTCTATGGCAACTCTATGGCAATTCTATGGTGGGGGAGGTAAGAACTAGGGTATTTAGAATTAGCTGTTGTCATAGGATTCCCTTGAAACACACAAGCCTCAGAGAATGCTACTTGTGAAGGGGAAAATAATTAAAACACCAATTCTTTGCAAGGTTCAAGACTTTAACTCACTTTGACAACCAATACCTAAATAAATCAAGAAACTCAACCTTGGACTGGCACCATGCTATCTGACATCTTGGCACCAAACTGTTACCAGGATGAGTAGCTTATATCTACCCTCAGACTCACGAGTATTAAAATGGTATTATAACAACCACACCAAGTTCATCAATCTTCTTTGAGAATGTAGTTTTATACAGAATTGAAGAATAAGTTTTTTCTCAGAATTTTATGAATTATAAATTTATTCATGGTTGGGTTTTTGACATGCAATGTTACATCACCAATCCTAATTCCAATGAAATATACATCTTTCATTGAAATATACATCTGAAATATACATCTTAAAAATACTTTATACCATGAACTAATAAGAACAAGCATCACACTCAGCTCCTGGGAGAGAACAAGACAGAGTCTCCTACCCTATGCCTGACTGTCTCCACCAGGGCCCAACAGCTGAAGACCACCGAGGCCCAACCAAGGCCTTGCTGGGAGCACTCTCCACACACTTGGATGAGCCTCATGCATAAAAGAACTGACAGAGGAACCCAGGTGTGTGGGACCCGGGGCTGAGATCTCCAAGCCTGTACAGTTTGGGACTGGACCTGCCAGTAACTAGACAGTTACACCCACCAACTGCCGTGTAACTCCAACAACGGCCAGGATCCAGAGATTATCACACTCAGCTCCCGGAAGCGCGCGGCCGCATTTGCGGCCGCGCGACATCTTATCATCTCATTCCTAATTCGGTTAAACTGGCAGGCTACCAAATGTAACATGCCCACACGGCAGAGTCTGGCAAACTCCCCATGGTATACCCAATATGCCAAATACCAGTAACAATGATGGGTCTCATTCTCCTAACCCTGAAAAAGCCTTGAATATGGCACTTTAAAAAAAAAAATCTCAGGGCTAGGACGAAGAAGACGTTACTGGCACCTGCTCGAGGCAATCGACGAACAACAGGGTGGTCGTGATCGTGATGATCTTATGAAAATAATCTTTAGCTTAAAGTACAATATTGTAAAAAAATGACTAAACTACTGCAGTAGTTAAATTACAATGACAAAGAAAAATAAGTAACTCTGAAAGTAATCTCTAGGCATAGTATTTTCTTTTTTAACTTTTTGGGACCACACCTGGCAGTCTCAGAGTTTATGCCTGCCTCTGTGCTCAGGGATTACTCCTGGCAGAGAATACTTGAGAACTCCCTTGACTGTGTGCAAGGTAAGTGCCTTATCCATTGTACTATTCTTTCATCCCTAATTATTTTCATAACTTTTTACCTCTCCCTTTTAAACTATTACATAAAATATGCTTCACTGAAACCATCATATAAATAATAAAACTCAATGTTTATATGAGGGCTTTTTTCCCCACTTGAGCTGGTTGACTTCTGCCCCCGTTGCTTCCAGTCTGCCTCTTCATACTTCTCCCATGAATTAATTCTCTTATCCAGTTATTCTATATGCTTCAGGTAAGTGAGATCATCTGGTGTTTTCTCTTCTTCTTCTAGCTTTCTTCACTTAACATAGTATTTCCTGTTCCATTCACATTTCAGTGAATTGCATGATTTAGTCATGTAACGTGGTCTTAAAAGACATAAGCTGAAATTTTCTTTTGTAATAACTTTGGATAGGATACTTAGAATGATCAAATAATCATATAACTTCCTAGGTTATCTATTTTATCTCGACACCATCCCGCCCTTTGTCCATATGAGGAAATTTAATATTTTATCTTAATTTATTTTTCAGAAAGATTTGTGCTCCCAGTATGGTGGGTTTATTTCACTTTACTGTGACTAAGACCAAAGATTCCCCTATAGCACAGAGACTGGTATATTGCAACATCATGAGAATGTGAGGCAGGACCTGGTACATGAACTGAGGACAACGTCTTTGACTTAATCACATGAAACTACATTCTCACCAAGGAAAACATTTTGAAACAACACTGCAGGCCTAAAATGTTGAGTGCAAATGACAAGTATGAGCCCCACTTCTACACACCTCCCTCATCAGCCTTGTCATCTCAACACTTCAGTGTGGGGAGAATTACAATTCTTAGGAAGGATGAAAAGTTCACATTTTTAAAACCAGAACACAGTGGGTTCATTATCTTTAGGAGAATTGGGTGTATTACTAAAAAAAATGTAATGTCTTTTTTTTCTTTCTTTTTTTATTAGTGAAGCACCATGAGGTACAGTTGTAGACTTACAAATTTTTGTGCTTGGGTTTCAGTTATACAATGATCGAATACCCATCCCTACACCAGTGCCCATTCTCCACCACCATCAGTCCCAGTATGCCTCCCACCCCCCTTCCCCCCAGCCCACCCTACCACTGTGGCAGGGCATTCCCTTTTGTTCTCTCTCTCCTTTTGAGTGCTGTGGTTTGCAAAAGAGACATTGAGTGGCAATCTTGTTCGGACTATTAGTCTACTCTTATCACGCATTTCCCATCCTGAGAGGAACCTCCCAACACCCTTTATTTGGTGCTCCCTTCTCTATCTGAGCTGCCTTGTCCCCTAGTCCTCAAAGCCATGGAGTAATCCTCCTGGTACTTATCTTGGCTATTCTTGGGTGTTAGTCTCCTATTTTGTTATTTTATGTTCCCCAGATGAATGCAATCTTTCTATGTCTATCCCTCTCTTTCTGACTCATTTCACTTAGCAAAATCATGTAATGTCTTGAGTTCAAATCTCACTAAATCTTGTGATCTCCTGCAGTGGAGTTCTTCCAATTGATGAAAGCTGAGAGAGTCAGTTTGATTCAGAGTTGAAGGATTTATGTAAACAGACAGAGAAGTTCTACTATCCAACTGTTATTTAGCAGCAATGACAAAATGGACGTGTTACTGCCAGCAGTTTGTTGAGGTTGCAGTCTTCTCATTGATCTTCTGCTACATCAACACTTCAGATTTAGTGCCATTGTTCACATGAGTGTGCAAATAGAAGACTACAGCCCTGGAAAGCAGAGGAAATAATTCTGACAGTCTGAATTTCTTATCAAAATTCATGTGATAACCAACAAGTCAACACTCCAAGGCCAACACAACCCAGCCACAGTTGGCTGCTCGAGAGAAATCTGTATCAATATCACCGCCAAGATGGAGACAACCCTGATTATATAGCTTCAGTGTGCTCCAATCTTCTTTCCTGTAAATGAATGGCCTCAATTGCCTACACTTGAGTCTCTTAAAAATGAAATTAAATGTGGTTTTTCCCCCTGTTAATCTGAGGTCAATTTATTTTATTTTTAAAAGTTTTATATAAAGTTGGAATTTTGACGGAGGACCACATCTAACAGTGCTTAGGGGTTACTCCTGGCTCTGCACTGAGTGAATTACCCTTGGCAGTGTTCAGGGGACCATATGGGATGCCAGGGTTGAACTCTGGGTGGGACACATGCAAGGCAACATTTTTAATTTAATTTAATTTTTTATTTTATAACTTTATTAAGTCATCAGTTTAGTTACAGGCACTCAATAATCTTTTTTTAGGTTGTTATGTGATATATTTCTTTTTTAAATTTTATTGATTCACCATGAGAAAGTTACAAGATTTCATGTTTGGGTTACAATCACATAGTAATCAAACACCCATCCCTTCACCAGTGTACATTCCCCACCACCAATCTCCCCAGTATACCATCCCTTCCCCAACCTCCCCCTGCCTCCATGGCAGACAATATTCCCCACACTCTCTCTCCTTTTGGGCATTATAATTTGCAATACAGACACTGAGAGGTCATTATGTTTGGTCCATTATCTACTTTCGGCACTCATCTCTCATCCTGATTCCTCCAGTCAGCATTTTTCTAGTGATCCACTCTCCATTCCATCTCCCTTCTCCCCTCCACTCATGAGGCAGGCTTCCAGCTACCAGGCAATCTTCCTGACCCTTGTATCTATTATCCTTGGGTGTCAGCTTTGTGTTATTGTTATTCTATACTCCACAAATGAGTGCAGCCCTTCTATGTCTGTCCCTCTCTTTCTGACTCATTTCACTTAGCAGGATACTCTTCATGTCTATCCACTTATAAGCAAATTTCATGACTTCATCTTTCCTAACAAATGCATAGTATCCCACTATGTAGATGTACCAAAGTTCCTTTAACCAGTCATCTGTTGTAGGGCACTTGAGTTGTTTCCAGATTTTGGCTATTGTGAACAGTGATGCAATGAACATATAGGTACAGATATCATTTCTACTGTGCTTTTTTGCATCCTCAGGATATATTTCCAAAAGTGGTATTGCGGGGTCATATGGAAACTCAATTTCTAGTTTTTGAAGGACAGTCCATAATGTTTTCTAGAAAGGCTGGACCAGTTGGCATTCCCATCAACAGTGAAAGAGCATCCCTTTTTCCCCACATCCACACCAGCACTGGTTGCTTTTGTTCTTTTGAATGTGTGCCAGTCTCTGAGGTGTGAGGTGATATCTCATTGTTGTTTTGATTTGTATCTCCCTGATGGCTAGCGATGTGGAGCATTTTTTTATGTGCCTTTTGAACATTTGTATTTCTTTTTTGAGGAAACTTCTGTTCTTTTCTTCTCCCCATTTTTTGATGGGGTTGGAGGTTTTTTTTCTTGTGCAATTCTACTAGTGCTTTGTATATCCTGGATATTAATTCCTTATCAGATGGGTATTGGGTAAATATTCTTTCCCATTCTGTGGGCTCTTTCTGTATTTTGGTTACTGTTTTTTTTGAAGTGCAGAAGCTTCATAGTTTAATGTAGTCCCATTTTTTAAATGTTTGCTTCCACTTGCATGGTCAGTGCTGTTTCATCCTTAAAGATACTTTTAGCTTCAATGTCATAGAGGGTTCTGCCTACATTTCCCTCTATGTACCTTATGAATTCATGTCTGATATTGAGGTCTTTAATCCACTTTGATCTGACTTTTGTGCCTGGCATTCGACAGAGGTCCACAGTCCACAGTCCTCCCGTTATTCATTGATTTGCTCGAGCGGGCCTAGTAATATCTCCATCATGAGACTTGTTGTTCCTGTGTTTGGCATATTGAATACGTCACGGATAGCTTACCAGGCTCTGCCTTGCGGGCGAGATACTCTTGGTAGCTTGCCGGGCTCTCTGAGAGGGGCAGAGGAATCGAACTTGGGTCGGCCGTATTGGCCGCTTGCAAGGCAAACGCCTTACCGGCTGTGCTATCGCTCCAGCCCAGACAGAGGTCAGAGTTCTTTTTTTTTTTTTTTTTTTTTTTTTTGCAGGTAACTATCCAGTTTTCCCAGCACCACTTGTTGAAGAGGCTTTCCTTCTTCCACCCACATTTCTTGTTCCTTTGTCAGAAATTAAGTGGCTATATATTTGGGGGTCTGTGACAGAATATTCAACTCTGTTCCATTGGTCTGCAGGTCTGCTTCTAGTCCAATACCATAGTGTTTTAATTACTTCTGCTTTGTAGTAAAGTTTGAAGTTGGGGAAGGTGATGCAATCTATCTTCTTGTTCCCAAAGATTGCTTTAGATATTCGTGGGGGCTTATTGTTCCATATTAATTTTAGGAATATTTTGTCTATTTCTTTGAAAAATGTCATGGGTATCCTGATTGGGACCACATTAAATTTGTATAGTGCTTTGGGAAGCATTGCCATTTTGATAATGTTAATCCTCCTTATCTATGAGCAGGGGATGTGTCTCCATTTTCTGGTGTCCTCTTTTATTTCTTGAAGGAGGAGTGTTTTTTAATTTTCCTTGTATAGGTCCTTCACCTCTTTGGTTAGGCTGATTCCAAGATACTTGATTTTCTGAGGTACTATTGTGAATGGGAATTTTTTTTCTTTTTGGGTCACATCCGGTCATGTACAGGGTTTGCTCCTGGCTCTACACTCAGGAATTACTCTTGGCGTTGCTCAAGGGACCCTATGGGATGCTGGGAATCAAACCCGGGTTGGCCGCGTGCAAGGCAAATGCCCTACCTGCTGTGCTATTGTTCCAGCCCCAGGGGAATTTTTAAAAATGTCTCTTTCTTCTCTTTCATTATTTGTATATAAGAAAGCCATGGACTTTTTTTTTTTAAATTTCATAGAATCACCGTGAGATAGTTACAAGCTTTCATGTTTGGGTTACAATCACACAATGATCAAACACCCATCCCTCCACCAGTGCACATTCCCCACCACCAATATCCCCGGTATTAACTCCCCTTTCCCACCCTCCCCCCTGCCTCCATGGCAGACATGATTCCCCATAATCTATCTCTACTTTGGGACATTATGGTTTGCAATACAGACCCTGAAAGGTCATCATGTTTGGTCCTTTATCTACTTCCTGCACACATCTCCCATCCCGACTGATTATTTCAGCCATCTTCTTCTTAGTGATCCCTTCTCTATTCCAGCTGCCTTTTCCCCTTTGCTCATGAGGCAGGCTTCTAGCTATGCAGCAATCTATCTGTCCCGTGTATCTACTATCCTTAGATGTCAGTCTCATGTTATGTTGTTTTATACTCCACAAATTAGTGCAGTCCTTCTATGTCTGTCCCTCTCAAAAGTCATGGACTTTTGGGTCTTGATTTTGTAGCCTGCCACTTTACTATACTACATCGACCTATTGTTTCTAGGAACTTTTTTGTAGAGTCTTTAGGGTTTTCTAAGTGTAGTATCATATCAGTATAGTATCATATTATCTGCAAATGGTGATAGCTTGACCTCTTCCTTTCCTATCTTTATGCCCATGATATCTTTTTCTTGCCTAACTGCTATGGCTAGGACTATACTTAATAGGAGTGGCAAAAGTGGGCAACGTTGTCTTGCAGGCACTCAATATTCTAACACTAATCTCATTGGCATTGCACCTTCCGACCACTATTTTTCCTACTACCCCTTATCCTGCCCCCAAAGAAGGTCCTCAATAATTTGCTTTATGTTGCTTGTTATAAGTGTGCTAAAGGATGATCAAAAAAGGTTTCCTTAGAAGAAAGAAAGAAAAAAGAAAGTTTCCTCAGTGAAGATTGTTGTATCTCACCATGGAGGTATTAATCTCTTGTATAAGAGATTACTAGGATGTTGTTACAGGTTAAGGCAAGGCAAGTATCTGCTGTACTATTAATAGTACCTGCTGTACTATCGCTGTGACCCCTTAGAGTTGTATTTTAAAAATAATTTTAAAATTTTAAACATTTTTCACTGAAATAATATAGTTTTATAAATGTTATGTCTTTTAAGTGCACAATGATTCTATTTAAATGCTCATCATCAAAGTACCAATATCCCTCCACCACAGTTCATTAGGCTTTTTCAACCCATTCCCTATTTCAAGTCCCTTCACCATGCCCTTGGTAATGTCAGTTCTGAGATCAGAGTTTAGGGCCTTCATTTCAAATGACTTATATCTTCTTTTTATTTTGTTTCCTAATATTTCATATATGTGTGAGTTCACTCAGTGTTTGTTATTCTCTTTCTGACGGATTTCATTTGGTATGACCCCTAGTGTTCTATTCATGTTGTAGCAAAAGGCATGTCTTAGGTTAGTTATTCATCAGAATAGCCAAAACACGTGGAAAGGAAAAATAGTAATTACTTAAAATATTAAAAATGCAAATTTTCTTGAAAACATCCTTTTCTTTGTGTTCACTTCTTACTATACATATATAAAGGTCAGAAAACTTGGAACGAGAATCGAGGCTTGTATAAATAAAGAGTTCAAGAAACCCAAACCTATGATCTGTGCAGGTAAGCACGTTTAGATCATTCTATGATCACCCTATGCTAGTCCCTTGAATGGCTGTTTTCTATTTTATATACTCTTTCTCTTCTAAACTTATTAAGTGAAGCAAAGTTTGAAATGGTTATATCTCAGAACTCACATGTAAAATTGGGAGTTCACAGATTCAGATTCTTTCTCTGTTATTTGGACCCCAAAGCTTTTTTTATTTTTTATTTTTTATTTATTTTTTTTAATGAAACCATGTGGTACAGTTTTAGACTTACAAACTTTCGTGCTTAGGTTACAATTATGTATGATAAAGTACTCATCCATATACTTAGACCACAAAGATTTTTAAAGGGCAGATGAATAATCATTCTTGATTCATGGAACTTATAGAATCCTCTCGTTGAGAGCCATGGAATCTTTCTGAGACAGATCTGATGCTCACACTGCTTCGGTCTTGAGTGTCTTTTCTTCTTGTTTTTTTCTTCTATTTTTTCCTTGATCATTTGATCACTTGATCACTTGACATACCGTTACTCATCGATTTGCTTGAGTCGGCAGCAGCGACGTCTCCATTCTTCCCTGTTGCATGCTAGTGTAGCCCAATGGCGTCTGCACGTTCTAGAAAAACGAACAGCCTCAAACCAATCATTCAGGGTCTTTTTTTTTTTTTGCTTTTTGGGTCACACCCGGCGATGCTCAGGGGTTACTCCTGGCTCTTCACTCAGGAATTACTCCTGGCGGTGCTCAGGGGACCATATGGGATGCTGGGAATCAAACCCAGGCCAGCTGCATGCAAGGCAAACACCCTATCCGCTGTGCTATCGCTCCAGCCCCTCATTCAGGGTCTTGATGAAGAAATCTGACCATCTGGTAGGTGGGCGGCCACGCAATCTTTTGATGTCCCATGGAATACAGTTGGTAATGGCTCTAATCCAGCGGTCGTCTCCAAATCTCATTACGTGTCCAGCCAATCTGATTTTCGACGCCTTGGCAAATGAGACAGCGTCCCTGATTCTTGATCATTGGTGGAGGTCGGAACTCCGGATTCTTTCTCTCATTTGAGTGAAACGTGATACTACAAGCATAGCTCTTTCGATTCCTCTTTGGGAGACCCGAATAGCATTCTCATCCTGTTTTCATAGGACCCAGGTCTCTGAGGCATATGTTAATGCAGAAAAAACAGTGGAATCGAAGAGATGTGCCCGGAGCCGGAGGTTCTTCGTCCTCTTAGCGATTTCTTCGACGCTCTTGAAGGCATTCCAAGCTGTTCTCTTCCTTCTGCGCAACTCAGGTGCCAGGTCATTCCTCATGTTGACTTCTCGACCTAGGTACACATAACTGCTGCATTCCGAGATGTTCATCCCATTGAGAGCAAATGGAACGTCAGGATCGAGACTGTTTCTCGTAAAGATTGTCTTCGTGAGATTCAGCTGCAGTCCGACCTTTCCACACTCATAGTTGAAGTTGGCCAGCATTTGTGCCGCTTGGCTAATGTTTGGTGTTATTAGAATGATGTCATCAGCAAAGTGGAGGTGGTGTAGTTGCCGACCATCTATCTTCACTCCTGTTCCTTCCCATTTCAGTCGTCACATGATGTTCTCAAGGGTGGCACTGAAGAGTTTTGGTGAAATGGTATCACCCTGCCGAACCCCTTTCTTGACATCAATGATCACTTCCCTGTAGAATGGTGAGATCCTGGTAGTGAATCTGCAATACAGCACAAGGAGGATCCTGATGTATTGAGTTTGAATGCTCTGTTTGGCTAGGACTTCGATGACCACTTCAATCTCAACAGAATCAAAGGCCTTCTTTAAATCAATGAATGTTAGACAGAACGGCATCTTGAACTCCTGAGAAACCTGAATGAGCTTGGTTATCGTGTGGATATGGTCGATGGTGCTGAATCCTTTTGAATCCTTTGTGGATCCCGGCTTGCTCGCATGGTTGTCCTTCATCTCATGTTCTGCCAATCCTATTCAGGATGACTTGAGTGAACAGCTCGTAGATGACAGACAACAGGCAGATCGGGCGATAGTTGCCAATGTCATGGATGTCTCCCTTCCTGCTGGTTTTCCATTGGGACCGGACCTTGCATTCAGACAGGTAGCGTGTGAGCCAGTGTATTGATGAGTACTGATGGCAGGTTCTTCAGGTGTTCAGGTCTGACCTTGTCTGGGCCAGGTGCTGTTCATTTCTTTAGCGACAAAATGATGTGTCGGATTTCAGAAGGGAGTACATTGGGAGTGACATATTCATCCTGTGGAATTTGGTATGTGGGCAGGCGGACATGGCTATCAAAGAGATCCAAGTAGAAGTCCTGGATAATCTTCTCCATTGCCCTTCTGGAAGATTTTTTCCTTAGGCACCATGATTTACAGCACTATTAAGAGTAGTGTTTCAGGCATGCAGTGCTACAACACCACCCCCAATACCAGAATGCCTTTCATCTCTCTATCAATATCCTAGGTCCTCTATCATTCCCCTATCTAACCCTTATCAAACTCAATTTTATAGGCCTGTTTCCAGGGGCTGTTACAAAGGCCATTTAAAAATTATCTGATTATTTTTAAAATACTTGACATGTGAGAGAAATAATTCTGTTTGTCCTTCTCCCTCTGACTCACTTTTCTCAGAATGATACCCTCTAACTCCATCCATGCAGCAGTGAATTGCAGCCTTTCATTTTCTCTTATTGCTGAATTGTATTCCATTTTGTATGTGCATATAAAAAACTGTGATGTTTCCTTATTTGCTTATCTGCTCTTTGGCATTTGGATTATTTCACAAATAGCACAATTGACTATTGTGAATAGTGCTGCAGTAGACTTAGGAGTGCAAAATCTTTTTTGAAGTAGTGTATTTGGGTCTTGGGGCCAATACCAAGAATTGCTGTGTCATATAGAAGCTCAAGTTTTAATTTTTTGAGACAACTCCATACTGTTTTTTCATAGAGATTAAGCCAGGTGACAATCACATCAACAGAGAATGGGCGTTCCTTTTCCCCCACATCCTCCCCACAACTGTTATTTCTACTTGTTTTGGGTGTATGCCATTTTCACCGGTGTGAGGTGATATCTCAGTGATGTTTTGATTTTTCATTGTGAAGTTACTGACAAACTCCTAGTGCATAGGATTCACTTGTATTGACTCAGAGGAACAATATTGTTTTTTCAACAGAAATTCTGAATGCTTCACACTTGAAAAAACTTTCTCTTCATATCGATACTACAGTAATTTTGACTCATAGTAGTTGTTTGGTACATGGCTCCAAAATGAATAATTTATACATGTCATTTTATAACAATTTTTAGAGTAAGGTATATTTGTTATTTGTATATTTATTTTACTTATCATGCTATTAGTTCCTTCAGGATAGGTTTTACATTTTCTTTTCTATCTTCATTCATCAGCTAAATGCAGTAACTGTTATGTAAAAGTTATGACAAATACTCATTGAGTGAATAAGGGACTTGGTCATTTAGTGGTGAATATTTAAGGATTTTTTTAATTGGTTATTAATCTGATCACTCTTTGACCCCATCTGTGCTCACTATTGACCCCATGGGGTATGCTTGGCTTAGCTACACAACTGACTTTCCTAGCCTTCCAATGAAATAGCTTCTTTGGTTTGGATGAAAAAAACGGCTATATAATTTCAGATAATTGTAAAATAAGGAAACAAATAATTAACTCAAGTGACAGGAAACATCTTCTCATAGAATTTAACAGAAAACAGTTTTGTGAGATTCACTTACAAACATAAACAAAAGGAGAAAATAGTGTTATAGACCCCTGAGTGTTGTGTGTTATGTTTATACTAAGAACAAGAATGTTTGCCACACAGCAGTATGTGGTTAAGAGAAAAATATCTCCTCAAATCAACCGCAGCATTTTCTCTATGTTAAGCCACAGGATGGAATAGAGAAGAGGAAATGATTTATTGATTATAACATTTCTTTTTTTTTAATGAATCGGTTCTGTTTAAATAGGTTGGGTAGTAAACTAAAAGCATTTGAGATCCTGAGGGATCTTTGCATAAGGGCATAAAAGCAATATGCTTCTCACGGTTCAGAGCATGTATTGGGGACAGCACTTTTAGGTTTCTGATTTTTATACTAGGATGGAGTGGGAATGTAAGTAGCAGAAAGTTCTAAATTACAGTGCCTTACCACACTGATGCCAGGGCATACCACCAGTGGCTCACATATGCCCGTGGCTTAATTAACACAAATCGCAGCAGTAGAGTCAATGGTGAGTTAAACAAATGAGTGCTTATTTTCTTTGGTGTGAAAGGAATCCTCTGGTGAAGAAAAGGATTAGAATAGAGGTTTCTTCTTTTGGCTTCACAGTCACTAACTAATCCCTGGACTTCTATTCAAGTTGGCCTCACGGTTTCAACATTGCTGCTAGGGATCAAGCCCTCAAATCTGGAAACCTATCAGAAGAAAGAAAGAAGGGGAAAGGGAACCCATTCCTAAGGAATGTGTTCTTTTAAAAGGAGTTTCCTGGAAGCTTCTAGTGAATGATTTCACTTACTTCTTCTTGACCACTACTTGCAGCAAGAGAAATTTGGAATATCCTTTTATAACTACGTACACTTAGGATTCTAAATATACCTCAAGCTATTTTAGGAGGGAATAAAGAAAACCAGTTGTCTCTGCTAAATGAGTGAATCTGATAGAAAATGGCTAAAAGCTTTCATACTTCCTGGAGTTACTAGATCATCAGAGTACTCATGGGGGGGTGGTGTATCTCAGAATACAAGACTTTGGCGGCATGTAGGTTATTTTGAAGTGAAGGAAATTAAGATCCAGTTGACTTGAGACAAAAATCCTCTTTATAAACAACCTAAAACACTTAGATAGGCTTTGTCTAATCCAAATCTTTGGATTCCTTATAGCTCACATGTAAGCTTAATCATCTGACATTTTTTCTTTCTACTTCTGATTTATTTTGTTTAGCATGATCCTCCTAATACTATGTCCACCTTCACATAAATCACAATAAAAAATAATGCTTGTACTCTGACTGAAGACTCAGGCAATCAGAGGGAAATGGGTGGACTTGAGAAGACAGTAGGCAACCAGTGTATAGTGATGAAGTGGAGAGTGGTACCTTGGTGGTGGGCATAGTATGGTAACATGCATTTAAAGGGATGTGAAGGGGGCCATGGAGATAGTTCAAAGAACTTTACATATGGGCTGACTGGGTGCCACATGGTCCTCTGATCACCAGCCTAAAAGTACCTAGAACTTACTACCGGAACACTTCTGGGGGTTGCCCCCAAACAAACACACAGATAAACAAAATAGAAGAGATGCAAGCAGTGGTCTTAAGCAGTTTGTCACTGTCACTGTCTCTGTCCTCCCATTGTTCATCGATTTGCTTGAGTGGGTTCAGTAACGTCTCCACTGTGACACTTGTTACTGTGTTTGGCATATCGAATACTTCACGGGTAGCTTGCCAGGCTTTGCCATGCAGGCAGATACTCTCGGTAGCTTGCCGGGCTCTCTGAGAAGGGCGGAGGAGTCAAACTCGGGTCGGCCATGTTGGCTGTGTGCAAGGTAAACGTCCTACCCCCTGTGCTATTGCTCCAGCCCGGATAAGCAGTTTATTTCAGAAAAAGAGCTATTACCAGAGATAAGAAAGGATCTTTTATTTTTTTTAGTCTAAAAGACTTTGTTGAACAAACATTTTATTACTTAATATCTCCTCTTCCCTGTTAATCAGTCTTATGTCAACTTAATTTTTAGGTCAGACAAAAAAGAAACAAGAAAGAAGAAAGAAAAAGTTTAACATCTCTATGATTACATTTCATGCTGGTGTCTAGAGATGAGATGCCAGAAACACCTTCTAAGGGAAAGAAATCTGTTGATCTGTTGTTCTGTTGAAAAGTCTCATGGGGTCGCTAAAATTCATTTTGTTAGTGAATTTACCAAGGTTCAGAGTTTGACCTTGATTGCTGAAGTGACTGGAACAAAACAATTAGTGAAGGCTTTGGGTCACAGCGGTGGTACCCACGGGCTACTCTCAAGAGTCATTCCTGGTGGTGCTCGGGGAACCATATGTGGTGCCAGGGATTAGACCTAGGTCTCCTTCATGGGCTCTAGTCCATTGAGTTATCTCTCAAGCCCTGAAACTTAATTTATTTCAGCACACTAAGAGTAGGTTGACCATTTTTGGGAAGGGTGTGAGGCACAAATGGTACTTAGGAGTTGATCTGGCAGTCCTGGGTGGGGAGTAAGGTAAAGGTAAAGGTAAAGGCCCTTCCGTTGATCGTCGATTTGCTCGAGCGGGCCCAGTAGCGTCTCCATTGGAGACTTTGTTGTTACTGTGTTTGGCATATCAAATACTCTCGGTAGCTTGCTGGGCTCTCTGAGAGGGGCGGAGGAATCGAACTCGGGTCGGCCATGTTGGCCGCGTGTAAGGCGAACGCCCTACCGCTGTGCTATCGCTCCAGTACCATGTGGTAATGAGAATCAGAACCTGGGTCCAGCATGTAAAGCAAACACCCTAGCCTTCTGAGGGGTTATCTCCCTAGGCCAAGTGTACTTGGTTTTCAAAGAGAAACTCAAACTACCTTAACTGAGGTGGTGAAAAAAAAATCATGACTATAGGGTCGTAGAGATAGCTCAATGGACCTGAGTTCCTGCTTTACGTGCGGAAGGCATAAATTTGGTGCCCCAAACTCATGGTCCCTGAGCATAGAGATGTGAGTAGTTCCTGAGAACTGCTGATTAAGCCCCCCTATCATAAATGCAAAAAACCAAACAGTTTATTAATTTGCAATAAGAAGTAACTATTTCAGTTAAATGTGCAGAATTAGAAAAAGACCAGGTAAGTCAATTGAAGAATATTCAATGGGTTCAGCTTAGAGTTAGGATGGAAATGCCAAGAGACTGGAGGCACATCTTGGGGCTCACCTACCTTCTTGACTAGTCAATTCTGGCTGACTCACAATCTATTGCCTCTAGTTCTGTGTATTCCTATCTGGCCCTCTCCTTCCACCTAAGACTCCCATCTCAATGGTTGTTAGCCTTCAAGTACAGACTAATGAACCTGGGAACTTCATAACTCATTAGAGTGTCTCTGCTTTATATATATATGTATACATATACATACATGTGTGTATATATGTATATATAGTCATATTATATATGTATATATAGTCATATATATGTATATATATGTATATATAGTCATAATATGTAGTCAGCTACATATATATAGTCAACATATATTTGGAATATATGTAATATGTATTTGGAATTATGTATTTGTATATATGTATATAGAGACTCAGAAACAAATCCATACACACACCTATATATATGTTATATATATGTTTATATATATATGTTCCTATATGCTGGAGCGCTAGCACAGTGGGTAGGGTGTTTGCCTTGCACACACCTGAGCCAGGTTTGATTCCTCCGCCCCTCTTGGAGAGCCCGGCAAGCTACGAGAGTATCCCATCCACATGGCAAAGACTGGCAAGCTACCTATGACATTTTCAATATGCCAAAAACAGTAACGAGACTCACAATGGAGATGTTACTGGTGCCCGCTCGACCAAATCGATGAGCAACGGGAGGACAGTGCTACAGTGCTATATATATATGTTCATATCTGTGTGTGTGTTCCAAATTTTAACTGCCCACAGGAGAAGTCTCAGTGTAATCCCCATATGCTGCCTCCTATCGGGTCTTAGAGACATTTGTGAATAAAACCAGAAAAATGACTATAAACCTTTCAGGGTTGAGAATAAAAAGTGGTGAGAATTTGTCAATTTAGAGTTGGCTGATATGACTCAGCTTAGAGCTGGAAGAAGTTAACATTTGTAAACAGGAAGACAAAGTGTGAAAATTTAAAATCAAGACTGCATCATTCAACATGTAGGACATTCAACTGTCGAGCCAGAATACACCTGGTACTCAACTTCTAAGATCACGTGTGGGTTGCTTTTCTGGTGTCAGTATCTTCTGAAATGAAGTTTTCTGAGGAATGTGGGTCTGTTGCCAGTCATGGGGCAGGTTGATCAGTCCCGTCTCCCTTACCAAGTACATATTTAATTACAAACAGAGAGCTCAGACAAAGAGGAGGCAAATCCCTGATTCTCTATGAGTTGTCCTTTAATGAGTCACCTTTTGTAAACCATTGCTCTCTGAAGCACTATCATTTCTGTGCAAGTAGGATTTACTATGTATAAAAGTTAGTATTTATTCTGTGAGTCAAAGGTTGAATTAATTTTGCCATTTTGTTCTAGACTAGTTTAGCTGCTCACTTAAATATTTTATGCTCAAATTTAGACTCAGTTGCTTTCAGTGTTATCACTTTCTATTAAAACTGGGTGGACAAGGTCATTTTTCTATATCTCTGGAGAAAACAAATGTACTTTTTCCATAGTCATGAAGAAGAAAGAAAGTGGGGAAAGTTTAGAATGACAATAGCATACAATTATCCTGCAAAACCTCTGAGCAGTTTTAAATAGATAGTATCTAACAATGACAAACCCTTTATATTGAATTACAAAATTCTTTGACAGGTAGTGGGGAGACAATTGGGGAGAATGAAAGTGGGACCAGAGTTGACAAAAATACAATGATGGAAGATCATGAGCACCTTGGTGATGGTAGTACATCAACACTATTAACTTTAACACTATTGTAAACATATTATATAAACTATATTATTTTTTCAAAATCAAGGTATTTGCTCATTTTGACTCTTGATTTGTCTTTGAGGGTTTGGAAATAATCTTTCAGACAGAACTACTGAAACTGAAATATATATATGTATATATAGATATATATATATAGAGATCGGGCGCGTTCAGGGTGATATGGCCGTATATAGAGAGGGCTGGAGCGATAGCACAGCGGGTAGGGCGTTCACCTTACAAGCGGCCAACATGGCCGACCCGAGTTCGATTCCTCCGCCCCTCTCGGAGAGCCTGGCAAGCTACCGAGAGTATTCGATATGCCAGACACAGTAACAACAAAGTCTCCAATGGAGACGTTACTGGGCCCGCTCGAGCAAATCGACGATCAACGGGAGGGCCTTTACCTTTTACCTTTTATATATATAGAGAGATATATATAGATATAGATATTTAGGCTTTGCTCTACTGGGAGGGTACTAGTATATTTAACAAAATGCAACTTTCTAGGAAAGAGAAGGCATGGACTGTGTGGATCATCATCAGCTGTTTGTCAAAGTCAACTGAACTTCCGATTTCAGAGTCTTCCAAACTGCCTCGCTGTCACAGAGACTTTCTCTCTCGCAATCTGATCTTATTTCACTTGTGGATGTGAACAGCATGGCGTCTAAAATCAAAACGGGGTTTAGTGACAACTTTTGACAACTTCACTAATCACATACAATTAGGGGCAATCTTAGCAGTCTGTTCATTAGTTTAAACAAACATAACAGTATGTTCCATGGTACTTAAATTTAGATGAATGAAATGAATACATAACAACAACAATAATAATAACTAGGGGGTATGGTGCTGCCAGCAGGCCAATCTGTACCTGTGAGGTGAATGCATAGCAGCCTGATGGCACCATCAGACTTTCAGTACCCCAAAATTTCTGCTTTGCCTTTGGCCAGACCCCAAAAGCTTGGGGAAAAGTTTACCAAGAAAGTAAACTGCCAAAAGCTAGGTATGTGGGAGACACACCCACAAACCACCTCGGGCTCAGCTATATAATTGGAGGCAAGGCCTCTCTGGTTCCTGATCGAGTTGCTTAACCATGATCCCAGAGACTCAGAAATGAATCTCGGAACCCAAAGGCTTTTGGCAGAAATGTGTCCTGTTCTTGCAGTAGGTTACTGGTGCTGGGCCACTCAAGGTGGGAATAGGTTTCGTACCTTGGTCTGTTCCCCTGGGCGGCCTGGTGACCACCATCCTCCAGAGGCCACAGGACAGTCAGGTTTGGACCTGCAGTGACGAGACACGTGGGGCCTCACCAGATGGGAGTGGAACCAGCCCTTTCCTCCCCATCCCAACGAGATCCCAAGTCACCGCCTATAAATGGCCTCTCTGGCTCCTGATCAAGCAGATTAATGGCCATGATTCCAGAGACTCAGAAACAAATCTTAAAACCCAGTGGCTTTTGGGCAGAAATGCATCTGGACTGCATACAAGGTGGCCACTGCCTCAGAGCTTATTGGAAAGCCAGGTATGAGCTGGTGGTGACGGGGCAACTGCAGTCTCATGGGAAGGGGGACGATACCGGTTCATCCTTCATGCCCTACCGAGGTCATGAGTTGCCCCCATGAGCAGCTCTCCTACATGGCCATGGATCCAGAGGCAAAAGAACTTAATCCAGAGCCCGGCAGCTTGTGGAAGAAAAGTGAATGGACCATGGGTTAAACTACAGTGCCATGCCTCCCTGGGAGGGAAGGGGTGTCGCTTTCTTCTGCCTTCCCCCAGCCCCCCGGCAGCAAGGTGGTCACCGCCTCTTATAGGAAAGCCAGGTATGAGCTGGCGGTGACAGGGAAACTGCAGTCTCATGGGAAGGGGGGGGGGGGCGATACCGGCTCATCCTTCACGCCCTACCGAGGTCACGAGCTGCCCTCCACGAGTGGCTCTCTAGCACAGTCATAACACCAGATGCACAGAAACCAATCTCATAATTATCTGGCTCTTTGCAGAAATCCAAAATCATTATATGACATTATATGATTCTCATACTAGCTATAGAAAACAAAGTATTTCACAATGCCTTTTCAGCAATTCTGATTGTTGGGGGGGAAATTCTAAACAATAATGGTGCATCTTTTGTCGAAATAATGAATGCAATCAATGTATAGAAGAGTTAAGTAGAAATCATCTGCCTCACAGGCATTGGGAGGGGTGGGAGGGGGTATATTGGGGTTCTTGGTGGTGAAAAATGAGCACTGGTGAAGGGAAAGTTAAGATTATTTCCAAACCCTTCTATGAAGGGTAAGGTGTTTGATCATTGTATGACTGAGACTTAAACCTGAAAGCTTTGTAACTTTCCCCACAGTGATTCAATAAATAAATATAAGAAGAAAAAAATAGTAACCATTATTATTTTATTTCATTTTATTTTATTTTGAGGGGTCTACATCAGAATGTGCTCTCAGATTACTCTTGGCTTTGTGCTCAGGGTTCACTTCTGGCAGAGCTCTAGAGAACCATCTGTAGTGCTGGGTAGTTAACCTAGGTTGCTGTGTGGAAGGCGAGAACCTTACCTGCTGTACTGTCTCTCTGGCCTCATACAGAATTATTTATGAAATGGTGGGTCCAAGTTTCTATAATTGGAGTCCTTTCTTTTCTTGTGAAATTCAATCTGGGGTTTCTGGTTCCTCATTAATATATGCATTTTTTTCTGTTGGACTGTTATATTTTGGTATTAAAATTTTATTTACTTACCGTTCATTTTCAACGCTATTTAAATTTTTGGAGCAGTGATTCATACTTCTATGCATGCACACAGTCTTATTATAGTCATAACCAAAGTTCTAGCATCATTATTTGGTTCAGTATAATTTTAATGGGTCAAAAGGATAAAAATGAGATATTTAAAAAGCTTCTTTTATAAACATTGGTTTGATAATTTTAATTATATTGCTTTTTTTGGTGGGAATTCCAAGAAGAGCTCAAGTAGTGGAGGACCACCAGGGCCAACTTGGTGGTATTGAGGCTGGGGGAGGTGGTGGTGCCAGAGTTTGCTCTCAGTTTCAGTGTTCCAGTGTGTGCTTTGCATAGGCCTCTGATCACAGAATCTTCAGCCCCTTAGGTAACCTCTTGAACTGGTACATCAATTTGTCTAAGTATTCACAGTTAAATAGGGTTGCTTTACAAGCAAAGAAAACCATCCATTTCTAAATGAATGTAAGACAGTCAGTGGTACCACCTGGATTAGAGCATTTCTTTCTTTCTTTCTTTCTTTCTTTCTTTCTTTCTTTCTTTCTTTCTTTCTTTCTTTCTTTCTCTCTCTCTCTCTCTCTCTCTTTCTTTCTTTCTTTCTTTCTTTCTTTCTTTCTTTCTTTCCACTTTTGTATTGAATCACGGTGAGACAGATGCTTACAAAGCTGTTCATGATTAGATTTCAGTCATGCAATATTCTAACACCCATCCCTCCACCAGTGTACATTTCCCAGCACCAGTGTCTCCAGGTTCCCTCCCATCACCCCTCCACCCTCGCAACACCTCTCTGCATCTATGGCAAGTGCTTCCCCCCTCTCTCTTTCTCTGCCTCTCTCTGTCTCTCTTTCTGTCTCTCTCTCTCTCCTTTTGGGCATTGTGTTTTGCAATATTGATACAGCAAGATTATCAAGAATATCACTTAACCTACTTTTAACACTCAGAGATTGTCCAGCGAGATCATTCTCAGCTAATATTGCCATTTCAGTCTCTTTTCTATCTTACCTACCCTCTGACCCCACACACTTGTGGTTAGTTGGGTTAGAGCATTTCTTATGCTCTAAAACCCAATTTAATTCAGAAACTGAGATTAACCCTTTGGTTTCTAACTCTTGAAGAAGAATTCCTAGTGCATCTGCCATCTCCACCACCATGCACCCAACTTAAAACTTGTTATTCCCCTTCTCACGGGACTGCACAGTTAGAGACTATTGAAACCCTCAAGTATGCGTACAGTTATCAGCTCACAGTGAAGAACTTAGACAAAACAGCCCCAGGACAATTAATGCATTTTTGCAAGATGCTATTAAGAGTGATGATGGTTTGTGCCTTTCATTTTTTTCTATTTAACACAAGTAACTGAATTCTTTCATCCAGTTTCCCAGGAGTAAGCCCTGAATACTGCCAACTATGACTCCCAAGCTATAAATCAATAAAACACAACGATCCCCCAAAACAATACCACCCCTGCAAAAAACTTAAAAGAAAGTTTCTGATAGTTCAGTAGAAATTACAACATAAATCTAGATGAAGGTTTAGATTACAGGTATTACATTGCTGACTTGTTTAGCCCTTTTCTATATTTTGGAGTGTAAAGGAATAAAGGAAAACATCATTTGCTGTACTTTATATCCATAAGAGAGAAACAAATTTTATTCAGAATAAAATCACTATGATAGAAAGATATCAGTAATGTAAGTGAAAAAAAAGAACTTGGATTCTTGGCAAAATCAGTCTTAAGCTGATAGAAATGAGTCTAACCTTTTCTTTCCTTTCCAACTACATCTCAAGATGAAGGTCTGTCGAGTATATTATAAAAACAAAATAACAGAAACTGAAAATGAGCAATAGGTGGATATGAGAAAACAACTTGTAGTCTTAGAGGGGTATGCATTTAGCTCAGTGAAAATGAAGGGTAACAACCTTAAGAACAAGGAAGGACCAGGAGGTCTGCTCCACAGCTTGGAAACTGGCCTCATATCCTGGGGGAAAAGGCAGCTCTGATAGAGAAGGGAACATCAAGTAAAGGATGTTGGGAGGACCCATTCGGGTTGAAAGATACGTGCTGAAAGTAGACTATAGACCAAACACGATGGCCACTCAATACCTCTATTGCAAACTATAACACCCAAAATGAGAGAAAACAAAAGGGAATGCCCTGCAACAGAGGCAGGGTGGTGTGGGGTGCTGGGGCGGGGGTGGTGGGAAGGATATTGGGAACTTTGATTGAGGAGAATAGGCACTGGTGGAGGGATGGGTAAATGATTATTGTATGACTGAAATATGAAAGTTCATAAGTTTTTAACTGTACCTTATGGTGATTCACTAATAAAAAAATTGAAAAAAAAAGAACGAGGAAGATTTCTTTTGATCCAAGCCTGGTACTTCTTGGTAAATAGGGTATAGACTCCTGGTTTCTTGGCTATACCACATAAAATATAACCTGTAGACACTAAGGCATAGAAGGCACCTTTGGGGGCTGGAGCAGTAGTACAGAGGATAGGGCGTTTGCCCTGCATATGGCTGACACAGGTTGAATCCCCAACATCCCACATGGTCCCCCAAGCACCACCAGGAGTAATTCCTGAGTGCAGATCCTGGAGTAACCCCTGAGCATCGATGGGTGTGACCCAAAAAGAAAAAAAATTAAAAAAAGAAGGCACCTTTGAAGACCAAAGGTCCACCAGTGTCACCGTGGGGAAGAAGAAAAGAGGCAGATACTTGGTGAGAATTTACTCAGCTTCTTTTTCTCTGTGTCCTCAGTGGTTCCCTAGCCATCCCTTTACTTGGTGGAGATTGTCTGTGTACCTGTCTCTGTCTAGGACTTTTGTTTGTTTTCCCTTTATCCATCTATCCATTTGTCTGTCTCATTTCTTTCTGTCTGTGTTACTCTTGTTCTCTAGGACTATATATACTTACATCCTTTGGCAAACAATTCACTTTGAATTTGATTCATTAAGAAATTTGTGGACATAAAGTTTAAAATAATCTACTGAATGTCTCTCTTAAAGTGGGGGGCTTCACTTTGGTGCTGATGACCCTGTAATCAAGTTGTTATTGAGAGTGGTAGATGAACAACACAATGGCAGGGACTGCATCAGTTCTAGTACATTTTCATCTGCCTTTTTGCATCTCCAGTCATTAAGCATGTACATTACCCTCAAAATTTTCCTCAAGGAACTGATTCTGATAACAAAACAGGTCACTGAAAATTTGTCAGGGGAAGCAAGATGGTAAAAGGTGTCCTGATACTTCAGATAGAGTGAGCTGGCTTGCAAATCCCAAGAGCAACCTTTGCTGCTATTGCTGCTACTGACAGCACAAACCACAGTCTTTTGTGCTCTGATCACTGATCATTGGTGAAAACAGGTGCTTGGGAGGATAGTGCACCACGCAAACATTTGAGCTTTGAAATCATCATTAGCCTCTCACAATAATGCTTAAGATAATCTGGAGCGATAGCACAGTGGTAGGGCGTTTGCCTTGCACTGGCCGGCCCGAGTTTGATTCCTCCGCCCTTCTTGGAGAGCCCGGCAAGCTAGCGAGAGTATCTCGCCCGCACGGCAGAGCCTGGCAAGCTCCCCGTGACATATTCGATATGCCAAACACAGTAACAACAAAGTCTCTAATGGAGACATTACTGGGCCCGCTCGAGCAAATCAATGAACAACGGGAGGATAGTGACAGTGAATCTAAAATGATAGTCGTATTCCAGTGACAAAATTAGTAATTTATTTGTGCACCTACCTGTCGCCTATAACATTAACGTATTTCCTGGCTTAATCAAAAACTATTTCAGGAAACAAAATATTTTAAAAAATATGATAGTTGTTCCTCTTAATCAATATTATTTGAAAGACACCCCTGCATATTTGAGATTTTTGCTCTTGAGTCTCACAAGACTTCTTAACGTAATATACCATTTCTATTTTTTTAAATTATTAATCATCTTCTAAAACCACCTGTGATCTGAGAATTGGTAAGATTTCTAAGGATGACTACATTCCTAAGAGGACACCAGTAACACTGCCAGATACAGTCTTTTATCTGGTTAACAAATGACTAATGAGTGCTTATTGTGCACTGGGGGGGAAGTGTTGTGAGTCATTCACATTTTGGTAGATGAAAAAGACCAGACCATGCTGTATAGGGATGGAAAAGATTTTTAGGGGAAGTTATGGGAATCCCATGCCTGTCCTCTCTGCAATGAGCCCAGGGGCAGGTTGTCACAGAACGCTCTGAGAAGCCTATTTGATAGACCCTCACCTGGCAGGAAATCTTCTGGCCTCTGGAGTCTCCTGCACATACCATGTCTTTAGTTATGATAGGATTGTATTTGTAATAACTTTGGCTGTTGCAAAGCTTTCTATTTATGACAATAACAGTCGCTTCTTGCAAAGTATCAGAAGAGGTTAGAATCTGGGGGCTAGTGGTTCCCCAGCCAGTAACCTGGCATTTTGTTCCATCTCTAATATCATCTTGGAATCTTAGATGAAGCAGCTGGAAATGCTTGTTGAGCATTGCATTTGTGTGAAGCTAACAGATAGAAAAGAGAATAAATCATCCTTTGTCCCCAGTGTTGTTCTGTCATGAGCCTGGGCAATGTATGTGTGGTCCCTCCATTCTAGGAATGCATGCTTCTTTTGAATCAACTTTGGTGGTAGTTTGCAGCTGCATTTGTAGTTGTTCCCTTTCTGCCCATGTTCTCCAATCCCTGTAGAGTTCAGTGATGCATTAGCAGGGAGCTAACCCGGAGCAGGAATTTCGCTCTGTCTCAGTAAACTGTTCTTTGGCCTGCATTGGCTGACTTTATGTGGAATAACATTTACAGGTCATGACTTTGAGGGCTGGGTTGTTTCCTGCTGGATAGGATCCTTGAGTATGAACTGGACTTAGTTTGGACTACACCAAGTATGGTCTAGACTAAGTTGTAACTCACTTTTGAGTCCCTGAAGTCACTCTCTTGGCTCTGTTGAATAAATATGGCTATTGTGTTTTTTACTTGCTAATGTTAAAAAAATCTTTGGGAAACAGGCTTTCATGTGGATCCTTGTGTCTGTTGAGATGATATTCCCCTCCCACACATATGCACATTATATTTCCTTTTCCTTGTACAAACACAGTTCTGATGTGCTATAGGAGAGCCGTATTTCTTTTAAGGTCCCTCAGTGAAGTAAGATGGGTCATTATATACTAGGTCACAGTCACAGCATTCCTGGGAGAAGGCTAATGAAATACTTTTATGTTGGTGGTTGAAAAGTGAAGTAGGTTGTACATGAATGTTGAGAAATTGAAGGATGAAGGAAGCAATGCTACCTACCTTAACCATATAATATAATTTGATTTAGGGTATGGTATAAATATTGTGAATGGTATTAATTTTTAATACCAAATGTTTGCTTAGAGAGCTCATTCTTTGAGAGGGAGTGTACTCCTAAAACTACCATGGAAGAAAGGCCTTTGGCAAACCTAAAAATAGGAATGAGAAAAGAAGCAATAGAATGATTCTAAAATTCCCCCCAGAAGTGAGCAGATATGATATAAAGGGTTGTACCTACAGGAATAAAAAACCTCCTGGGGCCAGAGAGATAGTATAGCAGGTAGGATGCTTGCCTTGCATGTGTCTGACCTGGGTTTAATCCCTGGCACCTACATATGGTTCCCCAAACACTGCTATGAGAGATCACTGAGTGTTGAGATAGGAGTAAGCCCTGAGCACATCCAGGTGTGGCCCCAAAACAGCCTCCCCCAAGCAACCAAAACAACAGCAACAACAGCAACAACAACAACAACAACAACAACAACAACCCAACCCCAACCCAACAAAACCTTCTTCAAGGTAAAACATTTAGAACTTGATGGAGTGATACAGGTCTTGATGGTCATGGATGAATGATATCAAAGACCAAATTACCTGCTCTCAAACCCACATCATTCTTACTCCCTGGCATTGCAAAAGAATTTCAGTACCCTATTATAAGTAAAATTCTAATTGACTGAGAAAATGATGTAGAAGAAATATTTCTCGAGTTTATTATTTCTATTCACCAGTGCCTTTTATGTCCTTTTAAAAACTGAGGTAAATATACATAACAGAGTCTACCACTTAACCATTTTAAAATGTAGGGTCCTATGGTATTAAAAACATTTGTAATGTGCATCCATCACCACCATCTATCTTCAGCAGTTTTCCATGTTTCCAGTGTCAAGTTTCTAATAACAGGAAGATCATTCTCCCCATGTGTCTATTCCAGTCTCACTGCACACTCCATTCCGGTCTCACGCTGCCCCTCATTCTCACCTCCTACTTTATCCCATACTAGTCTCTTCACCTAGTCTCAGCTTTAGTCGAGCCCAACCACCAAGGGTTGGGGGTAGCAACTACATCCAGGTGAGATAGCACAATCAATGTATTTAAAGCCCTTCTTTCAGGGGAAGCTCTTCGAAGACAAAGATCTCCTTTTGCTAGGAGATCCACTCAAGGGTGGAATTTCATATAAGGCTTTATTTCTCCTGTCCTTAGTCCATAACCATTTAAATAGTCACCTCAAATTTACTTCTTAATAATCTTTGTAGTCATTTTGTATGGATACAGTAAGAGATCTATTAAGCATATAGGGTGGCTCTCCTGGGGACATCTCACTATAGATCCCTTAGCAGGATTCTTATCCAGCCACTTATCTTTGGGTCATGGCAGAATTTGTCCACGATTGTGCTCTTAACTTATTATAAGTTTTATGGCACATGGCCTGTCCCATTTTGATGCCAGTGTAGCTTAGCACCTGCCCTGAGTACATCCAGTCTCTTCGTAGGGACACAGCTTTTGATGTTCTAGCAACTAAGGACAACTGAGGCTTAAGTTGAGTAGATATGGCAGATGCCCAGGAGTAAATATTATTCAGAGTCAATTAACTCCCATGAGCATATCATTAACTGTCTTCCTATGTCTATAAAAAAAGACATTGCTCTAAAGTAAACTATGCAAGGGAAAAGAAAAGCAGTATATCTCTTACAAATACAAAATACAGAGTCCTTAGAAGGATCTGACCTTACAAATCAGGTTTTGGTTAGGGGAAATGAATGATTAACAGAGAAAGCAGAGCATAGAAAAGTTAAAGATGAATACCAAAGAAATGGGAGTGGCTTCTGGGAGCATTGTGATGGGTATTACTCAGTAAACCTAAACTCCTTGCCAATGGAGGAGAAAGGACAAAACCAATGCTATCCCACACTGGAGTTATAGAGACTACAAACCAGTGGGAAGGAAGAGAAAAATAGCGGTTTACTGAAAACCACAATCCCAGCCCAGTACTATTCGTGTTTAATTAATGTGATTATTGATATAATTTGGGCTGAAGAGATAACACAGTGGTAGGGCATTTGCCTTGCACCCGGCTTGCCCGGCCGACCTGAGTTCAATTCCTCCGCCCCTCTCAGAGAGCCCAGCAAGCTAACGAGAGTATCTCGCCCTCACAGCAAAGCCTGGCAAGCTACCCGTGACGTATTCGATATGCCAAACACAGTAAGAACAAAGTCTCACAATAGAGACATTACTGGACCTGCTTGAGCAAATTGATGAACAATGGGAGGACAGTGCTACAGTGATATAATTTACTCTATTTTTTTTTCTTTTTGGGCCACATCCGGCAATACACAGGGGTTACTTCTGGTTCTGCACTCAGTAATTACTCCTGGTGGTGCTCAGGGGACCACATGGGATGCTGGGAATCAAACCAGGGTCGGCCGCGTGCAAGGCAAATGCCGTACCCACTGTGCTATTGCTACAGCCCCAAATTTACTCTATCTTAAATAAAATGACAATTTTATTTTATTCAACTGATTATAAAAATAGGCATATTTTGAAGAGTTGACATATTTTGAAAGGATTTCATTTTAATGTATGTCTTAAAGGAAGCCACATCAAATCCTTCTTTCCAAAAGGAAACTTATAAAAAGAAATCATTTTTTTGTTCATATATAAATATTTAATTACCACTTAAAAAGGAGTTCAAGGTAGATAGCAGTAAAAATATACACATTAAATATACTGGTTGGCAAAGGTTAACATAAATCTAAAAAGTCATAAAAATTACAGGAAAAGGTTGAAGGAGTGTTTCAGGATTGGGGATTGGGCATGTCACTAATGGGGAGGGCTGAAGTTTTCATATGGCAGGGCTGTGTCTGCTGGGGATTACCATTTTTTGGTTTTTACTAAAACAGTTTTTTTTTTGGTTTATGCTTGTGAAATGCAACTTTATTTGTTGAAAATTTCGTCTATTGCAAAATCAGGAGGGAGATGAAATGTCTCCTAGGACAAAGATTATATTTCCTAGGACTGATTCAAATTCAACACTCATTAAATCCAATGATTTGGAGAGCAAAGACAATACAAAATTCCCAGGACCAATGCTCTAACAGAAAAGATGGCTCCTTACGTAAATAACCAACACAGGAAGGCTGTAAGCTATAAATGCGGGTGTGGAAGATGAATTCGGACTAGGGAAAGGGTGCTGAGAAAATGGGTTTTCCTTCATCTTTTGCCAGTTTCCTTGATTAGTTAATGCCTTTGAAATATTTTGGTTATTTTTGTGTCCACTGGGACCTGTTAATATCAAAAACAACCCCATTCGACCATGAATGCTTTCTGAACTTTCCATTTCTGGACACCCTTCATCTGAAGATGCACAACAAAGGTCAATTTTCTTCTTGTGAGTGACCTGGAATTACCTGACTTCTCTAACTGCCCTTCTTAATTGACCTCAGGTCTAAGTTCATACAAGGTAAAAGTATTAATACCAATGTTTTTCATTTGTGAGGTAGGATGTCTCTCCATGGGTAGTGCTTGAGAAACCTGCTTTAGGGGAAGGGTTTTGTTTGAAGATCTTGTTTAAAAACTACAGTTTTCTGTATTCTTCTGTCCCACACAGGCCTTAGCTGGATAGGATTATAGAGAGCAGAACCACAGACTTATTTAAAGTAAGGCTTTTCATCATCTGATGAAGCTACAGACATGTAAGTATTATCTCTATTGACATAACAATAAACTTTTATTAGTGCTATATTAGTGGACAGGCTCCATACCTCTACTAGTGAAAGGGCCCTTTGAGGGTATAAAGTGGGTCATAATGAGGGGTACAAGGACTCAAACTTGAAAAACTTTTGTGGGGGTATGGTGCCACCAGCAAGTCAATCTGTACCTGTGAGGTGAGTGCATCAGCAGCCTGATGGTGCCTTCAGTCTTCCAGATACTCCAAAATTGCTGCTGTGCCTTTGGCCAGACCCCAAAAACTTGGGGCAAAGTTTACCAAGAAAGTAAATGGCCAGAAGTGAGGTATGTGGGAAACACACCCACAAAGTACCTTCGGCTCAGCTATATAATTGGAGGCATGGCCTCTCTGGTTCCTGATCAAACTGCTTAATGGCCATGATCCCAGATACTCAGAAACAAATCTCGAAATCCAGTGGCTTTTGGCAGAAATGCGTCCAGTCCCTGCAGTAGGTTACCGGTGCTGGGCCAACCCAGTTAGAAATAGGTTTAGTGCCTTGGCCTGTTCCCCTGGGCAGCCATCCTACAGAGGCCACAGGACAGTCAGGTTGGGCCTGCAGTGACGAGACATTTTGGGCCTCATGGGATGGGGGTGGCGCCTGTCCTGTCCTCCCCACCCCAGTGAGACCCCAAATCATCACCCATGAATGGCCTCTCTAGCTCCTCATCAAGCTGCTTAACGGCCATGATCCCAGAGACTCAGAAACAAATCTCAAAACCCAGTAGCTTTTGGCAGAAATGTGTCCGGACCCCACAGTAGGTTACTGTCACCGGGCTACCCCAGGGGGGAAAGGGTGCTATCCCTCTACCTGCTCCTCCTTGGTGGCTCAGTGGCCGCCATTCTCCAGAGGCCACTGGACAGTCAGGCTTGGGCCTGCAGTGATGAAACTTGTTGGGCCTCATAGGATGGGGGTGGAGCCAGTCCGGTCCTCCCTACCCCAAGGAGACCCCAAGTCGTCGCCCAGCCTCTCTGGCTCCTGATCAAGTTGTTTAACGGCCATGATCCCAGAGACTCAGAAACAAATCTTGAAACCCTGCGGCTTTTGGCAGAAATGTGTCAGGAGTATGCAGTAGGTTACTGTCACTGGGCCATCCCAGGGGGGAAAGGGTGTTGTCCCTCTGCCTGTTTCCCCCTGGTGGCTCGGTGGCCGTCATCCTCCAGAAGCCATTGGACAGTGAGGTCTGGGCCCGCAGTGACGAGACATGTTGGGCCTCACAGGATGGGGATGGAGCCGGTCCTGTCCTCCCCACCCCAACGAGACCCCAAGTCATCACCCATGAATGGCCTTTCTGGCTCCTGATCAAGCTGCTTAATCACCATGATCCCAGAGACTCAGGAGCAAATCTCAGAACCCAGCAGGTTTTGATAGAAATCCCTCCAGATTTAAGTGTTAAAATTTCGGAATTTCAAAATCGCGTGACCACTATTGCAGCCACGTGACATCATATGTTATTCATAACCAGCAATAGAAAACAAATTGTCTACTGTTGCCTTTTCAGCAGATCTGAGTGTTGGGGTAAAATCTCAAATAATAATGGTGGGTCTGGTGTCAAAATGTTGAATGTGATCAAAGTAGAGAGAGAGTAATGTGGAAATCATCTGCTCCACAGGTAGGGGGAGGGTGTGGGATGGGGATATACTGGGGGTTTTGGTGCTGTAGAATGGGCACTGGTGAAGGTACAGGTGTTTCATTGTATGACCGAGACTTGGACTCGAAGGCTTTGTAATTGCTCTCACTGTGATTCATTAAATAAAATTATAAAAATGAAAAAAAGTAAGGTGGAGTTCATGCAAAATTCAATCAGCTACTCAGTGGCTGAATAAATAGCAGTACTCCTACATAAAAAAAGAAAAGCTTTTGTGACTCCAACTCCAGCTTTTTTATGTCATCACTATAAATTTTGGTCCAAGCTCTCTAAACCTGCCTTGATCCTGCACAAAGTTTCCTCTCCAAGTTCTGCAGTGAAGGCAGGGCAACAATTTTTTGAGGGAAATAATGAAGAGAGGAATTTATGTAGCTGAGACTACATAAATTAGACTACAATTTGTTGTAGTCTAATCCCAGAAATATGAATGGATCATTATAATAAATCCTCTGTAGTTACTACACAAGCTATAGATAATAATATAACAATGTGAGTTGGAGAGAACAAGGAATAATACACTTTTTAATTAATGTAGCCAAAATGAAAAAGAAAATGGGAGTAAATTCAGGGTTTGACTCCTGAGCCCAGAGTTAGGGTAACCCTGAGCTCAATCCCTCCCATCATCCTGCCATGAGAAAAACAAACAACACCCAGTAATATCTATTAACTTATTGTGGTATGCTGGATTTTGTGCTGAACATTTTTAAACATTTTACCACCAAATGTGGCAGATGTTATAACTTTTTGTCAGATAAGAACAGTGAGACTTTAATAAATGAACAAACTTGAGAAAGTTCTGTGGGTGTTTTGTGGAGGCTCTAGGATGCAAATAGAGTAGGGGTGCGGTGAGGGTGGGGGAATTAAATATTAAGTTGGCTTGGATTAAGAACCTGAATCTTTGATCTTTCTATTGTGGAAACCTTGACTGATTTGTGATGAAGTGAGACTGTGTGGGAGGGAGTGGGACCAGAGTTTCATCTAATCACTGACTCAGCAGGGGAGAGGATGAGGCTGTTTGGGAGACTCAAGAAGGCCAGTGGACCAGCAGTGGTGAATTTGCTGCTGGAAAATTTCAAGACTGAAAGATTATGTAGGAAGCTCTTGGCAGTATTGCTTTTGTAATTGGCACAGCAACTAACTAAGGGATTGAGATGTGATATGAGGCACTGGTGGTTGGGAACTGAGAAGGGAGGGAGAGAGGAACACCCCAGACTTGGCCTTCTGCACCTTTGAGCACAAGAGGGGTCTGAGGCTAGTAAGCAATTCCAACAGGACACTTGAGAGAACATGTGTGGAAAACCATCATTGAACTATTTCACAAATATTTTGGATTTTGTAAAGTTTAATATTTTTTCCAAGCATTAATCTGCTTACATTTTTACACCAAGTGTTCTGTAGAGGAAATCGATCCACATATTCTGGAGTGCTCTAAGTCCTAGCCATTTTAAGTGATGTTTAGCAAAAGTTTTTTTTTTTTTTAGCTCCAAGAACTCTCTCCAATCCTTTTATAATCTTTTTCCAATTAGACAGTTTAAAAATCCATTTCTAGGGGGTATGGTGACACCAGCAGGTCAATCTCTACCTGTGAGGTGAGTGTATCAGCAGCCTGATGGCGCCTTCAGACTTCCAGATACTCTAAAATTGCTGCTGTGCCTTGGGCCAGACTCCAAAAACTTGGGGCAAAATTTACCAAGAAAGTAAACGACCAAAAGTTAAGTATGTGGAAGACACACCCACAAAGCACCTCTGGCTCAGCTATATGATTGGAGGCATGGCCTCTCTGGTTCCTGATCGAATTGCTTAATGGCCATGATCCCAGAGACTCAGAAACAAATCTCGAAACCCAGCAGCTTTTGGCAGAAATACGTCCGGTCCCTGCAGTAGGTTACTGGTGCTGGGCCACCCCAGGTGGGAATAGAATTTGTGCCTTGGTCTGTTCCCCTAGTGGTCCGGTGGCCGCCATCCTCCAGAGACCATTGGACAGTCAGGTTTGGGCCCTCAGTGAGGAGATACGTGGGGCCTCATAGGATGGGGGTGGAGCTGGCCCTTTCCTCCCCACCCCAATGAGACTCTGAGTCACCGCCCATGAATGGCCTTTCTGGCTCCTGATCAAGCTGCTTAATGGCCATGATTCCAGAGAGTAAGAAACAAATCTCGAAACCTAGTGGCTTTAGGAAGAAATGCGTCTGGTCCCTGCAGTAAGTTACTGTTGCCGGGCCACCGAAGGGGGAAAGGGTGCTGTCCCTCTGCCTGCTCCCCCTTGGTGGCTTGATGGCCACCATCTGCCAGAGGCCACTGGACAGTCAGGTTTGGGCCCGCAGTGACAGACACGAGGGGCCTCACAGGATGGGGGTGGAGCCGACCCTTTCCTCCCCACCCCAATGAGACCTCGAGTTGCCACCCACGAATGGTCTTTCTGGATCCTAATCAAGCTGCTTAACCAGAGACTCAGAAACAAATGCCGAAACCCAGCGGCTTTTGGCAGAAATGTGTCTGGACCTCGCAGTTGGCTATTGTCACTGGGCCTCCCCAGGGGGAAAGGGTGCTGTCCCTCCACCTGCTCCCCTTTGGAAGCTCAGTGACTGCCATCTGCCAGATGCCACTGGACAGTCAGTTTGGGGCCCGCAGTGACGAGACACATGGGGCCTCACGGGAACCGGGTGGAATCGGCCCCTTTCTCCCCGTCCCAGTGAGATCCCAATTCGCCACCCATGAACGGCCTTTCTGGCTCTTGATCAAGCTGCTTAATGGCCATGATTCCAGAGACTCAGAAACAAATCTCGAAACCCAGCGGCTATTGGCCAAAATGCTTCCGGACCCCACAGTAGGTTACTGTTGCTTGGCAACCCCAGGGGGAAAGGGTGTTGTCCCTCCACCTGCTCCCCCTTGGTGGCTCGGTGGCCGCTATCCTCCAGAGGCCAATGGACATTCAGGTTTGGGCCTGCAGTGACGAGACATGTTGGGCCGCAAGGGATGGGGGTGGAGCCAGTCCTTTCCTCTCCACCCCAATGAGACCCCAAGTCATTGCCCACAAACGGTCTTTCTGGCTCCTGATCAAGCTGCTTAACGGCCATGATCCAAGAGACTCAGAAACAAATCTCAGAACCCAGTGGCTTTTGGCAGAAATGCGTCCGGACCCCGCAGTAGGTTACTGTCGCTGGGCCACTCCAGGGGGCAAAGGGTGTTCTCCCTTCGCCTGCTCCCCCTAGGCTGCTCGGTGGCCACCATCCTCCAGAGACCACTGGACAATCAGGTTTGGGCCCTCAGTGATGAGACACATGGGGCCTCATGGGATAGGGGTGGAGCAGGCCCTTTCCTCCCTGTCCCAACAAGACCCCGAGTCACCACCCACGAACGGCCTCTATGGCTCCTGATCAAGCTGCTTAACGGCCATGATCCCAGAGACTCAGGAACAAATCTCAGAACCCAGCAGATTTTGGCAGAAATCCCTCCAGATTTAAGTGTTAAAATTTCCGAATTTCAAAATTGCGCAGCCACTACTGTAGTCGCGCGACATCATATGTTATTCATGGTCAGCAGTAGAAAACAAATTGTCTACTGTTGCCTTTTCAGCAGATCTGAGTGTTGGGGGAAAAATCTCAAATAATAATGGTGGGTCTGGTGTTAAAATGTTGAATGTGAACAAAGTAGAGAGAGAGTAATGTGGAAATCATCTGCCCCACAGGTAGAGGGAGGGTGTGGGATGGGGGCATACTGGGGTTTTTGGTGGTGTAGAATGGGCACTGGTGAAGGTATGGGTGTTTCATTGTATGACCAAGACTTAGACCCGAAAGCTTTGTAACTGCTCTCATGGTGATTCAATAAATAAAATTATAAAAAATGAAAAAAAAGGTGGAGTTCATGACCAATTCAATCAGCTAATCAGTGGCTGAATAAATAGCAGTGCTCCTATATTAGAAAAAAATCCATTTCTATTGACTCAAATCACTATAAAAGTCTAAAATTCAACTCAACAACATTTACCTTTGAGGAGAGCTTTTTACTGCTTGTGAAGGATTTCATTGTTATTGATTTAGCAAAACAAAAAATCAAGCTAGATTATTTCTTTTTTTCCATTCATTATTTGCTCAGTAAATTATATTATATTATTAATATTGATATATATTAATACATTATATATTAATACAATATATTATATTAATTATAAATTATAATTATATTATATATCAATATAATGGATATATTATCCATTATATTAAGTCAAGCTCATTTGAATATACGCAGTAAACAGTAAACAGTAAGCAAGTCAGTGACTCTCTATTTAGAAATAAAATTAATTCTCACTGCTTGGAGAGTTTAGAATTGTTAATTTTATTCAAATATTTTCATTACAATGGGGCAATAAGAGGAAATCCTCCAAACTTGGAGAAGCAAGTCAAATGAGCTGATCCATTTCCATACACCTGACATTACAGTCAAGACTGACTTTGTAAACTGATAGCTCTTTTGTAAGGACACAAAGCTCTATCTCAGCTCATGCAGGCGAGAAACACAAGGAAGACACATACAAACAAAACAACACCCCCCCCCACCACCACCATCTGAACTAACAAAGCAATGACACAGGTTAGCTTAACGTACCATGTGAGGGTTGTAGCGTCATACAAAAAATTTTTGCTTACTTTTTGCTTTTGTTTGTTTTTTTTTGACTGAGGTAAGAAAATATAAGTTGAGGGTTGCTCTTTTAGCCTGTGTTTGCCCTTAAATATATCTGTTCTGGCTTGCTTTCTTCCCCCACTTTGGAGAAGTTCATGTTCTCTCTTGAACATGTATTTCCTCTCCTTCTCTCTACTCATAAGTTCTAAGTAAAAAACTATATTGTTTCACAAAGAAAGGGGGTGGATGGAGAATATATATTGAAATAGATTTTAAGAGGTTACATTCTGTCTTCAGAAAAACTTTCATTGTGGTGGAGAGATGGGTGTTGAAACACTGACTGAAACCTAATCACAAACAGCTTTGTAAGGGTCTATCTCACAGTGATTCAATAAAAGAAAAAAATATTCGGAAAAAAAATCCATCCAAGTATTTAAAAAATTCTGCCTCTGTCTGTAAATCATCTATAACTTTTGCACCCCTCTATCGTAGGAAAGTTTTAGCTGTGACTTACAAACTGTGAACCTCAGACCTCTGAAATCTGAAGGAGGAAGATTCTGAATACTGAGGAATCTAAAAATCTACTAGCAAAACAGTTTTCTCATACATATACTATTACTAATAGCAAATATAATGATAACTACAACTTTTTTATACATACTAGGGACAAGCAAGCTGAAATGTTTAAATAGCAACTATTTAATCCTCACTTTCCCCAACTCTTATCCACTTATAAATAGACACGGTCACTGTCCTCCCATTGTTCATCAGTTTGCTCGAGTGGGCCCAGTAATGTCTCCGTCATAAGACTTGTTGTTACTGTGTTTGGCATATTGAATACACACGGGTAGCTTGCCAGGCTTTGCTGTGAGGGCGAGATACTCTTAGTAGCTTGCCAGGCTCTCTGAGAGGGGTGGAGGAATCGAACCCGGCTCGGGCGGGTTGGCTGTGCGCAAGGCAAAAGCCCTATCGCTGTGCTATTGCTCCAGCCCTATAAATAGACAAGCTTTTTAAAATTTGATTTCTACAAGTGCAGTATAACCTGCATTCACCTCCTTGATGATTTCTGTTTTAGCATTCCATAGTTTTAAATACAAGAGAACTTGATTTTGTCCAATAATTTGGCTGAAAAAGTTGTCCTTGAAAAGGAAAACCCTAAAGACATGGATGTAGAGGAGGATAAATAAACTCCACTGTTTTCAGTTATCACAGAAGTTGAGTAGATCAAAATCAGACTGGAGGAAAGCCATAAATGACCTGGAGTGAGGTGCCATTTCTCTTCCCCCAATAATTCCCATGTTGTAACTCACAAAAGAAAAACAAAAGGTTTAAACAAAAAAATGACCTGAGCCAGTTCTCATGTAATTCTTTACTAGTTACCATCTATATCATTTTCAAAGACCAAAAAAAAATCTTACTATCACCTACTGGTTGTTTTAAACTTACTGAAGAATAATTTTGTTATATATTATAGTTCAGAGACAGAATGGTTATGAAAAGTCATTTAGATTGTAACAATACAATTACTTGAAATACCTTTAATAGTGACATGTATTGATATAGGAGATACTTACACTATAAGTCTTATAAGTCAAAGCTATCAGAAAAAGTAGAGAAAAAGAAAACTTTATCATTTCAATGAATGATTTGCAAAGTCCAAATGATATACTTTGACAGTATTGGTGAAGGAGAAAGATTCTGAATACTGATCTTGAACTTGCTAGTTTTAATACCACACATGTTCTAGAAATAAGATGTTCCACACCTAAGTTTAAGAGTGTGAATCAGTTTGCAGTTTCTGTAAGTTTTTCAGACTTCTTACAGGAAAGGTATGTGTGCAATAGATAAAGAACTCATTTGTGGTTATAATCATCTCCAAAACTGAGAGTAAACAATTATAAATGGTGAAAGAGTAAAAAATAACCAAACCATAAAAACAATGAAGTCACAAAGAGAGGTCAAAGATGTTCATTGCTCTAAAGCAACATTTACTATTATTCCTGGCAGAAAATGGTGCCTATCATATTTACTTTTTCTCTACTTTTCATTTGGGCATAGATTTATTGTGTAGAGGGACATGAGACCTAGCACATATTATGCTTACATTACAATATGGCTTAGATAAAGTCTGAATGCCATCCAGAGAAACCCATATGGTTTGTAGCAAATTAATTCCCAGTTACGCCATTTTCTCTAAATTTGACCAAATTTGGTTAAATTCTACTTACATTTTTTTGAGATTTCATAATGTTATTAAAGGGGAACTTTGGCAACATATTTAAAATTCTGAGCCTCTATTTTGTTCATTTTAATCGAAAATGACCATATGTTTATCTAGTACTTTAATAATAATATCTTTTAAAAATTCAAGGACTGGATTTCATCATTCTCCACAAGAACAAATGTTAATGCATTGTCAGGCTTTCTCCACTATTTTCTCCTTCACTGCAAAAGGTATTTGAGTTAAGATTCAATGTGATTTTATTTACATTGGGTACCAGTCAATAGTGCAAATGTTATGAGTTCAAATAGAAAAATCAAATCCCAAGACCCCAAACACTTTTCAGAAGTCACTCAAATTTACTTTGAGTTAACAGCTCTTATTTCACTTTATTCTGAAGATAAAAGCACCCCATCTTCATTTTCACATACAAGAAAATTGATGTTCAGAACTATTATGCTTTGCAAGTTGCAAGAAACTCCTCCCATATTGTCATTTCTTGTAAGACAGCAGGAATAATAATAAAAATATTTGTTAAGATACTGAGAGTATCTTGCCTGCACGGCAAAGCCTGGCAAGCTACCTGTGACGCATTTGATATGCCAAACACAGTAACAAGTCTCACAATGGAGACATTACTGGGCCCGCTAGAGCAAATCAATAAACAAAGAGAGGACAGTGCTATTTATATATTTAATAATATATCCCATATGTTATCTATTGCAATGTTATATCATTAATATAATTAGAGACCGGGGGGCTGAAGTGATAGCGCAGTGGATAGGGTGTTTGCTTGCCTTGCATGTGGCCGACCAGAGTTCGATTCCCAGCATCCCATATGGTGCCCTGAGCACTGCCAGGAGTAATTCCTGAGTGCATCAGCCAGGAGTAACCCCTATGCATTGCCGGGTGTGACCCAAAAAGCAAAAAAAAAATCATTAGAGACCATATATTGCTTCTCAATATTTCTTTATATGATCATTTATCTATAGTTATGCTTTATGTCTGTAATAAAGGCCTGTTTGTGTTACAACTGAAGAAGGGTTCAGAGAAGTCTAAGGTTACAGAGCATAAAACCTGGACTACGTCATTTTCTTGATCTGAAATAACTTGTTTGCTAATATGTACTTCCAGAGTAGAATTTGAGGAGTAGACTGCTCTCATTTTGTAGGGATGTGGCAAGAACAAAGATTTTCTGAATGTTAAATAAGCAGATTTAACAAAACCAAAGTGGAGAAGTGACTTTCCGTTGCAAGAAGACCCAAAGGTGAGACGAAGAGGAGACAGATGAAGACAAGCCACACATTTAATCAAATGACTTGTTGATTTCTGTCTGTCTTGTGTCCCTGAGGATTTTCAAGTAATCTTTCTATCACTGTTGATGTTTCTAGATGCAGACCATTTGTATACCACTTTTCGGTGCTGTGAAATGGACATGATGAAGCCAGCTATGTCAGGAATGGAAGAAAGTGGCCACTATTTCAAACAGAGATAGAAATGAGTCATGTGAGAAACCAAACTTCATTTCTGAGGGATCCAGAGTGATAACAGAGTTAAAAATGTCTCTCAGAAAAAAATGTCTCTTAGTTGCTTATTTTCCTTATCCTGTGGCCAGGACTTGTATAAGTAACATGCTGGAAAATTGTTAAGCATTTGCAACTGTATTTCCTGAGAGATGGATGTCCTTAGTTTTGTTTTGTGGATCAAGATCTGCTGGAAATTACTGAACTAGCAGGGGCCAGTCACTTCTTAACTCTGATGGGCTGACACCAGGCTCTGTGTCGCTACCAGTATGATCACAAACCTGCCGTGCTTTGAGAAGTCACAGGGGCTTCGGAGTCAAGAGGCAGGCTCACTGTGAAGAGGGAAAAGAGATTTAGCCATCATCATTGCAATTAGACATGGGTGAGATTTAGTTTAACTAGGAAGATTTAGTTTAACTAGGAAGACAGTCATAACTCTTTCTTGTAGTTGACTTGGAAAAATTCAAAGAATCAAGTGACAAGTTATTGGGTTTTGGCTTTTAGACAGATGTGCTGGTTAATGGCATCGCTTGTTATTATATTCATGTCCCTAGATTTGATTGAGAACAGTGGGCTGTGTAACATGATGAGCTCTTGCAACCTCATTTATTTCTGGGTGTTGGTTTTTGTTCTGTTGAGTCTGCCTCAAGGAGACCTGTGTTTGCTTTGGATGGCTCTGCAGCAGCTGTGCTAGTCTCAGCAAGCATCAGGCAGTGGCTGTTGTGGGACCAGACTCACGTTTTCCCTTTATTGGGCTCTTCCTCCACCCTCATAAGCTGGTCTGGAGCAAGAGGTCTCTAATTTTCTTCATCCCCCTCTCTATAGACCTTCCTGGGTTTCAGGACCTCTCACAGAGTACCTGTCTGTAAGATCCAAAGTAAAGTGTCCCTGGTGGATTGCCTTCCCTTAACTCCTAGTAACCTGCTGCACCACCTTAATAAGCCCCACCCCAGGACTAAACAAGTATAAAAATGGAAAGTCAGCTTAGAAATTCTTTTTTTTAAATTTTATAAATGTATTTATTTGAATAACCATGAGAACAGTTACAAAGCTTTCAGGTTTAAGTCTCAGTCATACAAAGATGAAACACCCATCCCTTCACCAGTGCACATTTTCCACCAACAAAAGCCCCAGTACCCTCCCCCCTTTTCACCCCCTCCCCTCACCTGTGTGGCAGATGATTTCCACATTACTCTCTCTCTACTTTGGTTACATTAAATATTTTGACACCAGACCAACCATTATTATTTGGGATTTTCCCCTGACACTCAGAACTGCCGAAAAGTCAACATTAGACTATTTCTTTTCTTTTCAACATTATCACGATCACGATCACGACCACCCTGTTGTTCGTCGATTGCCTTGAGCAGGTGCCAGTAACGTCTTCTTCGTCCTAGCCCTGAGATTTTTTTTTTTAAAGTGGCATATTCAAGGCTTTTTCAGGGTTAGGAGAATGAGACCCATCATTGTTACTGGTATTTGGCATATTGGGTATACCACGGGGAGTTTGCCAGACTCTGCCGTGTGGGCATGTTACATTTGGTAGCCTGCCAGTTTGACCAAATTAGGAATGAGATGATAAGATGTCGCGCGGTCGCAAATGCGGCCACGCGCTTCCGGGAGCTGAGTGTGATGATCTCTGGATCCTGGCCGTTGTTGGAGTTACATGGCAGTTGGTGGGTGTAACTGTCTAGTTACTGGCAGGTCCAGTCCCAAACTGTGCAGGCTTGGAGATCTCAGCCCCGGGTCCCACACACCTGGGTTCCTCTGTCAGTTCTTTTATGCGTGAGGCTCATCCAAGTGTGTGGAGAGTGGTCCCAGCATGGCCTTGGCTGGGCCTCGGTGGTCTTCAGCTGTTGGGCCCTGGTGGAGATAGTCAGGCATAGGGTAGGAGACTCTGTCTTGTTCTCTCCCAGGAGCTGAAAATTCATTTCAACATTATACTATTGCTTATTATGACTAGCATATGACTTTGGAATTCTGAAATTTTAATAATAAAATCTGGAGGGATTTCTGCCAAAAGCCACTGGGTTCTGTGTTTCGCTTACGTGTCTCGGGGATCATGGCCAGTAAGAAGCTTGATCAGTAGCAGAAGGGACCATTTGTGGGTGGCGACTTGGGGTCTCGTTGGGGTGGGGAAAATCATGGGCCGGCACCATCCCGTGAGGCCGTGTGTGTCTCGTCACTGCTAATCCATACCTGACTGTTCAATGTCCTCTGGAAGATGGCAGTCACAGAGCTGCCAGGGGTAACAGGCAGAGGTTCGGCACCGTTTCTCACCTGGGGTGGCCCAGTGTCAGCAACCTAATGTGAAGTCTGGATGCGTTTCTGCCAAAAGCCGCTGGGATTTGAGTTTTGCTTGTGTGTCTCTTGGATCATGGCCATTACAGATTAAAAATTCTTAAAGCCACTATCATGGATCTCTATGAATTCATTATATTTTACATAAATAAGTGTAATTTAATGTTGTTTGATCTGATCATAAAGTAGGGCATTTTGTTTTGTTCTTTTTGACGGAATCTTTGTATTCATAAGACTTCTCTTGTTCAAAATATCAATCTGAAATGGATAGGCTGAAAACTAAACGAATGAGCAAATAAAAACCTAAGAACACAGTCATCTTCTGGACAGGTTGTTTGAGAAGACTTGCTCTGTACACACAACTACAAAACCCATTTGTCCCAAGCTCTTCCCTATCTGGTCCCTTTCAGCCTCCTTAGCACTGAAAAAAATTCAATCCCAACACTTTTCCAAAGCTATTCAACCTTTCCCCACCCTAGAGCCTCTGATATCAGGGTGTGGTAGAGCTGTCCTGGCATCTTCCTTTATGGCTCACCACCCTCTGGACCTTGATTGCTGTTCCGTAATATCTGCTAATTCAATGAATGAATCTGCTAACAGTGGTGGTGAAACTATGGGAGGTTGGAAAATTGGGGCAAGGGGGGCTATTGTGGTGCTTTTATGATGAGTATGCAAAAGTCCCCAGAGACTAAACCCTATCTGAGATTACAGCCATGCTTCCCATGGCATTCCCTGAACTCCGTGAACTTGAGAACAATTGCAAAGGAGACCAAACTTTCTCTTTAGTTTCTCTGCATAGAAATTGGTAATGTTTATTTAGCACATTAGGGCAAATGGAAAAATGATGTTTTCTTAGATGCTCAAATAGAAGTTCTTCAGAGGAATGCTCTGTGGCCCGAGGCGCGGGGGGGTGGGGGGTGCTGGGGATGGGGGATGGGGGAGGTATACTGGGAACATTGGTGGTGGAGAATGGGAACTGATGGAGGAATGGGTACTCAATCATTGTATGGCTGAAATGTAATAATGAAAGTTTGTAAGTCTGTAATTGTATCTCATGGCGATTAATTTTAAAAAAACAAAAGAAATGCTCTGTTGCCTTTTCTGGATGGTATTGGTGAGAGTGTGGCCTGAAAGTTGCTTTCTCTGCCTTACTTTACTGCACCTTTTAATTTTATTTATTTATTTGCTCTCTCAAGTGGTGCTCAGAAGATCTGGGGCCTCTCCCTGCAATTCTTGGCCAGCTGGGCCTGAAACTCAATGTGAGACCTCAAGATGCAGTGCTGCTCTCGCTGATGTATAGGATGAACTATACCATTCCAGAGGTACTGGGGTTTGGACTCCCTCAACTTTAAAATCAGAACAAAACTAGAACAAATTTTACATAGTGTTTTCTACCCATCATTTTATTGTTGTTTTGGGGCCAACTAGAGATGCTCAAGGATTACTCTTGTCTCTGCACGCAGAAATTACTCCTATTGGTGCTCAGGGACCATATGGGATGCGGGGAAACAAACACAGGTCAGTCCCATGCAAGGCAAGTATTATTTATGTATTGTTGTATTATTTATCTGGTCCCTACTTACCATTATTGAGTTAAGGAACATACTAGTATTTTATTTATTTATTTATTTTTCATACTAGTACTTTCACCTCCTCTTTCTTTACTGCTCTCCATATCACCTACAAAGAAGCGTCAATGGAATGAGGGTGCAATTGTTGAGCACAGGTTCTTGGTATAGTAGTAACCATGGGAAAATGTATCAAGAGTTTGGAAAATGGAAATTCCTAGTATGTCTAAAGCTGGCTTTCTCATCACTGTCCTTATCTCTAGTTTTCTTCAGTCCTCATGCTGCCCTTTTGTAACAACTTTTTGGGTGTGTGTTCTTTTTCCATTTTTCTTCTTCGGGGTGGCTTTGAAATTCATTTTCTATAGTTTAAAAATGTTATGGGAAGGGAGAAATGGAAAAACCAGCTGAGGGTGGTCCTTGTGATGTTCTGGACCTAAGGCTCACATGGTCTGCAGCATTTTTCTCAGAAGATTTACACATTTGAGAATCCTTCAATTGGGATGCTTGCCAAAGAAGAGTTTGAGGCTCTGACCACTTTCCCAAACTCCAGGCTTGTGGGGACATGAGCTTATACAGAGGAACAGAGGACGTGGAGGAGCTGAGGTTTCAAGAAGAAAACTGTATCGAAAATGAAGGGAACAATATTAGAGCAAGAACATAAAAACCACAAGAAAGGCAGAAGCTTAACAAAAAGGAAGAGAATAAATAATCTTACAGAGGAAAGAGGAAATAAATTCATTGAAAATGGGAAACTTATAACAGAAACTCTTATAATATGTGAATGTGATGTGTCTCAAGTCAGTCTTTTTACATTATGTCAAAAACAATAACTGCATCATATTGAAAGTAATTCTTTTGTGTAATCTACAGTAGTTTGTAGAATGTGGCAGAACAAAATAGTAGGTATTTCAAAGGAGTGATTAGTTTATTAAAGAGAGAAACAGAAATGCTCTGGCCAATCTGGAACCCACTAAATTAACTGATTGAATAATCCTTAATATTTCATTTAGAATAAATTAAAGTAGAAATAATCTCACAGTTGTATGAAAAAATATGCTTTCCAAAGCTTAATGATTGACCAAGCAAAACACACACTCACTCACACACACATTTATACATTTGCTTATTTCTCTTCCTGTTTACTAGGACTGAATCTCTATCCTACTCTGATCACAAATAAATTATTCTAGGTGGATCAAATATTTTAGTGAAAAATGAAATTATTATAAGAACGAATGAAATGATAAACTAAAAATAATTTCTGAGAGGCGATGGTGTAGAGAGAAATACAAGCACATTAGTTCATATAAAACTTTTGAGACTTATAAGACAAAAATACCAAGGCAATATTTAGAGATGTAAATCAAATATTTGTCAAATGTCATCTAAAGACATAAGACCAAATCAAATGAATTAAGAATAATTCGTGAACTAGATAGTGAAGAACCAATATAATATGAATAAAATAATACTGTAGTTAAATTTTCTCACTAGGGACCTGGCATATAGATTATATTGAAAATGATTTTATGGTAATAAGTAATGAAAAAACATGTCACAGTTTTGCTTAAGTCTAGTTTTGATAGGCTATATAATAGCTTAACAATTATAGCAGCTCTTGATAAAAATGTCTCCAGTCAGAGAAGAGATATTCAATAAACTACTAAATTCTCATTGTTGTTTGAAATATAGACTGATGGGTTCTAGCATCAATGTTGTTATAGTGCTATTTGTGTTAAATCTTAAATTTTGGATCTTATTTCCTTCCACAGCTTCCTAAATTTCTGAAGTCAGAAATATTCTTCTATTATTCTCACCAGAACTTCAGGCCACTGACTTTCTTGCAACTTAGTCACGAATATACCATGTCTTTTTCTAGTCTGATGAAGAGGGTAACGTTAGCAAAGCACTCACATCAACTCCAGCTTTTCCTTGCCCCCTTAACCTAGCATTTTGGAACTACCCAGTCCTATATCAACCTTACTATTCATTTCACCAAATTCTAGTTTAAAGAGTGCTGATGAAGAGAACTCTGAAAACATGGCGGACTAGCATTCTACCCTAGAAAGTCTTTCACTTATCTTGTATCCATTTTCCAGATGACGGGTCACAATGGCCTCTGCAGATGTTCTTCATCTTTCCTGGGAGCCCATTTAGCACCTTTTCATATTTCCTCACTCTACCTTCTACTTCAACAATTAGCATATTTTAGGTAACTTGTTTTCCTTTTGTTTCACCTGATTAGAACTCTTTAACTATTCATCATATCCTCTTGATCAGAGGAAACAGCTCTATATGAGACAATTCTATTATTTTTTTTAAATTAAGGCACTGTGATTTACAAACATGTTCATAGTAGAGTTTCAAACATACAATGTTCCAGCATTAATCCCACCATCAGTGTCAACTTCACTTCTCCAATGTCCCAAATTCCTAATCATTCTGGGTATAAGTCCTTTCACCTCTTCTGAAAGCAAGAGGTACCCTTAGAAGTAACAGATAACATCTTACCTAATTTTATTATGATATTTATGGTATTCAATCTATTAATCTCTGAAACTGTGAGCTCTTGAGAATCGTATCTGTGCACTTTTTTTTCTTTTTGGGTCATATCCGGCCATGTACAGGGGTTGCTCCTGGCTCTGCACTCAGGAATTACTCCTGGTGGTGCTCAGGGGACTATATGGGATGCTGGGAATCGAACCTGGGTTGGCCGCGTCCAAGACAAATGCCCTACCCGCTGTGCTATCGCTCCAGCCCCCAGTATATGTGCACTTTGTACTAGCAGGAAATGCTTTCAATTGAAGAAAACAGAAAATTCAACCTAACAGAATTAAAACAGCAAGAAAAATCAATTTTCTGAAGTGACAAGAAGCTCAGGTAACCCCGAGTGGCTCAGGGCTGATTAACTCAATGACTCACAATTAATCTCAAGGCTTGAGTGTGCTTCCTTAGCATTTGCGTTTGCTCTATGATCATGGGTGTCATATTTGGATACAGAAAGGTCAAAGTGAAATTTAAAGTATAGAGTTCTCTTCTCAGGTGTACATCTTTCCCAGAAACACACTGATACTTCTCCCCACTCTTACCTTTTATCTTGTTGGAGTAGATCACATGCCTCCTGGAAACCAATCACTGGCAAGGGAAGTTGAATTTTCCATTGGACCAACTTAGACTTGTCTGTTTAGCTAGAGTTAAATTATCTTATCTTAATTTATTTTTTAATTGAATCTCTATTAATTACAAAGTTATTCATGATTGAGTTTTAGGTGTACAATGTTAGAGTTAGATCATCTTTAACGAGGATTAGAGTTATGAGCAATGGGAATTCTATTAGTAAGGCAAGAAGAGGTAGAAATGGATTTATAGAATCATATTCTGTTCAGTTCCATTTAGACTTTACCACACATTTTGTAGTTTTGATAAATGAAAAAAGGGATAGATAAAGAATTGTTCACATAATGTATTTAGTTAAGATTTTGTAACCTATTACCCACCCACTGACTTCTTAGGAGAATAATTATTTAACAGTTATGTTTTAAGATGGAATATTCATAGGTGAATATTTATAGTTGATACTTTTATATTTGAAATGTTAAATAACCTTCCTTTCCTCCCATATGCTCTACTCAAGTAATATCAGGAACCAGAAATATCATAGAGCGATTTTTGAACAAATGTTCAAGGGAATTCACAATGATAAAAATCAAAATAACATAAAATAGATTCTAAATTAAGATTTTCATTGTTTTCATCACCAAAATTATAACATCGGGAAACTTCTTTTTCTTTCCCATAGTATTCAAGATAGTAACCATATTTTATTGTAAGTGATTTGATGCCAATAGTTGAATCAGTCTTTATTTTAATTTAGTATTTCCTCCAGACATTCTTTGAACATGTGTCAACAGGAAAGAACATGTTTCAAAATCCACTTCTGCCCATATCTCCCTTGATAAACAAAATGTGGTCTGAATATCTCTTTTAGTTTTCTCTGTAGATTCTGAAATTTACCAAAAACCCAGAATTATCAGAATTGGTCAAGACCAAATTATAAATAAGGTAAAATTGACCATAGAAATCATTTTTACACTACCTCAGTATTTCTATCTCTCTCCAATGTCCTCACTTGTAAAAATTGTCAACAAATACCAAGTAACATCTTGAATATTTTAAGATGTTGAAACTTTTAAAATGCATTCTTATTTTAGTTCATGGTTTTTAAATATTCAAGAAAAAGGAATTAGTGAAAACATTTCTAATGATCCAGTGTCAAGTACAGTGACAGATGAAGACAAGTAGGAAATATTACTTGCATTGATTAAATCACATCACAAAAACACCACCTCCTTGGAGCACATACCAAATGCATATAAGAAATAATGTTTTATTTTTGTATACTATTGGGTAACCTAGAAGCCCCCGGGCTGTTGCATCCAGGGGTTGTTTAAAATTAACACCCTAGAAATGTTAAAACACACGTATTTCTGCCCAGTGTATGTGTAAGTTCTGTGGTCAGTGGCTGAGAAATATTTTCAAGTTTGCTTGCTTGCCAGATAATATTCTTCTCATGAGAATGAGTTTTAAAAAACTCTCTAAATAGGAAAGAAGACCTAAGAAAAAAGAATCATGCAGGCTCTCTGGACTAGATGCACTTCTAATTCATAGATGGCTGAAACACACACAGAAACCACTTCCAGATAATATGTTTGAATCAAATAGGAAGTTGGGGGAGTAGAATAACATAGTGTTAGACAAGGATAACCATGTCTGAGTGATACTTTTCTTATGGTCCTAATTGTCAGACCCCTGCTGTAAGAACAAATTCTTCTGTAGTCAGATGGGTTAGAAAAGTATCCTAGGACTCACTTTACAAGTCTAAGTCATCAGGCTGCAGTACAGATGACTTTATGCAGAGACTAACAAGATAAGGATGCTGTTGTGGGATCCAAATCAAAATGTACAAAGTGGTATATATAAGATGAGGTCAGACAGGGGTGTAACTCAATTGGAAGAGCACATACCTACCACATGGTCCTCCTCCTGCATCACTGGGTGTGGTTCTTATCTAGCAAAAAATTAAAATATTTTAGCAATTATTAATTATTCATAACTACTTTATTTCATATGTCAATTAAAAGTATACATTTGATTCACACCTGGCAGTTCCCAGGGCTTACTCCTAGCTCTGTGCTGAGGCATCATTCCTGGTAGGCTTGGGGGATCACAGGGAGTATTGGGGGTTAAACTCAGGTTAGCTGTGTGCAAGACAAATGCCCTACCTGCTGTACTATTTATTGCTTAGGCCCCATAAAATATATTTTCATATTTTGACTATTTTAAATAATGTTACAGTGAACATGGAGTTCAGACGTCTTTTCTAAATAGAGACTTTGGACCCTTGGGGTGGATGCTAAGAAGTGGAGCTGATATGGATATGGAAGTTCAAGTCCTAGTTTTTTGAAAACTATCTACTTTGTTTCCCACAAAGGTTAGATGCAATGGCATTCCCAGCAGTTAATGAGAGTCCTCCCCCACCCTCTCATCATATCAATACTTTTGGTTTTGTTGTGAGTGAAGTTAGTCAGAAGGAGAGTGACAGGCACAGAATGATTTACCGCAGGATAGGAAGATAAGGATGAGTTGGGGGGTGGGGAAGAATGGTTCAGTGGAGGAAAAAAATGGATGTTGTTGGAGGGTGTGGTTGTTGCAATGTTTCATACACAAGACACTACCCTTGCCAGTATTGTAAATCATGGTGTCTAAGATCAAATAAAATTTAAAAATAAATTTCCATATATTAACTATTATTTGAATAACTAATATATCAGGAAAGAAGGAACACATCCTTAGCCGACTTAGCAGACCAGTCAACTGTCTGTCCACACATCTGAAACACTCTTCATTGTTTGTTCCCAGAATGCTGTTTGCAAAAGGTTCAGAAGATATCTAGAGGAAAAAGAGTGTGGTGAGGGAAAAGGTTTTATGCATCCATAAGCCTAATTCTTTGGGAAATGAGGGCCAGAAAGATTTATGTTAAATCTCTGGGTCAAAACCCAACAAATGGTAAACTTATATTCTACTTTAAAATAATTTCTTGGGGAAATATGTTCATTCTCAAGTTTTAAAGTTGCAATAATAACCATTGGCAGCAATTGGCATCTTGAACTATATTTTAACTTATTAAATAACGATTACTTTTCTGATGAGAAAACAAGGAATAGAAAAAGTAGGCAACCAGAATCTTGCCAAGGATATCAGAGAAAAGCCAAGACTCCATAGCAATTTAGCAATGAAACCTTAGTTCCTGCTGAAATTTATTTAGAGGCAGAGAATCAAGTCCTGGACACAAAACAAGATCAACATAGAACATAGATAGCAGGGTCATCAGAATGTGGGCAATGCAAGAGAGAGACGAGGGACAATTAAGAGAAGTCTGCATTTGGTATTATCCTGTTTTCTGGAATTCACTGATGAACACAAATTTTATACCTGAATTCTCATCAGAATACTATTTGAGTTGAAATTTAGCTATTTGATGATGTATGTGTGTGATTTTCAAGGTATGTATGGAACTGTTATATATTTGATATAACTGAATTCTATTGTAATTAACAGATTCTTTATCAGTCTGAAATCTTAAGTATAAGAAATAGCCCTTGCCAGGTTATAGGGTTACTTGTAAAAGCCACTTGAGAGTAGAAGCAAAGATCCTGGTGCCCATAGAATATTTCTTTCAGGATGCTATTTCAACTAAGCCTGTGTATATCTTCTCAGTTTATAAGATTAGAATCACATGATGTTTGTGCTGAAAGATGCCTGTTGTAATCAAATCCTGTCAGGTCCTAGAACCTGACTCAGGGGGCCTAAATGACAAGACTTTAATAAAGGACTGGTCACAACGATGGTAAGGTGAGAGAATGAGACATGAAGTACATGCGGGCAGTCCCTGTGCTCCCTGTAGCAGAGGCCCCAGAGTATCCCAATGGAGGGGCCAGCATGGAAGGGCATTGCCTCTACCAGAACAAAGAAGAAGGTAGAAACCAATAACATGGGTCCTTTCACTTCCTATGACCCCTGTGGGTATTTCCCTCAGCCAAATCCCAATTAGAAGTTAGAGGGTCAAAAATTCTGGGTTGTAATGACCCATAAAGGGCATGAAGTAGGGCAGGAAAGGACAGAGACCATATTTGGAGTAAGAGAGGCAAAAAAACCCCCCAAAAATGCAGTACCTTTAAGTTTTGCCATATGGTATAAAAATGGCTAGCACAGCACCCAGGTGGGCCAAAGAAGCTTAGAATTGCTAAATAGAGCTAAATACTTTAGTTAAATGTTAAGTAAAGGTAAATGGCCAGCTTCCTCAGCAAAGACGTGTCCACCATGGAAACCTAAATTGCTCAGTGCTGATGGCAAATCAGATCATATTGGTCAGCCACGAGGGGGATGGAGCACCCCCAACTATGGACACACTGTGGGAGAATTCTGCAGCTTGTTTGTGGTGCCCTAGAACTGCAAGATTCAGTTCTCAGCTCAGCTCCTACATGCCAGGAAAGACCAGACCTTCCCCAAGCATAAATGCTGTGTTGGGGGGTAGATCTAGAGTTAGGAACTGGCACGTCTTGTTACTCTATGTGCAGTGCCTGATAATACCAAGTACGAGGCAGGACTTCTTAATCATACAGCCCAAAGACTCATTGTGCTTGATATTAGGTGCATTATTTTAGGGTAGACCAAGGGGAAGGCCAAGTCTGTCACTTCAGTGGTCTCTGATCCGTAGGATCATGTGTATCTGTATTACTTTCCCAGTGATCCTTATTTACAGTGATGCAGGCCGGAGCTGACAGGGCAGTGTCAGTGGCAGCAAAGTTTCCACAGCAAACATGGAGAACCCTTTTGTTCCACAGCACTCCTGCAAGCCCTTCTCTTCACCGACTGTATACCTGCTCCAGCCACTGTGCAAAACTCAGTTATGCTGTTTTGCACCAAAATGATCCGTGTAATGCATATTTATGTGTTTGGACGCGACATTTGTGATGTTGGTTATGATACCTTACCTATAGGTAGTATAAATGGACAAAGAATTAAAAATAAAAACAGCTGTATACACTGAGTGGGAGGAAAGACCCAACAGTTTCATGATTACTCTTGAATACATGAATAATACTTCTTTATGCTTCATTGCTTGTTGAACTATGATGTTCGTTTTACTTCTGATGGCTTTGCAAGTGTCTCAGTTATTTCTTTAATCTCTTCATAATAAATAGGATTTTGACTGCTATTCATTTTGTTTGGAGAAGGGTATTGTGGGAATAGGTGACTTATTATTATCATTCTATTGAAGCTCACTTGGTCAGGGTTCCAAGTGGCAATAGCAACCAAATCTCCTGCTGATTCTTTCTCTAGATAGAATCCTTGAAAATTAGTTGGAACAGATTACAGTGAGCTCCGTGAAATGTGTCTTGGTTTTAGAGGGGCAGTGAGCTGGAAGGCTCCTCTGATTTCGATCCTCCGTGACTTCTCTGATCCTCCGGGTCTGTGTGACTCATCTCATGAGTTCTTGTTGCTTCACTCCCTTGGAAACTGGTGGATTATTATATAAATAAGGGCCACTCCTGGCAGTGCTGATCTTTAGCCTAATAGTTGGATTTTGTTGATTCCAAAGCCCCCAAATTCCTGGGCCAGTGTTGAGGGTGGCTCTTTCCTCATGCATAAAGCCATACCTATGTAAAAAAGCAAAACTTTTTTTTACAGTTTTTGATTAGTTAACTTTTTCTTATGGATTATGCGTCATCTTCATCTTCCCCTACTTACTCCCTGTCCCCACTTTAAGTAAATGGAATCCAAGAGATAAATGGGTGGAGACATGTTCTGAGTATTTGTTCCTTCCTGGGGACCAATTTCCATTGTGTATATACACTTGGGTGCTCCAAGGAAACCAGGACTCACAGGGGCACAGTTGGCAGGAGGGGGCACCTGATGGCTGACCCATCCAAGGTCATGTTACTACCAACAGAGTTTGTGTGCCCATTGCCTGCCAGATTCCTCTCAGTGAGTCAATTTGACTCTGCAATGGAGGCGTCATCATGTGTTTTTGCACCTGGGGGAAACCAAGGCTTAGTGTGGAACTTGTTGTACTCATAATAAATCGTGAGATTGAGGGATTTAAATCTGGCCAGAAAAATAACAGCAAGGGCATCACATTTCTAACCTCAAAGAGTGAAATGTTTTGATGGTTAGAAAAAAATAAAAAAGGTTAGGTTGGTGAATGGAGGGGTAGGCCCAAGCCCTGGCCCATTTTGAGAACACATTTGCCTACAATCTGTTTTTGCTTTCTATGAGGGGAAGGAAATGTAACGTGGCATAGTTACTCTAAGGCAAGCCTGAAAAAAAAAATGTTCCCAAGTTAAAAAATATTTAAACGATTAAAGTCATCAGATGTCTAAAATTGGATTTTGTGAGTGCCAGTATTATTACTCTTTAATACTGTTTGCCTTTTATGAGAGTTATGCAAAAAATCCTTCTGGTGGGACAGTAGCCTCTGGCTGAAACCTGGGCCCGGGCTGCATCTGCCAGGCAGGCTTATAAGGTGAGCTCAGAGGTAAAAAAGAATTGCAAACTCTGCTTTCCGATCCCACAGGGAGAAACCGAACAAAGAAACGGAACAAAGACACCACCCGAGATCTCACCATTTTGGTTCCTGCTCCCCAGATGAATGAACACCTGCTCTCGACTTAGAAAACTAAATTTGCCTTGGCCTTGATTCTTCTTGTGTCAAAGAGAAGACCCCTCAGTCCTGGGGATTTCCTGCTCACAGTTTCTTAGCAGTTGCATAAGTCACTTCTTAACTTAGACTTTTTTCCTCCCTAGCTTAAGACTCAGAGCTCTGTTGTGTTTAGGGATTGAGCGGCTTCCTGGGGGCCATAGTTACTGCATCAGCTTTTCTCAGGTTGAGAGGGCCTATGATGACCTGTTTATTCCAGCTAGTCTAAAAGTGGGTCACATGTGGTAGAAGGAAAGACTTTGAGTGGTGAAGTCTTGGCCCACAATTCCTGACAGTGCAACTCCCTGTCTAGGGTCCCCCTTTCTCAGAGGACAAGCCTAGCTTCCTGCCGCGCATTTGCCATGCCCTTCCATTGGCACGTGAACAGTTTTGAAAGCTCACCACATCAAATTATTCAACAGAGCGAAACCCTAACAGCTTTGTTATATCGCTGTTGTTTTTCTGGATTATGTGCATGTGTGTGACTGTGTGCCTGCGTCTGCATATTTTAACCTATTGGGGACAGATTATCACAGCCAGCCTGCCATATGTGTTAACTCTTTTCCAGATAGTATTCTAAATTGTTCCTCTCAGACCCCTTCTTGTGCCCACCAGCTGGAATAGCCATTCCAGCCTAAATATGCTCCTTTGAATTGTTCTCTGTGCTGGTTTTTGTCTGGATGCAAAGTGCTTGAAAGGTTCATGACTTTGTCTGAATTTCCATTCTTTCAGGTTTATAACATGAAAACATCAATATTTAATTATTGGACGTTCACCAAAGTATCCATTTCTAATAACCATAAATCCCTTAATAAACTTGTTTGTTGTGAGCATGAAGGTTGAAATCTTGATGTGCCATCTTGAGCGCTTCACATATAGAAAGGCAAAAGCACGGTGAGTTCCTTTCATTGTTGTGTGCATTGTTTGGTGTTTTATTAAGTGAGTACTTCCTAAATATATTTACAAAGGAGCTAGACTCAGCATGGTGTCTGGAAGTGGTGGTATGTACACAAACTCATGATTCACTGTTAGAAATACAAGAAATACAAGCTCTGTGTGTGTGCAAGTGTGCATGCATGCACGCATACATGTGAGTATGTGCTTTGAAATTGAGAGTGGAATATTAAATTGGGTTTGTGTAACATATATATATAATTGTTAGTATATATATAATGACTTTAGTTAGCTCAAGTTAGAAAGATGTTTATTGAGCAGCTTATATGAACTTCATTATAGATATTCTAGAAGGAGATTAAAGACTGGGAAGACAACATTCTATTGCTGCACAAACTTTTGAAATTGGTCAGCAAAATTAAAGGCAGTTCTTTAGACAATTACTGTATTTAATCAAGTCTAAGTTGTCATTAGTGAAACATGGGCCGTTATTTTGTATATCATTAAGACAAAAAGTCTCCCTGTTAATCTCTGATATAAGGCTTTTTTTAAATTATTTTAGAATTTAAATGAATGCATATTGAAATAATTCTGATAGGCTTATTTAGACATGCATTTTTGTCATCTGAAACTTCAAAAAAATGATAGGAAGGAAAATGAAATTCAATAGATGATTAAAATATCTAAAAATGTCTCTACATTTTTATCTGGAACTTCTGAGTTCACATACCAAAATCGTATGATTTTACATATCATAGACCTCTGAACTATCAAGGTTATCAGTAATACAACACTTCTTAAAAACTCACTCCATTATTGTTCTGGAGTTTCTCTTCCAAGTGACTGGGGTTCCTTCTGCAAATCTTAGTGTACACACACAGATCATGACAATGACACCATAATGACAATTTCTCAGCCCATACTGTTAAAATGTATGTTTAGAATCAGTGAAATATGCTAAAAAATTTTGGAACTACATATCTAGTTAAAATTCCAAGACTAACCTCTCAAAAGCAGGGTTTTCCTTTCAGAAATTTCCAGAGTAAAGATTAAGTGCTAATTCAGCTAACATGAAAAGTGGTGATTTTAGTAAAAAACCACTGGTGTAGAGGTTTCTTAAACTTTTGAATTTATCAAAATGAAGTGGTTTACATATATATATGTATATATATGTAAACCACTTCATTTTGATATATATAAAAGTTGATTCAAAGGCCTAGCCAGATCCATCAAAATTGAAATTCCTGGTGTTTGTGTTTTGACCAGTCCCCCAGGCCTCCTAGATGCTGTGGTTTAGAGAACCATGCCTTGGTATATGTGGCTCTGAGAGCAGTCAGTAGCACACTCATGTACGTTAAGCTCTCAGATCACAGGCTTGGAGACTTCATGACAGCCTAAAGAAAAACAAAACACAGTTGTTTTTTCCTTTTAAAGGAAGATCCCTATATGGCCCATTCACTGGGAACATCCCGTGAAGAAAAGAACAAGATGTTTCAACTGCAGATTAGAGATTGAGTCTGACACCGCCAGTTCCTTAAGTAATAAGAAAGGGGCTTGTGAGTTATGCTTATGATTTCTCTTCTGTTGCTTAACTTTTCTTAAAAATATTTCTTAATTCTTTCATTTATTCAACACTCACATGGTAAAAAGACTGAGGACTTTCATTGTTAGAAAAACCCCAAGGAGTCTGGTGAGGGTGGTCCTGATGTATCTTTTATTACATTATAGAAAGGGTCAGTGTAAGGTTAGGCAGAGGAAATGCTATGAAGAAGCAATGGAACAGGGTCATTTCCTAAGATTAGTGAATTAATCAGAAATTCTACATTTTCCAAAATTCCTAGTAAAACTTCCAAATGTCTTAGCAATAATATGACTTTTTAACCTATGTTCTCTATGTCAGATAGTTCTAATGTCTAAAAGACTTCCAATGTCTAAACGATCTTGTGTTATTGAGGAAACTGTTGAGTGAAAAAGAAAGAAGCTCTTTTGGCCGATGAGAGTAGTTTGAATTGCTGTTTAGTCACTCAGTCCTAGGACAGAGGGAGCCAGACCTCAGAGAGAAATTGTGGAGACTTCTGAAGTGAGAAAGTACTGTGACTTAGTGAATGAAACAGTACAATCTCCATTGCACAGGGGATGAGAAGAGTAGAGGGATGGTTGGGGTCTGTGCTGGACACGTACAAGCCCACTTTCTCCCCTGGTATAACTTATAGCATTAGATAATAATGTTTGACATCCATTTTTGGGCTTCTTACCCTAGCAGGATTAAAGTTGAAACTTCCCAAACTGACTCACAATTCTCAGATATCATCAAGGTATTTGAGATTTCAGCTTTTTTCTGACATTATCTACCTGGAGATAGCATCAGATTCCACAGATTGAGGAGTCTTCCAAGACCTCAGATGTCAGTGGGTATTTTTTCTGCTATTTTGGCTATACCTAGAAGTGCTCAGGGATCACTTCTGAAGAGTCCATATATGATGTCAGGAATTGAGTGTCGGTAGTTTTACCCACTGTATTTGCTCTCTCACAAGTCGGTTGGAAGTCCACTACCTGGATTTATGACCTGTGGATTCTCACAACCCCTTCAGTAGGTTCAATTAATTTGCGAGGGTGGCTCATGGAACTCAGGTAATCTGTTTACTTATTGGGTCACCAATGTATTGCAAGTGAGACTAAAGAATGCAAATCAACAGTCAGATGAACTGATTGGTACAGAATACCAGGTCCTTATATATCTAGAGTATTAAAAAAAGGAACTTTGGTCCTCATCAGCTTGGGACTGATGAGGTGGCATGGAAAGTCCTTTGTTTCCCCAGTCTGGAACTTCTCAGAAATCCTTTCTTGTTTTTAATTTTTTTTTTAAATATGGAGGCATCACTACTTAGGCATGATTGATTAAATCATTGGCCACAGGAGATTGATATTAAATTTCATTTCCAGTCTTTCCCTCCCTCTACCTCCCCAGAGGTCTGGGGATGGGACTGAAAGTTCCAACCCTGTAATCACAGAGTTGGTTCATTGGCAACCAGCCCTTATCTTTTTTTTTTTTTTGCGCACTTTATTTCTGAACTTTTTAAAAATTTTTTTATTAGTGAAACACCATGAGGTACAGTTATAGGCTTACAAATTTTTGTGCTTGGGTTTCAGTTATACAATGATCAAGTACCCACCCCTCCACCAACACCCATCCTCCATCACCACGGGTCCCAGAATCCCTCCCACCCCCTGTCCCCCCATTCCACCCTGCCTCTGTGGCAGGGCATTCCCCCTTGTTCTCTCTCTCTTCTTTTGGGTCCTGTGTTTTGCAAGAGAGGCATTGAGTAGCAGTCATGTTTGGTCTATAGTATGCTTCTCCCACCCTTGAAGGATCTTCCCAACACCCTTTATTTGGTACTCTCTTCTCTATCTGAGCTTCCTTTTCCCCTAGCACGTGTGGCTGGCCTCCAAGTCATGGAGCAAAATTCCTGGTACTATTCTCAGCCACTTCTGGGTTAGTCTCTCATTTTGTTGCTTTATGTTCCCCAGATGAATACAATCTTTCAGTGTCTTTCTGACTCATTTCACTTAACATGATACTTTCCATGTAGTACCACTGGTATGTGAATTTCATGACTTCATCTTTTCTAACAGCTACATAGTACTCCATTGTGTAAATGTACCAAAGTTTCTTTAACCAATCATCCGTTCTCGGGCACACAGGTTTTTTTTCCAGATTCTGGCTATTGTAAAGAGTGCTGCAATGAACAAACAAGTGCAGATGTCACTTCGACTTAGTCACTTCGACTATACTTTTTGGTCTCTCTGGGATATGTTCCCAGGAGTGGTATTGCTGGGTCAAATGGGAGATCAATTTCTAATTTTTTGAGGAACGTCCATACTGTTAAATTCTAATTTATTTTTTGAATTTATATTTTATTAGTGAAACACCATGAGGTACAGTTGTAGATTTACAAATTTTTGTGCTTGGATTTCGGTCATACCATGATCAAATACCCATCCCTCCACTAGTGCCCATTTTCCACCACACAGGATAATATCCCCCCCCCCCCCCATTCCCCCATCCCCCCCTGCCACTGTGGCAGGGCATTCCCTTTTGTTTTCTCTCTCCTTTTCGGTGTTGTGATCAGCAAAAGAGGCATTGAGTGGCAAACATGTTCAGTCCAGTCTACTTTCAACCTGCATCTCCCCTCCTGGGAGGATCCTCCAAACACCCTCCATTTGGTGCTCCCTTCTCTATCTGAACTGTCCTTTCCCCTAGAATACCCGGCTGGCCTCTAAGCTATGGAGTAATCCTCCTGGTGCTGATCTCAGCTATTCTTGGGTATTAATCTCAAATTTTGTTGCTTTATATCCCCCAGATGAATGCAATCTTTCTATGTCTATCCCTCTCTTTCTGACTCATTTCGCTTAGCATGATACTTTCCATATTGTACCACTTGTATGTAAATTTCATGACTTCATCTTTTCTAAGAGCTACATAGTACTCCATTGTGTAGATGTACCAAAGTTTCTTTGACCAGTCATCTGTTCTTGGGCATTCAGGTTTCTTCCAGTTTCTGGCTATTGTAAAGAGTGCTGCAATGAACAAACAAGTGCAGATGTCACTTCGACTACACATTTTTGCCTCTCTGGGATGTATTCCCAGGAGTGGTATCGCTGAGTCAAATGGGAGCTCAATTTCTAATTTTTTGAGGAACGTCCATTCTGTTTTCCAAAAGGGCTGAACTAGTTTTTTTTGTACAGGTCCTTTACTTCCTTAGTTAAGCTGATTCCTAGGTACTTGATTTTCTGGGGCGCAATTGTGAACGGGATTGATTTTTTCATGTAGCTTTCCTCTCTCTCACTGTTTGCGTATAGGAAAGCCATGGACTTTTGGGTATTGATTTTATAGCCTGCAACTTTACTATACAAGTCTATTGTTTCTAGGAGTTTTTTGGTGGAGGTTATTGGGTTCTCTAAGTATAGTATCATACCATCTGCGAATAGTGAGAGCTTGGTTTCTTCCTTTCCTATCTGAATGCCCTTAATATCTTTTTCTTGCCTAATCGCTATTGCAAGTATTTCCAGTACTATATTGAACAGCAGTGGAGAGAGTGGGCGTCCTTGTCTTGTCCCTGATCTTAGAGGGAAGGCTCTCAGTTTTTCCCCATTGAGGATGATGCTTGCTGTAGGCTTGTGGTAGATGGCTTTAACTATGTTGAGGAAAGTCCCCTCTATACCCATTTTTGCTAGGGTTTTCATCATAAAGGGGTGCTGGATCTTGTCAAATGCTTTCTCTGCATCTATTGATATGATCATATGCTTTTTATCTTTTCTTTTGTTGATATGATGGACAAATTCTAATTTTTTGAGAATCGTCCATACTGGTTTCCAAAAGGGTTGGACCAGTAGGCATTCCCAACAGCAGTGAAGGAAGGTCCCTTTCTCGCCACATAGAGCCAGTACTGGTTGCTTTTGTTCTTGTGGATGTGGGCCAGTCTTTGTAACCAGCCCTTATCTTTAAAGATCTTCTTTCCCCAAAGGCCTCATTTGTATGACAAAAGACACTTTGGGTCACTCAGCACTCAGGAAATTCCAAGGTTTTCAGGAGCTGTGACTTAAGAACTGTGCATGAGACCAACTATATGTGGTAAATACATACTGATATAAATAGACTTTTTAAAAAATAAGGCAAATAGGCTTCATTTATAAGGCAAAATATCACAAATCGCTTGATGGTTTACTGTTGAGAATGTTTTTATGTCCACATTCTCCTTTGATATTGACAATACCTTTTTTATTTTAAAGTAGATTTTAATTAGTTATATATATTGTAAAGGAGCAAGAACGGCAATTTAATGCCTAAAGAAAAAAATCAGAGAACTGGCACAGCTTGGTTTCAAGACGTAAAGTGCATAATCAAGATAGTGTGGTAGAGAAGAACAGATCAATGAAACAATACAGATATCAAAAAACTGAAACACTAATACTGTTAACTACTCTTTGACTAAATGATAATATCAGGAGAGTGAGAAGACTAGTCACATATTGCGAGAACATATTTCTTTGCATATTGTGGATAATTGACAATATCTTTAAGGATCACTGTAGCACTGTAGCACTGTCCTCCCATTGTTCATCAATTTGCTCGAGCGGGCCCAGTAACATTTCCATTGTGAGACTTTGTTGTTATTGTGTTTGTCATATCAAAATACGTCACCGGTAGCTTGCCAGACTTTGCCATGTGGGCGAGATATTCTTGGTAGCTTGCCGGGCTCTCTGAGAGGTGCGAGGAACTCGGGTTAGCCAGACCAGCTGCATGCAAAGCAAATGCCCTACCACTGTGCTATCTCTCCTATTCCTTATATTTAGCTGAAGAAATGACTTCAGTCACTGGGAAGACTGGTTTGTATCTTACATTATGGTGGAATGGTAACTCAAATTTGAATTTTCTGTTCCTAAGTTCAGAGCTGCTTTTGGCTACTCATATGGCTTCTTACCAAGTATGTGGATAACATTCAGCACTTCTGGTTGTGGTTCCTATTTGAAGATAGAAGGATGGAGGCTCGTGTAGATAGGTTCATGGATTCAGATTGCTGATCTGAGAAAACAAGCCGTTAGAAAAATTTGCCTTTCTCCTTATGAGAACTGTGTGCAAAGATAGGTAGGGAGGAAGGTGATAAGAGTTGCTAAAAGATTCCTAAATCTAGACTTTCTCATTATAGTGTGAACTCAGAGTAAAACATTCTAGACTGAGCCAGGGTTAAAAGGAAGATTACTTTTGTTTTGGGCCCACACCCAGGAGAGTTTGGCACTTACTCCTGGTGTTAAGGGATCACTCCTGGAGGGGCGCATATGGGGTGTCAGGGATCAAAACTGTATCAGCTATTGACAAGGCGAGTGCCTTCCCCACCCCACAGTACTATCTTTCTGCCCCATTCTCCCTGCCACCCCCTCTCCCCCCGAAAACCCTGGTTTTCTATCCACTTCCTCTGAGGACTCAGATGAAGGTAGAACTCTAGGTAAGGCAGCAGAGTTTCTGTGGGGATTCCCAGAGATTCACAGTAAGAATTTATTAATATTGTGGGGGTCCTGTTCTATTTTCTCATATTCCATCACACTGTTTGTACAAGACTCTTTGCTGGGGGCACTGCCTTACACCTCATCTGCCCTTGGTCTTATTTGCTCAATAAGACAGAGCAGAGAACCCCACTCAGGCAAGAAGTCTAGTTAAAACAGGTACCCATGACCTCTCAGCAGATGTAGCTTTTGAAAACTGTCTGTAATAGCAAATAACACTTTTCTGTTAACACTGTCTTTATTTAAACTTAAAACTTAGAGAACCGGAAAGACCTTTATTTAGGGAAAATATTTACTCCAAGACAGATTCCTTACAAAATATATGAATCAATTCTTTAAAAACTTAGACTTTTGATTATAATAGTGATGATGGTCTTTTGTTCCTCTTAACCCATTATTGAGGCAGAGTGGAGAGATGAGAGGTGGACATGGCTTGGTAGTGGAAGGTCTATTTCCGGAACTTTGTAAACTGGTCCCAGAGAGGAGGCTTGAGGGGATCCCCAAGACCTGTGCCAGTTGGCCTGTGGCTGCTGTGAGACTCAATTTGGCAGACAGATTTCATCAAGTCCATCATCTACAAGGAGCTCCCGAGACCTTTTTAGGATGGACGTGGTGATGCTTCCAGAAGCCAGGTTAACAGTTTAAAAGGACAAGATTGGTTAACTGTGAAGGAGCTGACACATAACGGGTCTTACTTTTTTGCTCGGACCCTGTTTCATATTGAGCTGCTTCTGCTGTCTCTGAAAACTTATGCATTACTCCTACAGAGAGTGTACTCATGGGCAGTAGCTCAGTGCAGTTCCCCAAGATTCAGGGCCTCATTCGACTTCCCTGGTAGAAAGAGGAAGAAAGAGAATGCAGAACTGAGCATGTGCTTTGCATGCAAGAAGCTCACGTGTGATCCCCAGCATTGTGTGGTGCACTGAACTATTGCCAGGGGCATTCCCAGAGCATAGAGCCAGGAGTAGCCCCCAACCTCCTCTTGGGTGTAGCTCAAAATCCAAAATTTAAAAAAAAGAAGAAAGTGAATGCATTAGAGTCCATATTAACAGCCTTCTAAAAAAGGATTTTGGGATGTGGTTATAAGTTCATTCAATATTAAGCTCTTACAGGTTAGATTCAGTGTTAGAGACTTGTAAAATTGCCATCAACTGGTGTCAAAGAAATAAGACTATTTTTTTTTGTTTTGTTTTGTGGGTCACACCTGGTGATGATCAGCAGTTACTCCTGGCTCTGCACTCAGGAATTTCTCCTGCTGGTGTTCAGGGGATGCCTGGGTTTAGGATGTCAAAGATTGGACCTGGGTTGGCCACACACAAGACAAGCACCCTACCCGCTATACTATCACTCTGGACGACAAAGGAAGATGATATTAAGATGCAACCAAAAAAACCCAAACCCAAAAAGCATCTCATGTAACTATATTTCTCCTTCAGTCTTTTGGAAAAGTTCATTTTAAAGGCTGCCTCTGTAGTTTAATTTAAACCAAACCTATCAGGTAGAAGATTTGAGAGGATGACAGTAAGAATGGCAGAAGTTAATGTTGAGAACTTGAACTTTAAGAGCTTTTCCAACTTTGTCCAGAAAAAAATGCTTGGTATTTGGACAAAGTCATAATACTATGCAAAATGAAACACAAAATTATAATTCACATTACCTAGGATTATTTTCTGCTTGGCGTAACACCAAGTTTTATGGGGAAAAATTGCAGTGACATTTGTACTGGGTGGAGAGGTTTAATTACTTCTTTGGCCCCTTTTATGGAAGACTGCAAGCTGTACCATAGATCTTGAGATGGTTTAACATGACATACCTTAAGCTTTTTTAGAGTTACGGAGTGCTTATCTGATTTCCTTTGACTTTTCTCATTCTGACAGCAGATGCATAGACAGACCATGGTTGGAGAATTGCTGCTTCTAGCATAAAGCAAGTCAAGTGTGCTCAAGTACCTATATCTTTGCCTTCACCCTACTTATTAAATTAATCTTGAGGCCTTCCAAGTGGTGCTCTGGCGGAGGGGGGGGGAGGGCGGTCCAGAGGACACCTCTGTGGTAGTGGACCAATTGAGCCAGTGGTTCAATGCCAGGATCAGGGGATGTAGTTCTGCAAGGTCCTGCAGTGCTGGGGAGATCTCAGGTCCCCCCGTGGGTGCTGCAAATCTCCAAGAAGTCCCCCAGATTGAACTCAACTTGGGCACACATGCACTCTAGTATCTGTACTAACTCCTGGTCCTCTTGACTTTTATTGTTGAAGATAAAAGTCTCCTTGCTTACTCATGCTTTGATTTCCTAACTCTTCATGGTCATTGCTTATTTCCCTCATAAAGCTGGTTGTTCTGGGATCAGTATTGCAAAAAAACAGAAATCCAACTAGACAAAAATTCCACTGGGATTGTGCCAGGACAAATAGTTTTTGTTTGGCTTTGGAAAGAACTGAAGGCATTCCGAAAACAGTGGTTAGGTACCATGAATGAAGATAGGTCTACCACTTGTCAATTCTATTGGGCATACTTTCTTCACCTCTCTGTCATATTGTCTTTGGTTTATAGTTATTGTGGATGTAGCCTCCAACTACCACTTTCTATCAGGTGCCAATTTCTCAAGACATCAGATTTTGGAACTGTAGAGCATAGGCGTCTAATTGTTCCTGTTTTTCCCCCTTCCTTTTACTACTTGTGAATCTGACAGTCAAAGGAAGGTCTTTAGTGTCTTTTCAACTGTAGCACTGTAGAACTGTACCAGTGTCCTCCCGTTGTACATCAATTTTCTCGAGCAGGCATGAGTAACACCTCCATTGTGAGACTTCTTGTTACTTTTTTTTTTGGCATATCGAATATGTCACGGATAGCTTGCCAGGATTTGCCGTGCGGGCAGAATATTCTCAGTAGCGTGCCAGGGTCTCTGAGAGGGGTGGAAGAATGGAACCCAGGTTGGCTGTGTGCAAGGCAAACGCCCTACCTGCTATGCTATCGCTCTGGCCCAGTGTCTTTTCAACATTTCTATAAAATATCAGAATTCTTACTCTTTTCTTATTTTTCTTTATTTGCTGTCAACTCTATGGTGACTGCATATTTCAAAGGAATTGTGTTATTTTTGGAACGCATAGATTAACATTTGCCATCCTTTATCCTAACATCGCCAGAGCCTGGCAAACTACCCATGGTGTACTTGATATGCCAAAAACAGTAACAGTGATGGTCCTCATTCCCCTGACCCTGAAAGAGCCCCCCATATGCCGTCGGGCTACTCTAGCATGTGACAGGGATGAATGGAGATGATATTGGCACCCACTCGAGCAAATCAATGAACAACAGTGTGATAGTGATAGTAATAGCGATAATGATCCTAGCATTAGCTCTATGAAGGTATCATAAGCCCCATTATATATCATGAAGAAATGGAGGCTTAGAGACATGAAACTAAGTTCCCACATCTCTTAGGTCAGTAGTCTTCAACTACTGGCCCACGCACTACCATCAGTTCACAGGTGTAGAAAGGTGAAAATCACTGGGCTCCCACCTTGATTCTAACCACTGGTTCATGGACAGGTATGCAGGCCAGGCACTGACTCAGTCTTCAGATGAAAGATGTTAAAGAAATCTGCCTTAGGAAGTAAGTGGCAGAGTGGAAATTGAAATCTGTACTACCAGGATGCAAAATTTATAGTGAGGCCAAATTGGAGTGCAGATTTGATCTAGGCCATGATAATAAGGGCACATGTAATTAAAAAATGAATAGCATACTGATAGCCCAAAACAATGAGGACAGTACATAAAAACTTCTGGATTTTATCTTCTTTTTTAAAGCTTACAAGATTTGCACTGAGCACTTATACTCCTGACTGGCAGCAACCAGAGGTCCTAGGTATTTCTTTAAGGAGCCATGTGCTATCTGGTGGACAAAATCCACCTATTCCCATTGCATAATACATGGTGGAACTGTCACTTCACTCACTTGGGTCACCTGATTTGCACCTGCCTGTGTTTCGTTTTGCTGTCCTTATTCTAGTTGCCAGAGGTGGTCTGTTGGAATCCTGGTTTAACCAGTTACTAATTATATAACCTTGAGCAAGTTATTTAAACCCTCAAGTCCTTAGTCTTCTCATCTCTAAAATGGTATTAAGAATAGTACCTAGCTTGGAAAAGGGAGCTCAGATAGAGAAGGGAACACCAAATAAAGGGTGTTGGGAGGATCCTCCCAGGATGGGAGAATCATGCTGAAAGTAGACTATAGACCAAACATGATTGCCACTCAATGCCTCTTTTGCAAACCACAGGACCCAAAAGGAGAGAGAGAACAAGGGGGAATGCCCTGCCACAGAGGAAGGGTGGAAAAGGGGGAATGGGGGTGGGAGGGATACTGGGACCCATAGTGGTGGAAATGGGCACTGGTGGAGGGTTGGGTATTTGATAATTAAAAGTAAAGTAAAAGTAAAGGCCCTCCCGTTGATCATTGATTTGCTTGAGCGGGCCCAGTAACGTCTCCATTGGAGACTTTGTTGTTACTGTGTCTGGCATATTGAATGCGTCACGGGGAGCTTGCCAGGCTCTGCCGTGCGGGCGAGATACTCTTGGTAGCTTGCTGGGCTCTCCGAGAGGGCGGAGGAATCGAACTCTGGTCGGCCATGTTGGCTGCGTGCAAGGCAAACGCCCTACCACTGTGCTATCGCTTTGATCATTGTATAATTGAAATCCAAGCACAAAAATTGATAAGTTTACAACTGTACCTCATGCTGTTTCACTAATAAAAATAATTTAAAAAAGAATAGTACCTAGCTCTTGAAGCTATTTTGACAATTAAATGTGATCATATGTACAAAATACTTTGAGTAGTGTCTGGAACATAGTAAGATTTCTATAAAGGTTAGATAATATTATGCACCTCACTATTATTTGTTTAATTCACCATTATTGTAATTAACCACTCTTTTCTTAGAAACTGGTTTTCGGGACCAGGGCCACTTTGAACCACTTAGCTCAAAGGGCTGAAGCGTATGCTTTACAAGAAGAGACTGCAAGTTTGAGCTGTGGTACCATTCAGTTCTTAGCAACTCTGTATTTTAAGAGCTAAGATACTGAATTTGGCATGCGAAGCATGGCCTAATGTTATTAGACGTGGATCCTGGACTCTTTAAACCCTGCTTAAGGGCCCTTCCCTGAGGGAAAAAAAATCAAGAAAGCAAGCAAGAAAGCAGTGTTTACCAATGTTTGAAGAAGAAACCTTTTCTAGGGTGAAACTAAATTGTGGACGAGGCCATGATAGCCGTAGCTATGGAAGCACAAGCGTGTTATAACAGACATTTGTATAGAGGTTTGCCATTGGATTGGCAAAATTAAAGTTTAGTATCTGATATTATGGGAACTTAGATGAATGATCGAAACATTTTTCGACTCAGTTTTCTCACTCATAAAATAGACATGAGACTAATGCTGACTTCATAAGCTTGTGGTGAGGAGCAAGAGAGTTAAGACATGCAAAATGCTTCAGAACAGAGCCGGGCACATATTATATATTCAGTATTTCCCACACTTTAAACAACAAATTCAAGCATGTCATTTGTCAACTCTGTGTCTCTTCTGAGGGAGATGAAAATAGAATATTGAGGGGCCGGAGCGATAGCACAGCAGGTAGGACATTTGCCTTGCACGTGGCCAACCTGGGTTTGATCCCCAGTGTCCCATATCCCCAGCATCGCCAGGAGTGGTTCCTGAGTGCAGAGCCAGGAGTGACCCCTGAACATCGCTGGGTGTGGCCCAAAAGGCAAAAAAAAGTAGAATATTGAATTGTCATAAAAATTTTATGGAAGTGAAAACATTTGCCTTCATTTCCCACTTCCTCAATTTTCTGCAGTGAGAATTCTGTTTCTTCTGTCTCCTAAACTTGTGTATTGGAGGCGAATCATCCTGTCACACCCAACACAACTGCCTTGTCTTTCAGAGGGGGTGAGATTTTTAGACGTCCGCTGGACTAATAGGGCCAAATCTTGACAAAGAAGGCTGGGCCTGAGGGCAATCCTGTGATTTGTTTCTGACTTCTTTGCAACCCTCTAGAAGTTCTCAGCGGTTACATTGCTGTGTATTTACCACATGGTAATGGTTTGACATCTATTTTGACAAGTGCTGGGGTGGGTAGACTTGAACTCCAACATGGGAGTAAGAATTCTCCTTTCTCGTCTTGCACCTTGTGCTTTCTGCTCCACAGACCTTGCTTACCAAGGCCCTGGTCCCGCTGATATTTTTAAGAAGGCTGCTGCTGTCTTCCCAGTGACTTGAGGCCCTGTTCTGTCCATAGCACAAAGGCCCTGTTTCCTGATAGGCTATGTTTTCCCATCCATGTATCTTGCCTCCCCAGGCCATGCTTTGCTTCCTTGCTGGCTTATTTGTTTCTCTGGGCTGCCTGCCTTGTTTGGTGGTTTTGAGTGAGGGCTCTGGTAGATGCCAGGAGGTGAGGGGAAGGCCTGTGGATGGATTCAATCATTGGACCCGCGCACTCCATGATGGATGAGCCCTCTCCCCAGGGAGTTTTGGGTCAGGCAAAGTCCAACTGATAAGTTTTTTCCAGAATTGAGTAACCTAGAAACAATGCCAGCACTGTCTTACCTCTTTGGTGCTTTTTGTATCGATTTTCAAGGAAATTCTCAGCTGCTTATGAGAAATGCAGCTTCTTCCCAGACAAACCTGGCTAGAAGAGAGAAATTGCTGTAGAAATAACATTTGAAGCGAGGACTGCGAGGAAGGAAGAGAAAGTCCTTAAAAAAGCCCCTAGAATTAATTTTTCCTCCAAAGTATTGAAAAGGCACAATACAACCTTTTCTTGTTCCAAATGATCTCATAGCTGTTTATTGAGGGTAAATGCCAAATATTTATTTGTTTGTTTTCTTAAAGGCACTTCTTCGTTCCTGGTGACTCATGTCCACAGAATTTTCTTCCTAACCTGAGAACCTCTGAGACAAAGCTGCTCCCTTACAACCTCTCTCCCCCCTGCAAGTGATATGCAGGAGTCAGAACAATTCCTGTCTTGAAGGAGGGTATGTACCCTTCTTTCTTCCCTTTCACAGACGTCCTTGAGCCCTTGAGACGGATGTGAGTGAGTTTTTTCGTCCTCATGCAAAACAACCATCTAAACATAACAGATGACATCAGCGTGGGCTTTTCAATTCCTGGATGGCAGCAGTGTGTTAATCCAGCCTTCATCCTGGATTTCATAAACTAAAACAAGAGAGCCTGGCAGGAGGACAGCGCTGCTGCTGGGTTGAGGAAATTGATGACGGGGAGGCATGCGGGCAACCCAGTGTATAAAACTCCTAAACGTGTAGGCAGAGAGGAGCAGCTACCGCTTTGGACTGCTGCTTCAGGCCAGCCGAGAGCGCGCAGCCACAGGAAGCTGTGCCCGAGCCCACGGGGAACATGAAGAGCCTCCTCCTGCTGCTGGCCACGCTCCTGCTCCCTGCACACCTGGCCATGGCCTGGAGCACCAAGTATGCAGTGGACTGCCCGGAGCACTGTGACACTACGCACTGCAGCTCTGTGCGCTGCAAGAGGACCGTGCTGGACGACTGCGGCTGCTGCCGTGTGTGCGCTGCGGACCGGGGAGAAACCTGCTACCGCACCGTGTCTGGCATGGACGGTGTCAAGTGTGGCCCGGGGCTGAGGTGTCAGTTCTACCACGAGGAGGATGCTTTTGGGGACGAATACGGTATCTGCAAAGGTAAAGAGGGGGATTCCCCGGGCTGCTCCCAGCCCAGGGAACGCACACGGCTGAGGCTTGTCCTCTGTGGAGGCTGCAGGTGGGAAATGCAGGTGGGGGTAGGTCCACTGAGGGGTTGTCCTAGGAGGGAAGGTTGTTTGTCAATTGCATCTGCACCCCGAGTGCATCAGGAAGATGCTCAGAGCCAGGCAGGGTTTCTCTCCTGCTGTTCAGGAGATTTAATGGGAGGAAGGAAAAAAGGCAACGGAAGATTGCATTACTCCTTTTTCTGGAAAACTTTAGAAACTTGACAGATAGTCTGTTAGGGCGAGTTCAGATAACCTCTGAGAGTGGTTTCTAGCCCTGGGCTTAGGGATTCTTTGATCTTAAAAGGGTGCACGGGAGAGTAGCATCTCTCAAGATGAAGCACTTATGAGAAAGGCTAATGCACTCAGCAGTGGGGTGGGCTTTGCTAAGCAAACAACTCACATTCTTGGAAGAGCATACCTTGGAAGTCGAAGTCGAAAGCCAATCTTATTTCCCATTATAAAGATTTCTGGCCATCTCAAAAGACAGCAGCTGCTGTAAGACAAGCAAAAACAACAATCAAGCAGAATAAAAATTGGAAGTCTGTAAAGAATGAGTTGGCAGTCTTACAGATTTCAAGAAAATTTTCATTAGCTTGAAATGATGGTTAACCCATGTAGTTAAGCATTTAATTTATCTCTTGGTGACTCTTTTTTCATGTTTAAAGTGTTTAGAATCAGAGTAATGTTAATTAAAAATTTTCATTATATGAATCATTTTTAAAAGGCTTTAATATGATGTCAACCACACATGTTGTAGTTTCATTTCTCAGCTTTCTAATACAAAAAAACCTTTTTAAATCATTAGAAGGATTGGAAAGTTCTAAATAATTTTTACATTTTATGTATTTAGTCTGAATAATAATCATTCAGCATTGAGCTATTCTCATGAATTCTCTTACATTTTAGACAACTTGAAAACCAATTATCTTTTAATTTAGAAAAATTTACTAAAAGTTAGGGAACAAGTAAATGCTTGAAACATAGGGAGAAATTTTTTTCTTTTGGGGGGGTTTTATTTTTGTTATAATCAATGACAGAATATTAAAGAAATGTTTTCTTTGGAAACATGCACATATATTTTATTCAGCTGAAAAGAATCTGTATTTTCTGTAAGTAACAGGGCTTATCAGCTGAGAAAATAGGGCACTTCACGTTAGGAAATTAGGGAGGAAGTGGTTAACACAATCATACTTATGATATAGCAAGTATATGCAGTAGATTGCTTTTTCCCTTGTCATGAAAGTTATCTCTGTAAATGTAACATATGGAAAAAGCAACAGCTAAAACATCTGGAGATTTTTTTACTGAATTTATTGAGGTAGAGTGAACCTGATAATAATTGAGCCTATTAATTAAATATATTTGTAAAATATATGCACTCTTGGGCATTGATTAGATTGTAAGCAAGTCTACTTTCAACATTGCCTCCTCTCTGCTTGAAATGAAGCACGATGAGCATGGGGAACTCTAGCTGGAGATATCATATTTTGCTAGAGGCGAACTCTCTCCTCCAACTTTTTGTAGACCCCTCACATGAAAACTGTACTTCAGCTTCATATCCCACTGTTTTCTAAATATTCAGATGTTCGGCATTGTGTGGCACAGATAACAATCAGTGGAGCAACAAATATTTATTTAACACCCCCTATATCTTCCCAGCACAATTCAATCCTGGGGGAGATACAATAGAATTATAACTGAGAATTTGGCTCAAGTTTTAGTTCATAGTATCAAAGGAGACACACACTAATCCTGGTCCTGTGCTTTTCTGCTGCAGACTTTTTTCCAGGATCCCTTTTAAGGATGTTTTCTTAGAAGAGAAGCCAGTGCTTAAAACCAGGCTCCTCTGTAACCCAAGCATGTCAAGAGGAGCAAATCTAAGTCTCTTTTAGACCAATATTCAATTAATACCAAACTTGATCATTTCGTGGAATATGAAATTTTAAAGACTCAGAAGCCTCACCATCTGTTTCAGTATCTGTAGGAATTGTACATCACAAGGATAATCTCATACCAAGGGTATAAATACGTTGCATCTCTTTGTCTTGGCTTTAAAACAGCATAAAAGCAATTCATTTTTAATAAATAAGTTTGTCCTTTTTCTCAGTGTAGTACGTTTTAGTCTAAGAAAAAAATATTGAACTTCTATAAGCTTCCAGATTTTGGTGGGTGCATAAATAAAAACCTCCCCCTTCTTCTTCACATTGTATTTTGTCTTTGTAGAGGGTTTTACTAGTGAATACTTTTAAGCTCTAGGGTTTAGATAAACTGTACTGCCATCTTTCCAAATAAGATTGTTGATAAAAGTTGAGGAGGCTAAAAATTGGTTCCTTTATGGAAGGCTGGATGAGAACGCATCTAGCCCTCTTCACCTCTAGTTCATTCTAAAGCATGAAAAACAATTACTTGTAAATACACTGTAAATCGAGTGACTTAAAGATGTTAGCCTTTAAAAGAAGATCTTAAAATTCAATGGACTTTTAATTTCATTTGCAATTAAAGCTGAAATTTGAACTGGGCCAGAGGTCACCTATGGAAATGTGTTGGTACTTAAGCAGATATAGACAGAAGGAAGATAGACAGAATGGATCAAAGATACTGGTAACCTGTGGCTGTCCTTAATTTAGTTTGATGGCAGGACACTACAACTGAAGCATCTGTTATCTGGTTTTCTGTGTGATTTCACTTTTTTGAATAAGAGTTTCAATTTCCAAAGCCAGTATTTTGGAGAATTGGGATTTAGCCTAAAGTCAGAACGTTGGAGTTTTGAGCATACAGAGGCTGAGAGGCTGGAGGCTCCAGCACAACTAACTGCTCTAACCAGCCCCATCCCCCCACCCCTGTTTTGCCCACAGACTGCCCCTATGGCACCTTTGGGATGGAATGCAGAGAAACTTGCAACTGTCAGTCAGGCCTCTGTGACAGGGCCACTGGCAGATGCCTACAGTTTTCCTTCTACCAGACTCCATCAGTCAAGTCTAAAAAAAGGACATTTGTTTCTCACTCAGGTAAGAACTGCTTCTGGTTGGAACTTGTAACCAGAATTCTCCTTTCCCGTTTAGATAACTTAAAAACTCCCCAGGAGTAAAAGAGACTGTTAAGAATCCTTATATTTCCTTTATTTCTTTCAGAGGAGAAAGGTGGGTGGTTGGTGAGTTTAATTACAGTTGGTGTTTACTTATTAAAACTAACTTTTTAGGGCCAGAGTGACAGTATGATGAACAGGGCTGAGTGATAGTATGATGCACAGGGCTGATCTGGGTTTGATGTTGGGCATCCCATATGGTTTCCTGAGTGCTGACAGGAGTGATACTTAAGAGAAGAGCCAGGAGTAAGCACTGAGCATCACTGGGTTTGGCACCAGGCAAACAAAATTTTTAAATAATTTGGAGGATTTTAAAATTTCTCATAAAGCTTATTTGGTTTATATAAAGAATAAGTGCTATTGAGTACCAAAAGACATGTTACAAAAATGCCAACTAAGATATACTGTATTCTTTAAATTCTTCAGTGGTCTCTTTTATATATGTGTTTTTCTCCTAACTCACATAGAAAACATATTCTGAGGAATTCATTGGGTTGAATTTTAGACCCAAGATATAAAATATAAAATATTTTCTCTCTCCCTCAAAGAAAGACGACAAATGCAAGCATTTATAGAAATAATTCCAAGCATAAATTTTTATAGATGTTAGAGAGGATGGGAGGCAGTATCTATGATTAAAACCTGACAATTAGTAGTACATGCATGCTGCTTGTCATTGTATGTATATTTCTTACACAGTTTAGAATGTGAGAATGATATAGTCTCTGCAGTGCTGCTTTGTTCATATTTGGCTATCTTGTTGAAAAAAGTCAATTAATATCTGTCCTTGATATAAATAGTTGATAGTGCAGGTCCATTTTATTTAGTTTTATCTCTGGTCCTTTGCATTTCAAATTGAGATCTGAAATATTTTCCAGATGTACCTATTTTCCACCTTTACCTCCTTACATGTGGGTATAATTAAGTTGATAAAGATAAAGGGAAAATACTATATTTTAAAATGAGTTATCAGGCACAGGAGTGATAGTATAGCAGGTAGGGCATTTTGCTTTGCATGAGGCCAACCCGGGTTTGATCACAGGAATCTCATATGTCCCCCAAGGACTACCAGTAGTAATTCCTGAGTGCAGAGCTAGCAGCAGTCCCTGAGCATTGTTGGGTGTGACCCAAAAATAAATAAAAAGAATAAAAAATAATTAAAACCCAGTAAGATGCAGCACACTTAGGAGAGGAGACTCGAGCTTTAAAAAAATAAAAAATATAGCTGTTAGAAAAGAAGAAGTCATGAAATTTACATACAAGTGGTACTACATGGAAAGTATCATGTTAAGCGAAATGACTCAGAAAGAAAGGGATAGACATAGAAAGATTGCATTCATCTGGGGAACATAAAGTAACAAAATAGGAGACTAACACCCAAGAATGCTAGGGGAAAAGGGAGCTCAGATAGAGAAGGGAACACCAACTAAAGGTGTTGGGAGGATCCTCCCAGGATGGGAGAAGCATGCTGAGAGTAGACTATAGACCAAACATGATTGTCACCCATTGCCTCTTTTGCAAACCACTACACCCAATAAGAGAGAGAGAACAAAAGGGAATGTCATGCCACAGAGGCAGGGTGGGATGGGGGGATGGGGGGTGGGAGGGATACTGGGATCCGTGGTGGTGGGAAATGGGCATTGGTGGAGGGATGGGTATTTGATCATTGTATAATTGGAACCCAAGCACAAAAACTTGTAAGTCTACAACTGTACCTCATGATGTCTCACTAATAAAAATTTAAAAAATAAATAAATAAAATAAAATAAATACATGTTTATTTTTTGCAAAATAAATAAATAAATAAATAAAATGAATTATCAATTTTAAAAGTGTAACTATGTCCATCAATTTAAAATAAAACTATCTAAAACATATAAAGCATGTTAATATTTTAACTGTACATTAAAATCATTATTGAAATTTTAGATTGTTATGTTTTGTCTCTAAGTAGTCCTTGTAAAGTAAAATGGAAGAAAATTGAATTTTAAGTTCTGAAACTTTTTATTTATTGAGGTAAAATTTATACAACATAAAGTAACTATTTTAGGGGCCAGGGCAATATATCAGTGAACTGAGTGCAGACTGCCCATGCAGGAGGCCCAAGTTTCATCCCTGTCTCCACATGGTCCCTTGAGCACAGTGCTGGGAGTAGTGCCTGAGCACAGCTATGTGTGGCCCCTGAATGGGTGAAAATTAACAATACTAAAGTGATAAATTCAATGGAATTTCCTACATTCACAGTGATTCACTCATAATGTTACATAGCCAAATTCTTTAGCTAGTTCTAGGATGTTTTCATCAGTTCCAGATTAAAACCGAAGCACTCATTAAACACTTCCTAGTATTGCCCCATCCCCTGGAAACTACTGACCTATTTTCAGGCATAAAAATATTCAGAATTATTTGATTGCTCTGAATACAGGCTCAAAATTTACTGTCTAAGGACAGTTAACTGCCTCAAGTATTTGCACTGATTTTTATTTCACTTTCTAAAATCAGAGACTATAAGAGGTTTTGAAGGAATAGTGTACACTTCAGGTTGCAACTAAACTTTCTATATAGTAACTAAACTTTCTTGCTCGAGTGGGCCCAGTAAGTCTCCATTGGAGACTTTGTTGTTACTGTGTCTGGCATATCGAATACTCTCGGTAGCTTGCCGGGCTCTCCGAGAGGGGCGGAGGAATCGAACTCGGGTCGGCCATGTTGGCCGCTTGTAAGGCAAACACCCTACCGCTGTGCTATCGCTCCAGCCCCAGCAAGCTACCGAGAGTATTTGATATGCCAAACACAGTAAACTTTCTTATATAGCAAAAATTGAATCGCTTGTGAATCTTTGTTGGTATTTAAAGAGTGTTGCCTGGGACACTGTGTAAATTCCTTTGGGATAATCCTCAATGAGACTCTTCTTGCTGTCTTGCCTCGGGTCCTCTCACTACGCTCAAAGGGGTGCATCCCGTCATCCTCATGACTGTCATACTGTCCTCCTTTCCATTTTGTCACCCACCTTAGCTTGAAGATTCTGCAGATATCTGATTACTATACATATGCCTCATAAATAGATATTTGATTGCAAGGAAGTTACATGATAGTTTATTCAAATTTTTTATACTAAAGTTAGGTGTTGAGATTTTTATAAAAATTTATGGGAAAACATTTTTGACGAGATGATATTTTGTGGATCTAAAGTGCAGTAGAAGATAGTTCCTGATTTAATATTTACGAACTTTAATCATTTTTAAGATAAAAGGGGAATATCCTAAAAGTCTCATTGAGAGCCTGTCTTAGGAGCACCTCTGTTTGGATAAGAATTGTCAATCTAGGGTTTTCTGGGGTTCAGGATACACAATTTTATAGGAAGGACCTGGGACTTCAGTCCTGCTATGGGCTTCACATCATATCTGCACAAACTGAGCTCAGCCTTTGAAAACCAATTAAATAACTCACACTCTCTTTAATACAGGGACTTTTGGGTGTCTCATTTCCATAATAAGATTATATTAGGTATTCTGGAACTTTCTGTACTGTCATGTGGGTTTCCTTTGTACATTTTTTCTTTTAGTAGTGAACTTTCCAATTTTCCAGGACTGAGAATTGACAGGCAACATTGGTAGTGGGATGGGAGGGGCTTTAATAAAATACAGAATGTTTCATGAATTTACCTGCTTTCATCTGCCAGGCACACTAATCAAACAGCATTCCATTACAGGACATGCACTGATGAGGCAAACACACCTCCTACTCCTAGAAGCAGAGCATTTTATTTGAGAAGGTTCTAAATATTATTAACTTTTTTCTTATGTAAGCAAGAACCATTTGAGAGTCTGTCCTTTGGTCTTACCTCTGTCTTCCAGAGTCATGCCAATAAATTAATGTCTCTTCCATACTAGATCATAAAATAACTAACTTACCGATTTATTCTTGAAGCATGGCTCATTCCACAATTTTTATCAAGTGCCTACTATATCCTAGGTACTAATGTAATGATGTACAAAACGTAGTCTCTTCTCTTTCAGAGCTGATATTCTAGTGATACAATGCAGAGGGTGAAAAGGATAAATGTATGTTAGGTTAATGTTCGGTATGATAATAGATAATTCTTGAAAAGAAAAGATTCAGGGGGTGTAATCTTAGGCAGAAGGCACTAATTAATAGCAATTTGTGAATAGTATTAGCTTAGACTCTCTGACTTTATGAGAGATTTCAGAATAAATTCTATGATAGCACAAAAACAAGACAAAATTCTATGGATCTTTGAGTTACAAGCATTTGGACATGATTTGTATTCCTTCTATTTTCAGAGCATGAGATGGCATCTGGAGATGGCCATGCTGTGAGAGAAGAGCTTGTGAAAGAGAATGCTGCCAGGTCTCCTGTGATGAAATGGTTAAATCCACGCTGATCTTGGATGGGACTTATAAGAGAAGACACTTATTCAACACACAGTCAATACTTTAGGAGCAGCTTAGATGAGAGCATATGGACTTGTACTTTTTGGAGATCCAGTATCACTTAGGGTGGGCCCAGAAAAAAAGAAGGCTACTAACAATCCATAAGATGCTTAGGACTGGACACTTTTAGGTAGATGTTTATTAGTTCTTTGAATGTATGTAGACTTGTTTAAAATGTATTTTTGATAATACTGAAAAAGTAAAAATACAGTTTAAAAGATCTTCACATGGAAACAGGTCAGCCAAAGAGAAAGCTAGCCCAATCTGGAGACCCCAGTGAGCTTCTGGCTCTGAGACTCAGAAGTTGAGGTTGGCAGCCACAATGGAAGATGAGTGAGAGCAAGAAAAAATGGGAAGGAGGGAGGGGATTCTAATACTTAGGTCTTTCTCATGGTAGTCTCAGTGAGATGTAATTGTGTGTGTGTGTGTGTTACTTTTTTACTTTAGGAAAAATCAAAACTAAATGATCCCTAAAGAAAGTTAGCTATTTGAATCTGTGGGATAGCAACTCTAAATGTGACACATTTCAAAAGGGGTGCTCGTGGATTTCCTGGGTTACCCAGTTTTGCAGGAAAGTTCTGGAGAAGAAACAAATGTACGCTTTCACAAATGATCTCAAAGAATGCCATCTCAAAGAGAAACAGGAAGTACTTTAACCATTGAGGGTGGTCTGAGGGAAAATATTTATATATTTTTTTAAAAAATTATGTTCGTATGAATCATCCTCTTGAGAAAGGAGTTTAATGGTGTTTGAATAAAGGTATAACAATATGAGGTTTAAATATTCCATGGCATGCTAAATTTATTGTTAATATTAATAATCAAAGCATAAGAAAATCCTAGAAAAGTTTAGCCATTGTAAATTTGTAAAATGTCAAAAGTAAGCTAAAGGGAATTTATTTAGATGTAAGTCCAGTGACTTAGTTGAGTTTTAAATTTAAATTACTACATGCTATTTTAGGAGGTTTGGGAAAGGGTTCATTTTCATCAGGAAATGTTAGCTCTAGTGTATATTTCATTATCCTTTTTAAACTTGGTTGATAAGTAGGATTAGGAGTATATGTGGAGGCATCAGCACAAAGTAGGCCTATTGGACTAGTTTGTTAGGAAATATTTGCAAATGTGTTTTATTTGTAGTGAAGAATTATTTAAGAATCATTTCACTGTTTATTTACATTTTTATTCTCAAAACTTGCTTATAAAGTTGTGAATGAGTGTGTGGGAGGGCCTTTGAATGTAAGCTGAATAAGTTGTTAGAATTTGTCTGAAGAGTAAGTTTATTATTGTTCAGTAAAAAGCAAGACACAGCTGTTCTGAGTACATTCTACTTGAAAGTTATTAAAACCATTTATTCAATGAATAAGAACTCTTTCTTACATATTAAAGAATAGGTTCCTCAAATTAAGTTTATGCTAACTTTTTGACAGCTTCTTTTGTCAAAACAGGCCAGAATATTTATTTCTTTGCCTTATACTTTTGGTTTACTTGTGTCTTAGAACTTTCCTTCGCTAGAGAGTCCCTATGTATTAACCCATTCTATAGAGGCAAAATAAATAAATAAATAAATACATAGCAAAAGAAAAAAGAAAAATACGAAGTTTTCTATTGTCTGTTGATGCTCTAAGTTTGCTGTTGAGCAAAGATTTGAGGTTGCAGAATTGCTATTTGAGAAGCTTTCTCACACGGCTTATGATGAATACTAAATTAGAGCATATGTTGTCTTTCCTGTTTTGTATAATTTTCTCTTCCTGGATTTTAACATTTTAAATGTATAAGCCTTGCCATCAAAGAACTGAGTGCTTCTGTGAAATGTTTAGGTTCTGCAAGAAACTTTGTGTGTTTGGGCTCATGATAGAGCAATCACTACATTTCAGTTGTTAGTGTATTGCTTCATATTATATATGTTATTATAGTGGTAGGGCATTTGCCTTGCATGCGGCCAACATGGCTGACCCGAGTTCGATTCCTTCGCCCCTCTCGGAGAGCCCAGCAAGCTACCGAGAGTATCTCGCCCGCACGGCAGAGCCTGGCAAGCTACCCGTGATGTATTCGATATGCCAAACACAGTAACAACGAAGTCTCCAATGGAGACGTTACTGGGTCCGCTTGAGCAAATCGATGAACAATGGGAGGACAGTGACAGTGACAAAATTCCTTTAAAATAAGAATTAAAAATCCACATTTTAAAATATGAGAGAAATGTTAGGTATGATATTAAAAAATACATTAATGTAATAGATCAATACTCTTTTAAAATAAGTGTGCAAAACACTGAAAACCTTGACTTTCACCAGTGTGCAATGAAATCAAGATGCATGCACTTCAGGGAGTGAGATTCCTTAAAGATCTGTTGTGTTTCCCTGGAGCCCAAGCAAACTCCAAATGGGGGTGCAGTGACTGTGGAACAGTAGCTAGGATGGGTCAGGGCTTGCCTCTGCTCCTGACTCTGTAGTCACTATTGGCCTGAATAGCAGCAGAAAAATCAAAGTGAAAAAATCACATTAGTTCTCATCTCACTTGCAGATAGATTTTCTAGCTTCCCAGTGCTGTGCAATTGGGCCATCTTTGTGCTGATCATTCCAACTGCTAGGACATTCCAACTGTCTATTCCAAGATTCAGTGTTTCATAAGATTGGTCTACACCATCTTAGAACATGCAACTTAAAATTATATACATAGTACAGTATCAACACACTGTGTTCATTTGTAAAAACAAACTAGACAATTTTAAAAACACAAGAAAATAAGTAGAAAATCTGAGATTTTTCTTTTAGCACTTCAATAGAATATCCTGGCAAATGAAAATAAAAAGAGCATGCCATGGTCAGTGGTCTCCAAGAAGGTCCGACCTTATTCCATACTGAAGAGAAACTAGGCTGCCATATTTGCCACATGATAACTATTTCAGAAATGAATGATAGATGGATGGATGGATAAAATGATAGATTAGTGGATGGGTAGATGAGTGAGTAGGAGGATGGATGGGGAAAGAAATGGAGGCATGAATGGTTCACTAGATGAATGAATGAGCAAATGGAGGAATGAATGAATGAATAAATGATCAAATGGAGGAACGAATGAATAAATGAAGCAAGTAACAGGTCTGTGTCTCCAGCAAAGTAACAATGATGAAGAGGCAAAGGGTCTGTCCTCCATGTTCACCTGCCAGCTTTTTCTTGGATGGCTATTCTGCCAAATGGGACAATAATGGGTTGAAAACTGAGTTCATTCCCATTCTGTAGACTGTCTCTGTATTTTGGTCATTGTTTCTTTTGAGGTGCAGAAGATTCTTAGTTTAAGATAATCCCATTTGTCTATCTCTGTTTTCACTTGCTTGGCCAATGGCGTGACATCTTTGAAGATACCATTAGCTTCAATGTCATGGAGGGTTTTGCCAACTTTGTCTTCAATGTACCTTATGGTTTCTGGTCTGATGTTGAGGTATTTAATCCATTTTGATCTTATTTTTGTACATGGTGTTAGGCAGAGTTCTGAGCCTATTTTTTTGCATGTAGCCGTCCAGTGATGCCAACACAATTTATTAAAGAGGCTTTCCTTACGCCATTTCACATTTCTTGCTCCTTTATCAAAGATTAGATGATCATATGTTTGAGAGGAGATTTCAGCATATTCAGCCCTGTTCCATTGGTTTGCAGCTCTGCCTTTGTTCCAGTACCATGCTGTTCTAATTATTACTGCTTTGTAGTAGAGTTTGAAGTTAGGGAGGTTGATTCCTCCCAAAGACAGTCTACAACGGAATGGGAAAGAATATTCACCAAATACACATCTGACAAGGGGTTGATATCAAGGATATACAAGGTACTGGTTGAACTCCACAAGAAGAAAACATCCAACTCCATCAAAAAATGGGGCGATGAAATGAACAGAAACTTTCCCAAAGAAGAAATCTGAATGGCAAAAAGGCACATGAGAAAATGCTCTATATCATTACTCATCAGGGAGATGCAGATCAAAACAACAATGACATATCATCTCACACCATAGAGATTGGCCCACATCCAAAAGAACAAAAGCAACTGGAACTGGCGTAGATGTGGCGAGAAAGGGACCCTCCTTCACTGCTGGTGGGAATGCCGACTGGTTCAGCCCTTTTGGAAAACAGTATGGATGATTCTCAAAAAATTAGAAATTGAGCTCCCATTTGACCCAGCAATACCACTCCTTGGGAATATGTCCCAGAGAAGCAAAAAAGTATAGTCGAAGTGACATCTGGAATTGTTTGTTCATTGCAGCACTCTTTACAATAGCCAGAAACTGGAAAATACCTGAGTGCCAGAGAACAGATGACTGGTTAAAGAAACTTTGGTACATCTACACAATGGAGTACTATGTAGCTGTTAGAAAAGATGAAGTCATGAAATTTACATACAAGTGGTAAAAGTAAAGTAAAGTAAAGGCCCTCCCGTTGATCATCGATTTGCTCGAGCGGGCCCAGTAACGTCTCCATTGAAGACTTTGTTGTTACTGTGTCTGGCATATCGAATACGTCACGGGGAGCTTGCCAGGCTCTGCCGTGCGGGCGAGATACTCTTGGTAGCTTGCCGGGCTCTCCAAGAGGGGCAGAGGAATCGAACTTGAATTGGCCATGCTGGCTGAGTGCAAGGCAAACGCCCTACCGCTGTGCTATCTACATGGAAAGTATCATGCTAAGCGAAATAAGTCAGAAAGAGAGGGATAGACATACAAAGATTGCATTCATCTGGGGAACATAAAGTAACAAAATAGGAGTCTAACACCCAAGAATAGCCGAGATAAGTACCAAGAGGTTTATTCCATGGCTTGCAGGCCAACCGCACATTCTAGGGGAAAATGCAGCTCAGATAGAGAGGGGAATACCAAATAAAGGGTGTTGGGAGGATCCTCCCAGGATGGGAGACGCATGCTGAAAGTAGACTTTAGACCGAACATGATTGCCACTCAATGCCGCTTTTGCAAACCAGAGCACCCAAAAGGAGAGAGAGAACAAAAGGGACTGCCCTGCCACAGAGGCAGGGTGGGATGAGGGAGACGGGGGGTGGGAGGGATACTGGGATCTGTGGTGGTGGAAAACGGGCACTAGTGGAGGGATGGGTACTTAATTGTTGTATAACTGAAGCCCAAGCACAAAGATTTGTAAGTCTACAACTGTACCTCTTGGTTTGTCACTAACAAAAATTTTAAAAAAAAAGGAAAAGAAAACTGAGTTCATGTGTTAGGTGCAGCGACTCTGACAAAGAGGGTTCACTGAGCAGCAGAGGGTCACTTCTCTTGCAGGCACTAGAGGCATCACTAAGCAGGTAGCAAAACTGGAAATGTGTGTGTGTGTTGGGGGCGGGGGTTGGAGAAAGTACAGTGGGTAGGGCATTCGCCTTCTTGCTCATGGTGGAACTCCTGTATCATTGCCAGGTGTAGCCCAAAAACTAAAAAAGGAAAAAAGAGGAAGAAAAAAAGGAGAAGGATGCTTGTGGTTAGTCAATAATGGAAGTAATGAATCTTAATTTTCTGGGAAAAGCAGTTTGGGAGAACTTCTGGTTCCCCCTTTCTTTTGTCCTTGATTTCTCTTCAATATGGAATGACACTGGGCCTCATTGAAGACCTCTGACTTTCGGAGATCCCTAGGAGTCAAAGACCCACATATGCATTTTAACATCACACAGACATTTGGAGGGAAATTCAAAATTCTTAATTACCTATAAGTTAATACTTGTCATTAATGTAAGGCTTCGCTTTAAGCAGATGCAATGGTTTTCAAACTTTAGCCAGAGGTCCTGCTAAAACACCAACTGTTGATTTAGTGTGTCTTATGTGAGGTTCAGGAGTTTCATTTAAGCAATCCTCCAACTAGTGTAAATGTTATGTCTGGGGAAACACATTTGGTGAATCATGACTGGAAGGAATTCTGGAATTCTTGACAAAGGAGGTAAATTGAGGTAGGATAAAAAATCAATGACTAGGGGCCTTCTGAAGGAATATATTGATGTATTTTTTAAAGCAGTTGTTTTACTTTTCCTGTTTGAAGATTCACAACTGCTGAAGTAGTGAGGAATGTTGAAATATTAGTGGGGAGATGTCTGGAACAAGCAGAAGATCATAAAATGATGGAGGTGGAGGTCTAAAAAACTTAGGAAGTCATCAAGGAGCCCATGGTCTCAAATGGAAAAAGAAAACATTCCAAAGGGTTGTTAGTGGGGCCTTGTGTAAAGGTGTCAGCTTGAACTGAGGGTAGGAGATCAGCAGAGACATGGGGAGGTCAGGATGGGAACCTGAATGGAGGTGTCAAAAAGAGCACGGCTGGGAGCTCTTTTCCAGAAGATCATCTGGGAATGACAGATGGGAGTCTGCAACTAAAAGTCCTTTTTTCTTTCTTTCTTTTTTTTTCTTTTTGGTCACACCCAGGGATGCACAGGGGTTACTCTGGCTCTGCACTCAGGAATTACTCCTGGCGGTGCTCGGGGAACCATATGGGATGCTGGGAATCGAACTCGTGTTGGCCACATACAAGACAAACACCCTACCCTCTGTGCTATCACTCGAGTCCCAAAAGCCCTCTTTTCTAGAAGAGCACTGTTTTCTTCTCTTCTGATCCCAAGATTAGACACAGCCTCATCTCAGGGTTTTCAGTCAGAAAAGGAGATAAAGACTCGGTGAAGCAAGGAGAATTTGATATGCTTTTATAAATCCATTTTATAAAATTGTGCTTACGTAGAGTTTTGAGACATGACTTTTATAAGGATTTATTTTGAAATGCTCCACACCTTCTTCCTAGAAAGTATAGGAGAGTAGGAATATCTGAGATAGTGAGGTTGAGAGGACCTTTATAAAATTGTATTAGTGAAAATTCTACAAATCACTGTACCGTTTTCTGCTATTTCATTTTTTAAAATGAAAATGCTAATATTTTAAATTTATCTACCCAACAATAATCTCAATACCCTGAATAATTAAAATTATTTTACTGCATCTTAAAATACGCATACTATTTTTTTTTTTTTGCTTTTTGGGTCACACACATTATGCACATGGGTTACTCCTGGCTCTGCACTCAGGAATTACTCCTGGTGGTGCTCAGGGGACCAAATGGGATGCTGGGAATTGAACCCTGGTCCATTGCATGCAAGGAAAATGCCCTACCCGCTGTGCTATCGCTCCAGCCCCAATATGCATACTATTAAAATTCATATTTTTACACACATTTATACAAATATGTAAAAATTTAACAAAAATATTTCATGCAAAATTCTATTTTCATAAATTTAATCATGAAATAATTATTTAGAATAGGGAACATGAAATAAGAATAGGGAAGTTCTTTAGATGTATAAAAATACATCTACAAAAATGTGGCAATAGTTTGTAGGACTGAAAAATTATGAATAATATGAAAATGTTATTGATAAGTTACCAGTTAAGGAAAGGACAGGAAGAATTGAGATTTGACTATAATTTAGGTTCTGAAAATGAGAAGATGCATATGTAGTGACTGATGGAGAACAGCCCCCTTCTAACCTTGTTCCTTCTGATTGTGCCCCTAAGCTGATGCCTTGACTTCCTACTGACACGATTTTCACCCTGGCCCCTTGAGAATACCCTGGAGACCCATAGGGAGGCCACTAGCTCCCATTTGAGAAAGGATGTAAAGGTAAAGGCCCTCCCGTTGATCATCGATTTGCTCGAGCGGGCCCAGTAACGTCTCCATTGGAGACTTTGTTGTTACTGTGTCTGGCATATCGAATATTCTCGGTAGCTTGCCGGGCTCTCCGAGAGGGGCGGAGGAATCGAACTGGGGTCGGCCATGTTGGCTGCTTGTAAGGCGAACGCCCTACCCGCATTGGGGATAAGTTTATTCAATTTCAGAAGGGGAGAATTGCACCTGAGATACTAGATCACTAACTGAGGTAAAAGGTAAAGGTAAAGGCCCTCCCGTTGATCGTCGATTTGCTCGAGCGGGCCCAGTAACGTCTCCATTGGAGACTTTGTTGTTACTGTGTCTGGCATATCCAATACTCTCGGTAGCTTGCCGGGCTGTACCAGAGTAATCAGTGCTCAGAGAGGGTCAGGTATCCTGGCTGCAGACAGACCATACCTGGTCTTCCCTCAACCTCCTTTTGGTGAAGATCCTTCCAGGGTTTCATGAGTCTTCTCTTTAGAGCAGTTGTATTTTTTTCAAATGGCACTTTTTAGCAGATATCTTTAAAACATTTACCATAGCTTTCTTAGAAACACTCATCTTTGTTTAGCATGGCTAGTTTATTTATTTCATAAGATGTCATTAAGAGCAGAGACAAATGGGCACACATGGGCTTGGAAACAAATGCAACAGACTCTTGGTAGCTTTTATTTGATGGATGGACATATAGGAGTGCAGGACTATCCCAGACAGAGTTTGATCTGGCTGTATCCTCAGTGTCCCAGGATGCCAGCCGGAGTGTGGTAATTGGTGAGGATGCAACTTACCATGATTTCAGTGGTGGCAGCTTGGGAGCATTTTTAGTAAAATTTCAGTGAAAAAAAGCACATAACAATGCCATATGAATAATCAGATTTGTTTCATATAAAGGAATTAAAATTGAAAATAAATAAAAATATTAACAGTGAACAATAGCATAGCAAATTCTTGTCATTCTTAGCTATTTTCTGAATAACTGCATTTAAAAAATGCAGTATATTTAAACACCTGAAAACAAAGGAGTGACCTGCTACATAAATGGTGACTTTGGGACATAATCCTATATTTTTTATTTTTTTCAGATTTTAGTAGTTCTCAGATGTGTTTGTCATCTTGGTACTTTGTTAGATGTGGAAAATAGGTTTCAAACTAAGAAAATGTAGAAAATTATAGCTTTATTGCAAATATTATAAACATGAAGCACATTTTCATACATTGTGTCTCTTTTCCAGAACAAATCTTCAGTCTAATAGAATCAAAATCAGTGAAGTGTAGAGAAAAATCTCTAGATTATAGCGTGCATTTTAAATGACAATTTACCTTTTGCACCTATGCAAGTTAATGTTATTTGCTTAAAGGGTGGGGGGCAGAGAGGGGTAGGGTGGAATTTAGGCCACTAGGGTTTCGAAAGTATTTCCTGACACCTGTGAAGTTGGTAAATATTTCCTGTTTTTATTGTGTCTAGAGAAAACAGGAATTAACAACTTGGAAGTGATTATTGAACAAACATGTGAATGCCTCTACTTAGGCACCTCCTCATATGAAGTTTAATTTTTTTAAAATCTATCATATTTCACTAAGGGTAAGAAGTGATTACCATAATCATCTGATGATTGAATACTGGAAGACATAGCCAGGAGAAATGGCACTTAGTTATGGGACTGGACTCTGCCTTGCCAAATCATATGTTTTCAAAAGTAACTAAAATGAACAACTGGGCAATGAACATTCTATCAATGACTATGCTAACTTAAACAGAAATGCTTATGTATTATCTTAATACTGTGGAAGGAACCCAGAGGTTTTGAGTCAGAAGAGGCTGGGATGAACTCAGAGGAATTCACTAGTTGTTGACTTCAGATGTTTAACCACACTGCCCTGTGCATCCTGTGTGTAAAGTTTGAAAGTAGCTTATGTGCAAAGGTGAAGGCTCTCTGCACTTGTCCCACAAGTGCCTCTCCATCCTATCACTGTGCCTGACTTATCTCTCCAACCAATGGCAGATGAGTATTACCATAGAGCCGACCTCATTCTTCTTATGAGATTTCAAGTGTCCATTCATTGCAGTAATGCCTAAATATTTAAAATGTTTTCACATTTTCTGTCAAAGGTGAATAAAGTTAAACTGTTGAAGAAAATGGGCTGACTTTTTAACATACAGATGTAAAAAAAAAGGTTCATGGCAATCAGTGAAATTCAATTAATAGCATTTGAAACTCTCTCACAATTCTACAAAAGAAGTGACTATTTTAAAAGAACCCGTAACAGTGTTCTATTTAAATCTCCAAACAATTATTAGCATGCCCCTGGAAAAAAAAAGGTGCAATTCTCTTCAGGAGAATGCAAGAGAGTCTGTCTCACAGATGTGGCACACTTCCCTGTGGGGTATTTTTAGTTTTCTATTCCTGCCTTTTATTTTGGGACTTGGCCCGCTTCCTTTGTAGTTTCCCCTTAATTTGTTCATACTTTTCCCCCCTTATATAATACATCTTAAGCTGCCTTTTCTTTTAACCTCTCAAAGGAAATCAAGGAATGTTGGCTAGCTCAGGAGCTCCTGCTAGCCTTGGCACCGGCTGAGTTCTTGGTTTGAAAACAACCTAGGAAATGTGGGATCGGGAAATGTGGGATCGAGCTTGACTTTCTAGTTATTTAATGAAACAGAGCTCTGGAGGGATCTGAGAACAGAGATCAGAAGATTTTTACACCTTTCTCTCTCACTTTCTCTCTCCCTCTCTCATGAAATTGTTTCATGGCTTGCAGAATCTGGAGAAAATTGAAAATGTGGTCTATTTTTGATAAATGTATTCAAAAGCAAAATTTATTTGAAAAAATAAGAGAGAGTCTACTTGGTCTTGTTTAGGGTTATTTAACCTCTCATCTCCAAACAGTTACACAGTCTGGTTGAAGGAAAATTCATTTTTCCCACAGTTGATGGAAATAGGCTAAAACTCTGAACACTGAAATACCTAGTTTAAAGATTCACAGAAATTGTGGGGACAGGACAAACAGAAACACACAGATGTACAATGTAATTACATGTGGAAAAATTTGATTATTCACATTATGAGATTGTAGAAGGGAGTGACTTGGAGAACCAAGAAACTCACAATGTGATCTTGGGGAATTAGAAAGCAGAGGTCCAGCCTAGATAATTGTATTATTATTTATTTGAAGAGATCCCACAGATATGTTCATTTGTGGGTTGATGAGAGCTTCTTGATAGCTGGAACTGAGAACTGGCCAGTTTAGATGGAACCAGCTGGGCAGCTAATGGTTGTGGTGTGGAAGGCAGAAAGCAGTCACTTGCTGACTAACCCCTTTTTTCTCCAAGTCTTACCATTAAATTTTAATTAAAAATGTAATTAAAAATTTAATTTTTCCTAAAAATATTTAAAAGATTTATTTTAGGTAACATTAATACCATACTACTAATGCTCTCTTTTTGCTTTTTGGGGAAAGTCACACCCATTGATGCTCAGGGGTTACTCCTGGCTCTACACTCAGGTACTTGTGGGACCATATGGGATGCTGGGAATTGAACCCAGGTCAGCCGTGTACAAGGCAAACGCCCTACCCACTGTACTATCACTCTGGCCCCTACTCATGCTTTTGATATTGATGTACAAAGTTAATGACCTCTTCCCACATAGTGCTCCCTCACTGGTTTTGTAAACTAAGGCCAAGAGTTTGTTATTGTTTGATACTGCCAATTCCCTTGTTTTCTTTTTTTATCTTCTACAGATGAGTGAGATTATTTGGATTGTCTCCAGATGTTTGCTAAACATGACTATTGATTTCTTAAAGGATTTACTTGGTGTTTAAGACAACAAAATATTATCCATAATTGCTTTGAGGCAGAAATTTAACATGAATGACTTTCTTCTTTTGATGTACACTTTTGAAAACTCTTCTTTTCCCTCTTACCTAAATGGATACAGACTGTCTCTCTCTCTCTCTCTCTCTATATATATATATATAGAGAGAGAGAGAGAGAGAGCGTGAATGAGGTAAATGAGATAATATGTTAACATATGGGGGTTCTGAATAAAGGATATATGGAAATATATATTTATTTATTATTTATTATTATTATTATATTTATTATTTATTTATTCTTGAGATGTTTCTATAAATTGAAAATTTATACTAAAATGTTTAGGAAAAACATAAAACACTGATATATTTTATTTCCTTTCCCATGGCTTTTGTTTTTCTGTCTCTTTCGTTCTGTTACATCTCTTGTCATTGCAACAAGGAGTTTGACATGACACCTGTTCCTAACTTTGAATATTGTAAGGACGATGCTCAGGACTGTAACCACCCATTGCTGCTGAGGGCAGTTATAAACATCAGAGACCAAAAATACATTACTCTTGGCTCATTTTCTTTGTGTCTCTTGAAATGACACGTCTTGTGTGTATGTAGTCAGCTCTTGTTATGCTGTGGGAAAAGTTTTTCCCTTTATGACTCGAAAACAGGACCTTGTTATTCTGAAAAAGCAGAATGCATCCTCATTCCACACAAACAATGTGACCCTGTCCTGGAGCCAGGCCAAGGTTTTCTATGAATAGAACTGAGCAAAGGCAGTGTTAGAAACGTGTAGAATTCACGTGGTGATCCTGGATGCCTAATTCCAAGGAAGGAAATACTTTACCTGTGCCTCGAAGGTGGAAATGAGCAAAAGCATTCTTTCTGGCCCTTTTACTCTTCACTGGGCCTGAGTTTCTCAGTGAGCATAGCATGTATCCCCATGGTTGAGAGGATGTGAAACACTGGTGCCTGTCTTCTGAGACGTGCTCACTTAGATCTGTTTGCTCAGAAGTAAGAGAATATACATTATCAAGAAGCCCTTTGCATTGTCAATAGCATAAAATAGAGAAAAGCTGTTTGTTCAACTCACACTGTGCTCCGCAAGCACAATGCTTTTGTTTAGACTTGTTTGGTTACTAGGAATAGAAACCCTCTATCATGGAACTTATGTTGGGGGCAAAAAAGAGGTGAGCGCATGATATTCTGAGAATATAGGTATTTTAGATATTATGGCTTGTCTTATGGGAATTAGGGAGGACCTAAAATGAAGACAACTCTGTTATCTCCCCTGTGGCCAATAATGTTGGAATTCTGCTTAATCTAATCTAATTCTTTATGCCTGGCCAATTCTCCTTTCTGTTAATAAGCTTTGATGTAACATAGCAATAATAATAATAATAAAATAATAATACAATACCAAAGGTAGCTAATACTTATTGAGTATTTTACATAATCTTTGTTATAATCACTTTACATGTATTAATCACTTAGTTCTCACAACACCCACATAAGATAGTCACGAGTTTTTATTTATTTATTTTTATTATTTTTATTTATTTATTTAGTTTTTATTAGTGAAACACCATGAGGTACAATTATAGACTTACAAATTTTTGTACTTGGGTTTCAATTATACAATGATCAAGTACCCATCCCTCCACCAGCGCCCATCCTCCACCACCACGGGTCCCATCATCCCTCCCATCCCCATCCCCCACATCCACCCTGCCTCTGTGGCAGGGCATTCTCTTTTGCTCTCTCTCTCTCCTTTTGGGTCCTGTGGTTTGCAAGAGAGGCGTTGAATGGCAATCATGTTTGGTCTATAGTCTACTTTCAGCATGCTTCTCCCACCCTGGGAGGATCCTCCCAACACCCTTTATTTGGTGCTCTCTTCTCTATCTGGGATTTTCCTTAGCACAGCGGGTAGGGCGTTCGCCTTACAAGCGGCCAACATGGCCGACCCGAGTTCGATTCCTCTGCCCCTCTCGGAGAGCCCGGCAAGCTACCGAGAGTATTCGATATGCCAGACACAGTAACAACAAAGTCTCCAATGGAGACGTTACTGGGCCCGCTCGAGCAAATCGACGATCAACGGGAGGGCCTTTACCTTTTACCTTTTACCTCTCTATCTAAGCTTCCTTTTCCCCTAGCAAGTGATAGTCACTATTTTAATTTGTTTTTAATTTAAATTTTTTAATTGAACCACCATGAGATAGAGCATGACAAAATTGTTCATGATTGTATTTCAGTCATACAATGTTCCAACTGATAAGAACAGATACTACACTTGATCTTAGCCAGAAGGCTGAGAAGCGACCCCTCTCGGAGAGCCCGGCAAGCTACCGAGAGTATTCGATATGCCAGACACAGTAACAACAAAGTCTCCAATGGAGACGTTACTGGGCCCGCTCGAGCAAATTGACGATCAACGGGAGGGCCTTTACCTTTTTACCTTACCTTAATGTTCCAACATCTGTTCCCCCACCAGTGTAATTTCCCAGCACCAGTGTCCCTAGTTTCCTTCTCACCCCTTAAAGCCATCACCCCCACCAGCCTGCCTCTATGTCAGACACATCTCTTCTCTCTCTTTTTTCTTTATCTCTCTCATTTTATGCATTATGATTTGCGATACAGATGCTGAAAGGTTATCATGTATATTTCTTTACCAGCTTTCAACTCTTAGTTCTTGTCCAGAGTGATCATTTTCAACTAGTATTGTCATAATGGATCCTCCTCTATCTTAACTAGAGGTAGTCACTATTTTTAAGTCTATATTTCAGAAGCATACACAAGGAGTAAGGAAGGTTAGTTTAAGGTTATATAATGAGTTGTGTAGATTCAACACAGGCAATTTGACTCCAGTTGGTTTCCCTATTATTCTCTCTTATTCAAGGTACTGGCTTGCTTTGTCAGTGATTCCTTACTTAGTTTTATATGGCCTTTATATTTCTAGAGCTCCACCATTTTGATTGTTAATAGGACAGTCTATGGGATTTTAATCTAGTAAAAAAATTTTAAAGGAAAATGCTGCCTGTTTATAGACCAAATGATGCATGCAATTTAAAAATATACCTTATGGACCAGAGAGATAGTATAGTGGGTAATGCATACCTTGCAAGTGGCTGACCTGTGTTCAATCAAGCTACACCAGGAGTAATCCCTGAGCAGAGAGCCAAGTGTAAACCCTGAACATTAGCAAAATGCCCCTCCCCCAGTTTTATCTAAGCTTTTTAATCATGCATCTAAATTCTTGGGGAGAGGTAGAAGGGCAAGTAATGGAAGTCCAGTGTAAACATATTTAAATAAACAGGAAATGTATTGGTTCTTTTAACCCTGAAACCCAGGAAGTGGATCCTACTAGCTTCCAGTTTGGCTTATTCCAGCAGTGGCTACTCTTAAATAGTTTTGTCTCCCCATCTCTCAGAATTGGGTATCTGAGGCTGCCAATCTAATTTCATGATGGCAGAACTTCCAATAGCTTCAGTGGCAATGTACTAGAAAGTGCTCTGCCGGATAACCTGAGTGACCCATCCAGGGTTGAGTACAAGAATGGAATATTATTCCATAGGACAAAAGGAATGAAGATTTCTTTCAGATCTCAAAGAAAGATAAAAGAGAAATGCAGAGTAGCGACATAGCACCTGCTAATCCCAGAGTTCCAATGGGACCACAATCAGTTGCAGCTGGAGCAAAGTGATTCACTTAGTACCATAGTGCATTTAGAACAGAAAAGGCTGTAGCCAGGAGAAAACATGTTTGGGAAGAGGGTATTCATGGAGCTGATGTAGTAAAGAATGCCTAATATAGCTAGCATTGGCATGAATGCTAAGTAAGAATGCTCTGAGAAGTTCATTGTAACACCTGGTCTTAAGAAAAAAAAAGTATTAGGAGACATGAGTCAGATCTGTGTTCTATGTTTTACAAGAGATAGATCATCTGGTGAGTAATTACATATTTCTGGCCCTGTTTCCTCACCTATAAAAGTGAGGACCTTTGATAATTGATCTATAGGGACCATTTTCAGTTTTGAAATTCTATTAATTTATCTTAATTCTATTATTTTATCTTTATAAAATGTACATAAGGGGCTAGAGAGATAGTGCAGTGGGTAAATTCCCAGCACCAGTGTCCTCAGTTTCCCTCCCATACCTTCAAGCTACCCCTCCAGGCAAGCCTGCCTCTATGGCAGGCACCTCTCTTCTCTCTCTCCTCCCCCTTCTCATTTTAGGCATTATGGTCTGCAATACAGATGCTGAAAGATTATCATGTATATCCCCTTACCTGCTTTCAGCACTCAGTTCCTGTCCAGAGTGATCATTTCTAGCTAGTATTGTCATTATGGACCCTCCTCAATCTTAACTACTCTCCATCTACCACACCATTGAGCAACCATTCACTGGTCTCTTTGGAGATTTCTATCAAACCACTAGACTGTCTTTTGCCAACCCAAACACTCTATAACCAGTGTGAAGACCTATTGCTTAAGTTTAACTAAGTTATAAAAAGATAAAAATATTTCTGGGGGAAAAAAATCAAGGAAGTAGTGAACACAGTCTTAAATTTGAGGGAAAAATAAACTAGAAGGAAATTCCATCAGGGCTCAGCTTAGGTCCTTGGGATTTTATAAATCTGAAAGAAAAATATGCAAAATGGAAATCACCTTTCAGGTTTATAGGAAATTTGGGGTGTCAGGAAAATGGCTGAGGAATTCATAGCTGTTTGCTATTTAGGCACAATAAAAAATATTTTTTACTGCTGTATGTCATCTCCTGGGTATTGCAATAGCTCACTCATAGGCTCTTGACAAACAATGGACAGGAACCAACAAATAGGCACCACAATTCCATTAGGACCACTTAAATTTAATTTTAGGCCAAGTGAAAGGAACCCTTGATCTGAAGGGTCCACACAGTAAAAAATAGAAGTCTAAAAGAACTTAGGATATTAAGATAGCCTTGAAGAATTTTTTTGAATGATTCTTTCGATATATTACTACCCTGAACTGAAGGTAAGCATCAGAAAGGCAAAGGAAGTCATTTTATATTCTTGACAAACTGGGTCAAGAATTTTAGAAAAGCACCAAGTGTTTAATTATAATTGAATGGGTCAACACAGAAGCAATAGATGAACTCTGATTTTTTTAGTGATTTTTTTCATTAAATTTAATAAATGTCTTCTATGAACCAGATATTTGATCTAAAAGGGATTGGAGAGTTTAGTATAAGGATAGACAATTGTACAAATAAGATTATAGAGGCTAACAGGAATGCGATCTAAAATGAGGATATATATATATATATATACATATATATCACATATATATCAGAGACTCAGGAAAGTGTCTTGAAGGTGAGCTGAGATTTGTAGGAGTTTTTATCAGAAATCATAAAGGTCAAAAATATTTGAGACCACATACAAAAACATGGAGAATCGGGAGATCATGGTGCATATGGGGCAAAGTTTAGTATTTCTATATGAATGTGTCTAGGGGTTGAAGGAACTTATGCAGAAAGCTGTAGAGGCAGACTCAAGACATATTTGCAAGTTATTTAGAGTTATATTAAAAAGACTGATTTTTCTTTTATGGAAAACGTATAAAAAGCCGAGAATGAAAAGGTGGTGATGATAATCAATGTAAGAAGAAAGATGTGGTAGAAAGTAAGACTACTGATTCTGAAGACCACTGATCTCACTTTGGTACTGAGAAAAATGAAAGGAATTTGAAAGGTGTTTAGGATATAGAATCACTAAAATTTGGTCAGTAATTGGATATGGGTCAAAGGGGGTGGGGAAGATAAATGGATGGAATTTTACTTTTTATTTTGGATGTCTGGGAAGATGTGCATTGGAGATTGAAAATGTATCCCATTTTGGACAAGAACTTCTTGTTCAAATGATAAAAATTTCTGAACCATACAGATAGAGGCAATTTGAATTATAGGTCAGGAGAAACACTGGAGATTCAGAGCTATAAATCTGAGGTTGTCACTAACCAGTAAAAATAGTGTTTGACTTGAGTGTTTTGCTTCTTTTTGTCTTTGATGAACACTATTTGCAATTTATTTAATAAACACTTTTGGTTTATACTAAGCAGACACCCCTCCCCCCAAAATCTCTTACTTATAGTTTTATTTATATCACTATCCTTGAGTAAGAATATCTTGCCTTCAGATCAGAGGTATGTTGTGATCAGTCCAACTTGTTCATGTAAATATCTCATCAACTATTACTGACTCTACCCACTGAGTCATAAACGTAAGTCTGCTGGTTGTGTGAGTGTGGGAACTTATCACAATAAAACCAATCAAACTGATCCCTTTAACCTCTGTCCAACAGGATTGGTAGCAGAGAGTGAGACAAACACACAAGCTTTAGGTCATCTGAGCAGCCATGAGTGGGCTCAAAGTCTGGATATTTAATCAATACAATATAGTTCTCCCACCCTGACTCCAACACATTTTAGTTGGCCAACACATTTAAGTTGGCAGAACAAATAAAGACAGTGAGCATGCACTGGACTGTAGCACTGTCCTCCTGTTGTTCATCGATTTGCTTGAGTGGGCACCAGTAACATCTCACAACAAATTGTGAGACTTGTTGTAACTGTTTTTGGCATATTGAATATGCCACGGCAGCTTGCCAGGCTCTGCCGTGTGGGCAAGATACTCTGGATAGCTTTCCGGGCTCTCTGGGAGGGATGGAAGAATTGAACCCGGCTGCATGCAAGGCAAAAGCCCTACCCGCTGTGCTATGGCTCCAGCCCTATTAATTACAGCAGAAATAATTTTAAAGATTCACCTTTATGTCTTATTTTTGTTGAACTAGATATTTATTCACGTTCAATTTAGTGTTGATAAGTAGAATGGGGTAATCATGAACAATGCAAACTCATTAGAATTTGTTCTTGAAGTAAGGGTAAAGTAAAGTAAAGGCCCTAAGGATAGAATGGTATTATTCCTTGATATGGAATCATTGGTTTGCTCTGAACAAGAAATGGGACCCAGTTCCCTAAAGTTGATCACATCTGAGTGATAACTAAATTAAATATATAAGCCTATAAAACTAAAATCTAAGTATCATAGATCAAGGTCATTTCCAAAGGAGATGAACTCCAATGAACAGTTATTTGGGTGATGAGACACTTTTTTTTTTAGACAGCATGAATTTCCTTTTATGAATCATTGAGGGATTTCTTTAGTCTGACCTGGTTTTCATAATATGCTAGTTCTGCTTCAGCAGGCACGAGGACAATTAAGTAATTCTATGCATAGTAATATAATTATGAGCCACTGAATTATAAGTTGATGTGCTAGCAGAATGGGCACAAAATAACAGGTGAAAAGTGTTCTCTTAGCTTCACTAAGGTAGTCAGGGAATACACAATGGTGATGATGAGTCTGCAGCACAGGAAATGCAAATGTCAGGCTACTCGTTATGTGGTAGAGTGACTTCATATCCAGAGCTGAATGAACACAAACAACTGAATAATGCTCTCATATGTATAGAAATTTTTCAGTCTATCAAACTCTTCTAAATATAACATTTTAAAAAGACTTTTACCTAGGGATGAGAGATAGAGGGGAGGGACAAAGGGAAGGAAGGAGAGAGGAGAGAGAGAGAGAGAGAGAGAGAGAGAGATCCTGGACTTTCGGGGCATATTTGACATATCTGAATGGCATAAATGGCAGATACCATTTTTTGGTGACAGATATATTTTTCCATAGAAATTTGTGGTTTCCAGGTGTATGGGGAATAGAGGGCATTTAGGATAGAGAAGGAACCAGTATGACACTAATAGTTAGAAATGATCATTCTGGACAAGAACTGGGTGTTAAAATAAGGTAAAGGGATATACATGATAACCTTTCAGTATCAGTACTGCAAACCATAATACCCAAAAGGAGAGGATGGGGGTATGGTGCCGCCAGCAGGTCAATCTATACCTATGAGGTGAGTGCATCAGCAGCCTGATGACACCATCAGACTTTCAGATATTCCAAAATTGCTGCCGTGCCTTTGGCCAGATACCAAAATCTTGGGGCAAAGTTTACCAAGAAAGTAAACGGCCAAAAGTTAGGTATGTGGGAGACACACCCACAAAGCACCTCCGGCTCAGCTATATAGTTGGAGGTCTCTAGTTCCTAATCGAACTGCTTAACGGCCATGATCCCAGAGACTCAGAAACGAATCTCGGAACCCAAAGACTTTTGGCAGAAATGCGTCCTGTTCCTGCAGGAGATTACTGGGGCTGGGCCACTCCAGGTGGAAATAGGTATCGTGCCTTGGCCTGTTCCCTTTGGTGACCCAGTGACCGCCATCCTCCAGAGACCACTGGACAGTCAGGTTTGGACTTGCAGTGACGAGACACAAGGGGCCTCACCAGATGTGGGTGGAACTGGCCCTTTCCTCCCCATCCCAGCAAGACTCCGAGTCACTGCCTACAAACAGCCTCTCTAGCTCCTGATCAAGCTGATTAATGGCTATGATCCCAGAGACTCAGAAATAAATCTCGAAGCCCAGCGGCTTTTGGTAGAATGTATATGGACCACATACATGGTGGCAGCCGCCTCAGAGCTTATTGAAAAGCCAGGTATGAGCCAGAGGTGACAGGGCAACTGCAGTCTCATGGGGAGGCAGTATAGCATCATCCTTCATGCCCTACTAAGGTCACGAGTTGCCCCCCACGAGCGGCTTTCCGGCATGGCCATGGCTCCAGAGGCAAAAGGACTTAGTCCAGAGCCTGGCAGCTTGCTGCAGAAAAGTGAATAGAGCATGAGTTAAACTACGGCACCATGCCTCCCCAGGAGGGAAAGGGTGTTGCTCCCTTCCACCTTTTTCCCCCCTGGCAGCAAGGTGGCCGCCTCCTCAGAGCTTATTGGAAAGCCAGGTATGAGCCGATGGTGACAGGGCAACTGCAGTCTCATGAGAAGGAGGGCAGTACCGGCTTGTCCTTCACGCCCTACCAAGATCACGAGTTGCCCCCCACAAGCAGCTCTCCAGCACAGCCACAATACCAGATGTACAGAAACCAATCTCGTAATTATCTGGCTCTTTGCAGAAATTCAAAATCGTTATATGATTTTCATAACCAGCTGTAGAAAACAAAGTATTTCACAATGCCTTTTCAGCAATTCTGACTGCTGGGGGGGGAATTCTAAACAATAATGGTGCATCTTTTGTTGAATTAATGAATGTAATCAATGTAGAGAAGAGTTAAGTGGAAATCATCTGCCTCACAGGCATTGGGAGGGGTGGAGGGGTATATTGGGGTTCTTGGTGGTGAAAAATGAGAACTGGTGAAGGGAGAGGTGTTTGATCATTGTATGGCCGGGACTTAAACCTGAAAGTTTAGTACCTCTTCCCACAGTGATTCAATAAATAAATATAAGAAGAAAAATAAATAAATAAATAAATAAAACTATGAAAAAAAAGGTAAGGTGGAGTTCATGCCCAAATCAATCAGCTAACCAGTGGCTGAATAAATAGCAGTACTCCTCCATAAAAAAAGGAGAAGAGAGAGATGGACAGAGAGAGAGAGAGAGAGAGAGAGAGAGAGAGAGAGAGAGAGAAAGTGCCTGCCATAGAGGTAAGGCTGGGGCAGAGGGTACGGAAAGGAAACTGGGGACATTGGTGGTGGGAAATGTACACTGAAAGGACCGGTGATGGAATGTTGTATGACTAAAATTCAATCACAAAAAACTTTGTAACTGGGCATCTCACTGTAATTTAGTAGAAAATAAAATAAAATAAAATTTAAAAATACATATAAAATAATATACCACCATAGAAAACAAAAAAGCAAGCAAGCAAGCAAGCAAGAAAGAAAGAAAGAAAGAAAAAAGAAGATTGAGAAGTTATCTATCTCCTGGGAAGGCAGAGATATGAAGGTGGATCTCTCCATATTGTTGATTAATAATTTTTGCTGAAATGTGGCTTACCAATTGAAGAATAAGCACTAATAGACGATATAGGGTGACTTAACAGAGCATTGAAGAGGTAGAGATTTGCTTATTGCTGATTCTCTAGTTCCTCTTCTGTAGCCTGTATTGAATTTTATTAGATCTGAAAAATAAGTAGTCCAAAGTCATCTTTAGCAAGATTCCAGAATGGCAAGAAGCAAAGTTTGCAGTCAGCTTTTGTAGAGTAATACTCCTTGGGGAGAATAAAATTTTTCATGAGAAAAAGAGATCAGACATCACTGGTCCAAATTCTGCTATAAAATTTGCAGATTGCTTGCTTAGTACATGGTACAAATGTGGAGATAAACAAAATGAAAGTAAGTTAAAAATTAAATATATTTGCATTTAAATATTAGGATAAGAAAAAGAGCTTTGTATTATTTTTGAGTGTGAAATATATATACAATAAATATATTTTGGGCTGGAGAGATAGAACAGCGGTAGGGTGTTTGCCTTGGGCACATCCGCCCGGCTGAGCCGGTTCGATTCCTCCGCCCCTCTCAGAGAGCCCAGCAAGCTACCGAGAGTATCTCGCCCGCACGGCAAAGCCTGGCAAGCTACTCCTGACGTATTCAATATGCCAAACACAGTAACAACAAGTCTCACGATGGAGACGTTACTGGGCCCGCTCGAGCAAATCGATGAATAATGGGAGAACCATGACCGTGACCAAAATATATTTTAAAATGGAGTGTTTGTCAAAGGAATGGATATATTACAAAATTTCGTTTAAAAGATCCATAGATAGGAATTAATCTGCATGCTTTGTGTGCAGCTGTCTCTAACTGTGTTTGTTGAAAATCACTGAGAATACCACCTAGGCCCCTGAATATGCTTCAAGTCTTCTAATTTTTTTAAAAAGAGACCCATATATAGGAGAGATGCATTTCAAATTTCCTATTCTACAGTTTAAGTGAAGACTCTTAGCAAGTATTTTTTGGTCTCCAAACCAGTCATTAACTTGGCACTATGTTCACCTAGTACTTAGTCCCTAAAAGAATGTATTGACAAAACATTCTTTCCATTTTATATTGGGAATTTGAGTTTTTTTAAAGTAGAATATATTTATAAATATATTTATATTTATATAATTATTAATATATTTATAAATTAACAGTGAAGAGCCAAAATTACTGTAAAACCACATTGCCAACTGCCACCAATATTGAAACATCTCCAGGTATAAAAATGTTGACAAAAGTAAAGCACATTAAAAATTTAAATTACATCTATCTTTTATCATTTAAAATGAGTTTCTATTTCATTTTTGTTTTCTAATTGAACTAAGATTTGAAAGTTGTATCTTACTTTAAAAATGTAAATACAGTTTTGTTTTTGTTCTTGAATGAAAAAGTAATAAAAGACTGTTAAATGGTTTAATAAGTATATGCTTGAGTAATCCATCTGAGACAAACACATATACTGAGAAAATTAAAAAGACCTAGCAGGTTAAAAATAAAAGACAGATTAGCCCCGTGAAATGGAAAATACTAGAATGTGGTGAGCAGGGTTGAAACCATGAGTCCCATGAGATGACTTAACCTCTGGATGGAGCTGGAGGGTTAAATTTTGCAAGAATAACAGGGGCAAAGAACAAGAATCAGCATCGCATGAAATTATAGAGTGGCACTGCAGATGTAAAAGGAAGTTAAAATTTCATTTAGGCACGATGGCTCCAAGAAAATTCTGAACTTGGGAAAAAAAGCAATGCTATCATGAACTCAAAGGACTTTTGGCTGCTGGATGAATCTTGAGTCTTTCCACAAACATTTCCTCACAGGCTCCTTTAAATGATGCACAGGCTCCTTTAAATGCTAGGTTCTGATAAAAAAAACCACTAAAGGAGGAAGGAAGCAAAGAGGGAGAGAGAGAGTGAGTGAGTTATATATATATATATATATATATATATATATATATATATATAGAGAGAGAGAGAGAGAGAGAGAGAGAGAGGGAAGATCACAAGTCTTGCCTGGGTGAGGCCCTCTGTGTGATTCTCTACACTATGTGTCCGCCTTCCCACTCTGTGTCCCACAATCTAGCTGTAGCTTTTATGTTACCTTAAGTACCAGTCCTAAGACTTTCCAGGTACAGTGCCCAAAAGGAAAATGAACATGCATGTCAGAATCCTAAAACACACGCTAAGAATGATATTCCATAAAATGAACAACTGGAACTTGAACGTCCTAAAAATTAAATTAATTTTATAAAATCTTAGGACTGTAGAAGTGCAGATGGCATTTCTGCTGTGTGTTTTTGGCAGCACTATTCACAACAGCCAGAATCTGGAAATAACCTGAGATCCCAAGAATAGATTACTGAATAAACTATGGTATATCTACACAATGAATGGAATGCCATGCAGCCACCGGGGAAAAAAAGAAGTCATGAAATTTGCTTATAAATGGATGGACATACAGAGTATTATGATTAGTGAAATGGGTCTAAAGGCAAAAGAAGATAGAGAATGATTGCACTCATCTGTTGGATGTAAAAAGTGCAATATGAGACTAATACCCACTGACAGTAAAAACAAAAATCAGGAGGACTGTTCCACAGACGAAAATTTGCCACATGTTCAAAACCCCCCATGACATTGAAGCTAATGGTATCTTCAAAGATGTCACACCACTGGCCAAGCAATTGAAAAAAGAGATAGACAAATGGGACTATTTTAAACTAAGAAGCTTCTGCACCTCAAAAGAAACAGTGACCAAAATAAAAAGACAGTCTACAGAATGGGAAAGGATATTCGCCAAATGCACATCCGATAAGGGGTTGATATCAAGGATATACAAAGTACTGGTTGAACTCCACAAGAAGAAAACATCCAACCCCATCAAAAAATGGGAGATGAAATGAACAGAAACTTTCACAAAGAAGAAATCTGAATGGCTAAAAGGCACATGAGAAAATGCTCCACATCATTAATCATCAGGAAGATGCAGATCAAAACCACAATGAGATATCATCTCACACCACAGAGATTGGCCCACATCCACAAGAACAAAAGCAACCGGTGCTGGCACGGATGTGGGGAGAAAGGGACCCTCCTTCACTGCTGGTGGGAATGCCGACTGGTTCAGCCCTTTTGGAAAACAGTATGGATGATTCTCAAAAAATTAGAAATTGAGCTCCCATTTGACCCTGCAATACCTGGAATATGTCCCAGAGAGGCAAAAAAAGTATAGTCGAAGTGACATCTGCAATTGTTTGTTCATTGCAGCACTCTTTACAATAGCCAGAATCTGGAAAATTCCTGAGTGCCAGAGAACGGATGACTGGTTAAAGAAACTTTGGTACATCTACACAATGGAGTACTATGTAGCTGTTAGAAAAGATGAAGTCATGAAATTTACATAAAAGTGGTACTACATGGAAAGTATCATGTTAAGCAAAATGACTCGGAAAGAAAGGGATAGACATAGAAAGATTGCATTCATCTGGGGAACATAAATTAACAAAATAGGAGACTAACACCCAAGAATGGCCAAGATTAGTACCAGGACTTTTACTTCATGGCTTGGAGGCCAGCCACACATGCTAGGGGAAAAGGGAGCTCAGATAGAGAAGGGAACACCAAATAAAGGTGTTGGGAGGATCCTCCCAGGATGGAAGAAGCATGCTGAAAGTAGAATATAGACCAAACATGATTGCCACTCAATGCCTCTTTTGCAAACCACAGGACCCAAAGGGAGAGAGCCAACAAGGGGGAATGCCCTGCCACAGAGGAAGGGTGGAATGGGGGGAATGGGGGTGGGAGGGATACTGGGACCCATGGTGGTGGAAATGGGCACTGGTGGAGGGATGGGTATTTGATCATTGTATAATTGAAACCCAAGCACAAAACTTTGTAAGTCTACAACTGTACCTCATGTTGTCTCGCTAATAAAATTTTTTTTTTAAATTGCCACATGTTGAAGGGCAAGGGAATGGCAGTTAGGATAGAGAAGGACCAGTATGACAGTGATAGCTGGAAATGATTATTCTGGATGAGAACAGAGAGCTGATAGTAGGTAAAGAGATTTACATGATAACCTCTCAGTACCTATACTGTAAACCATAATGTTCAGGAGGAGACAGAAAGAGAAAGAGAGAGGGAGAGAGAAAGAGAGGGAGGGAGGGAGTGTGGGAAGGAGGGAGAGGGAAAGGGAAAGAGAAGGAAAGAGAGAAAAAGAGAGAGAATAAAAATGCCTGTCATAGGAGCTGGAGCGATGGCACAGTGGGTGCACGCGGCTGACCCAGGTTCGATTCCCAGCATCCCATATGGTCCCCCAAGCATTGCCGGGAGTATGAGCAGGAGTAACCACTGTGCATCACTGGGTGTGACCCAAAAAGTAAAAAAAAGAATAAAAGTGGGGCAGGATGGGCGGTAGGGTGGGTAGTAGCAGGGAAACTAGGGGCAGTGGTGGTGAAAAGGTCCACTGGTGAAGGGATGGGTATTGGAATATTGTATGACTGGAACACAGTCATGAACAATCTGTGACTGTGTATCTACCAGTGATTCAATAAAAAATAAAGTCTTCTGACCCTAAGTCGCTTTCTATGTTTTAGACACAGAAATGCCTAGAAGCATGCAAACAGCAGGAAAAAATGTGTTAAGAATAAATAGTTATGAAAGAGAATAAGATAGAAATACTGGAAGTATAATTACAAAATGAAGTAAATCCTGGAGGAATGCAAAGATAAAATAGTGAATTAGTAGATTGGACTGAGCAGTTTGTTCACAATAGAAATTAAAAAAACAAATTTAAAAAAACGAATGAGCAGTAAATATACGTAGTGAAGATTCTTTGCAACTTCTTCACTGTTATTGTAAAAGAAGGGATCAAAAGAATTGCAGAAAATTATATAGGAAAATGTATAACTTAATATAGAACATGAGTTCTCAGGTAGAAACTGTACTCTGATAAAAACCAAAGGCTGTAAAATGAGAGAGAGAAAGAGAAAGAGAAAGAGAGGAGAGAGAGAAGAGAAGAGAAGAGAAGAGAAGAGAAGAGAAGAGAAGAGAAGAGAAGAGAAGAGAAGAGAAGAGAAGAGAAGAGAGGTGCCGGCCATAGAGGCAGGCTCGGGTAGGAGGTGGCTTGAATGGGTGGTAGGGAAACTGGGGACACAGGTGCTGGGAAATTGCACTGGTGGAGGATGGGTGTTGTAACATTATATGACTGAAATGCAATCATGAACAATTTTGTAATGCTCTATCTCATGGTGATTCAATAAATTGTTTTTTAATCAAAGGCTGAAGTGATAGTACAGTAGGCAGGTGTTTGCCTTGCAAATTGCTAACTCTGGTTCAGACCCTTGTACCAAAGATGGTCCCCTGAGCCTACAGTGCCAAGAGTAAGCCCATAGCACTGCTGAGTATGGTTCCCCCCAAAACACCAGAACCGAAACAAATCCACACTTAGATTTATCATAGTGAATCTGCAGAACATTTAGTAACAAACATGTAGTGATGAATAGAAAATAAAATTTAAGTTTGAAGAGTAAAATATCAGAGGATTTTCAAAAATGAACATTTGATCTAGGATAGTTACTTACCAGGCAGAAGATGATTTTTTGGTAGCAGTTGGTGCCACCATAAATTAAGACAGCATCTTCAATATCCGAGGATAATAATTATGAAGAAAATTTTTCCTTCCAGAAAGCTATTGTTTAAGGATAATGATACTTTCTGACATAGAAGTCTAAAGTGGCTTGCTATCCACATATCCTCAAAAAAGCATTGTTGTATCTACTTCAATAAAAGGAAAAGCGAACCCAAGGGCACAACTATTACCATTTCTCCCTTCTACTGGCCACTTTATAGCCCCCAGCTCTTTTCCCTTCAAGTTCCATTTGGACTCTTGGCTCATAAATATATCCCAAACTGCTGTCCTAGGGTCTTGTTTTGGTTTCTTTGAGTCACACCTGGCAATGCTCAGTGTTACTCCTGGCTCTGCACTCAGGAATCACTCCTGGTGGTACTTGGGGGACCTCACATGGGATACTGTGGATCAAATCCCTGTCAGCTGTGTGCAAGGCAAATGCCCTCCCCTCTGTGCTATCGCTACAGTCCCTGTCCTGGGGTTCTTGATAGCCGTATGCACAGTCATCTAGCACCATAGCTTCTCAGCTCTCCTCACTTTCTCATCTGCGAAGCCTTCTTGCATTATCTTTGCTCACTAAACCAGTACTTCAGAACAAAAGTACACACAACTACTCTACTATCTAAATCACTAGTTCAGACTTTTGCCCTCACTAGTCTACCTTTCTTTCATCCTGGTTGTACAATTACTTATATCATCAACACTCGAATGGAAGGGGAAACTTTAGTCCCAAATAAATAATCTTTTTCATGTCTCTACTTTTCTATCCATATGTAATTTCATGTTATCTTGCTTAAAAGGAAGAGAGAATTTTTTTTGCCAATTCCCTAAACTGACGTGAACCCTGGACTTTGATGCATTCATTGAACAAAAACCTAATTCAGGAAAAAACAAGTTGTCTGAAGAATTAATTGTTACTTGAAATCTTTATGAACACAGACATAGGTGTTGTTGGTCTTAACTGATACAGTACTTAAAATAGATTCACATAGTTGTGTGGTCTATACTAGATGTCTAAATATTTTGTCATAAACTAATTATTAATTCCATACAAAGTGTTCTTTTTATCTCTCCTGCCAACCCAGCTATCTGATTCTACTTGTTAATATACACATGAGATTTTTCTTTCTCACTTACATTCCAATAGATATAAAATTAGTTATCAAGTTTTATGCATTCAAAGCCTAAAATTAATCAAATGTTCTGCATTCTTTCTCTCTCACTGCTACTGATGTGGTTCTAGCATCTTTGAGAAAGACTATAGATATTGTTCCAAATGGTTATATTGCTTCCAATACTAGTCCACCTATTTGTTATTCGTTTTTTCATCAGCATCAGATAATGTTATTTCTACTTTGTAAGTTTGTGTAGACTCACCATTACAACAAAAGTACTTAACTAAGCTTTAAAAGTCTTTAACAACCAGACCGTCCACCCCTACCTCCACCCCATCAAACCTATCCAGATTGACCTTTTCTTGTTGCCCTCCACTGCCACATTTATTTTATTTTTTCATTTTTATTAGTGAAACACCAAGAGGTACAGTTGTAGACGTACAAATTTTTGTGCTTGGGTTTCAGTTATACAATGATCAAGTACCCATCCCTTCACCAGTGCCCATTCCCCACCTCCAATGCTCCCATCATCCTTCCCACCCCCACACCCTCCCATCCCACCCCACCCTGTGGCAGGGCATTTCCTTTTGTTCTCTCTCTCCTTTTGGGTGCTGTGGTTTGCAAAAGAGGCATTGAGTGACAATCATGTTTGGTCTATAGTCTATTTTCAGCATGCATCTCTCATCTTGGGAGGATCCTCCCAACACCCTTTACTTGGTGTTCCCCTCTCTATCTGAGCTGCCTTCTCCCCCAGCATGTGCGGCTGGCCTCCAAGCCATGGAGTGAATCTCCTGGTACTTATCTCGGCTATTCTTGGGTGTTAGTCTCCCAATTTGTTACTTTATATTCCCCGGATGAATGCAATCTTTCTATGTCTGTCCCTTTCTTTCTGACTCATTTCGCTTAGCATGATACTTTCCATGTAGTACCACTTGTATGTAAATTTCACGACTTCATCTTTTCTAACAGCTGCATAGTACTCCATTGTGTAGATGTACTAAAGTTTCTTTAACCTCCACTGCCACATTTCACTCTGGCACAATACAGGCTTGTTAGTTTCTGAAATTATTTTGTGTGTTTTACCAACTTCTGTCACAACTCACATTGTTTACTTAAAAATAAAGTTCTTCTTTTATCATTTTTCTATTTCACTTTTATCTTTCTACATGCATTTGTGTAAATCCACTAAAACATCCATTTTGTGTATGCTATACACATATACACTTAGTGTACACTATTTAATAAACAGTTTGTTATGGAGGAGGAAAGAAACCTAATTTTCCCTGTCTGCTTATTTTCACAGTATAAATGTACTACTTTGGCTGATTTCAAGCTCCTAGCTTAGCGTAATGTCACTGGGGAGTAAAACAATAGATACATATTTTCTTAAGCAAAAACACTACTATTAATCACACATGCATCAATATGTATTTGTATTTTTAATTAGTTTTGTTGAAAGAATCTGATAATCCAGTTTCTATCAGTTTATGCTCATTTAAAATTTGGTTTGACCTCTGAGATAAAACATATAATGAAAGACAGTAAACTGAAACTAAATTTATTTCTCTCAAAATGAGAGAGTTGGTCAAATATCTTCTATATCATTGCACTAAAATATTTTAATTTAGGGAGCTGGAAGACAGTACTGTGGTTAGAGCAGATGCCTAGCATTCATGGTATCTGGGTTAATTCTTGAGCACCACATGACCTTCTGAGAATTGCAGGGCTTAGACCTGGAGGTACCCAAGTATCACTGTGGATCCCAGAACTGCATTCTCTGTCCTAGATTGAGTTGCTGGGCCAGTATCTATCCAGAATTATCCATTTCCTAAAATTCTCTACTTTCACCTCCCATACATTTTTTCCTTCTGTTTTCTCCACTTAGAAGCTCTAAGTATCCTCATATGCATTGCACATTTGTTAAGATTCTTAAAAAAAAAGCCAATGCCATCTCTTTCATGAAAACAGAAGTCTTGCCAAATCTAAATTCTTTGTATTTCCTCTATGCTTCTTTAGAAGTTTGCTTTTCTTGTCAAGCGAATTTGACAAGTACAAATAAGTACTTGTAATTTTTTTTCTTGTGCCAGAATTACCTGTGTGCTTGTTTAATCACCACTCACACCTACTCTAAGACGATTTTATTTACTACTGCTTCCCTCCTAGAATTTGGCAGGTCTGGGACATACAAAAAACACTTGTAAAGATGAATTGACTGCAAACAGAAGGAGGAGAAGATCCACTTGTATTATATCCCTACGTGTGATAAGCACTGAGATGGCAAGTTTGGCAGAATAATGCGCCCAGTCTTCACAATACCCCTTGTCAAGTAGATGATTTGCTGACAAAAAACCTGAAGATGTGCAAGGTTAATTGCCTCTAAATGATGACTTTGTACTAATCTTCTGCAAAGTTAGAGCTGCAGAGTAATGTTACTCAGATGTGCAAGAGATATCCTGGGTCTGCCATGGTTTGGAAGCTTCACGTCACAGATCTTTGAGCAGTGGAGAGAGTAACAGTGAGGACTAGCTGGAAGCCTGGGCAGAGGCTCTTTCAATGAGCTGCCATAGCTCGTGGAATCCTGGCTGGAGCTCCATTTCACAAATGTTAAAATCAATCATTCTTTCATCAACAAGGAAATCCTTCTCCCTAGAAGCAAGTCGTAGATGAGTAGGTACAAAAGGGAGAGAACAAAAGTTATTTTACTCCTTGGAAAAGAGTCTTCTAGCTTTGCTTAAGTAGAATACACTATTTGGATAGATGTTTCCCCTCTGTTCATTCTCATTTTGCTGTGATTTTGTTTATTCTTTCATGTTCACATTAATATCATTTCTTATTGAATAGAAGTTCTGAAAACAATTCCCAGATTAGATGAGTTAAATAATTAGATTATAAAATGAGATTGTACTCATTTCTCATAGTGAACTGCTGTGTACAATATTCAGTGGCCCTGACTGGCCAAGACTTGTGCTGTCTTGGACAAAGAACAAACATTTTTTTTAGTAGAACTTTATTTTTTTGCTCCCTACCTTTCTTAGGTAATGTGATTTAAAATACTATTAATAGGCCCAGACCATAGATCCTTAAGTCTCTAGACTGCATGGCCAGAGCAGTCATGGTCAGAGCATATATGGCAACATGACTCCTCCAAACTCCTCAATACTGAAATTCCAGTAGAAGTATCCAAATTAGATGGGAAAATAACATAAAAGCTGGCTAAACTCAACAAACAAAAACAATAAACCAGAAGTCTCAAGCATAACAAACAACTTAGTAAATCCTTAGAAGAGGACTTAACAGCTCCATGCTGAAATATAACAATTGATTTTTTAACTTATTGATTTTAATATTGGATCTTTGTTGTCTAATTATTTTCAATGCTAGAATTGTATAAACAGTTGTGACATTTGTCCACATTAAAGGAATATCTTGGTGATTTTCTTTTAAAAGAGAAGAAAAAAAAAGACATATAGATGGGACATAAATGGCCCTTAATTAAAAACTATTTTGACTTTTTAAAAAAAATTTAAAAAACAAGATTTAATTACAGACTTTCAGGCATACAAAGTTCCAACCCCACAAACACCACTCTATAGCGTGTCAGTGTCCCTCCACCAATGTCTCAAGGTCTCCTGCTAATCCTACCTCATCCCTTGGCAAACTCAGTTCTACAGAACAATTCTCAGGAGCTGTTACTTGGAAAGTTGTTACTCTTTTACTTGTTTCTTAGTATTACACGTATGAGAGAGATTATTCTGTATTTGTCCATTTCCATCTATTTCCATAGCTGAGTAGTATTTCATTGTAAATACATACTACAATTTCTTTACTCATCTATTCTTGGACACCTGGATTGTTTCTAGATTTTGGCCATTGTGAATAGTGCTGCAATGAATTTAGGAGTAAGAGCATCTTTTTGAAATAGTGTTTTTTGAGTCTTTGGGATAGATACCAAGAAATGGAAATGGAAGCTCAAATCTTACTTTTTTGAGACGTGTTCATACATTTTTCCATAGAGGCTAAAATGAATAATATTCCCACTAACAGTGGATGAAGGCTCCTTTATTCCCACATACCCACCAGCACTGGTTGTTTCTACTTTTGTTTAAATGTGAGCCATTCTCATTGGTGTAAGGTGATATATTGTTTTTTTATTTGCATTTCCGTAATAATAAATGATGAAGAGCACTATTTCAAATATCTATTGGCCACCTTGTATGTCTTTCTTAAGGAAGTGTTGGAAAGTACTGACAGTTAATTTTATTCCATTTTTATTTATTTACTTGGAGTGGTTTACTTGAGGCTGGAGCGATAGCACAGCGGTAGGGCGTTTGCCTTGCACGCAGCCAACATGGCCGACCTGAGTTTGATTCCTCTGCCCCTCTCGGAGAGCCTGGCAAGCTATTGAGAGTATCTCGCCTGCACGGCAGAGCCTGGCAAGCTACCCATGATGTATTCGATATGCCAAACACAGTAACAACAAAGTCTCCAATGGAGACATTACTTGGCCCACTCGAGCAAATTGATGAACAACGGGAGGACAGTGACAGTGACAGTGACAGTGACTTGGAGTGGTGGTGCCAGGGTTTGAACTCAGGTTTCAGACGTATGAAGCATATGCTCTGCCACCTAGCTACTACTATCTTGGTCCCTTGAATACACATTCATTCAGTGTCAATTTCCTCGAAAAAGAAAAGGTGAAAAAAGCTGATAAATCATGTAGAGCTAATATGAACTAGCTAAGTTAGAAGAACTAAGTTCAGTTTTTCTTAGACTTTCATTACATGCAGAAAAATAGTGATTCTGTTCCTCTTTTTGGTGCCATGACCTCCAGAATCTTATGAAGGACTAGTATTGTTGAACGATAGGAAGAACAATTGCTGGCATTTATGTCATTCTCCATGACCCATGTGATAGTGTCTCATTTTTTTTTTATCCCAGTGGACACTGGGAAGGAAAAATAAAAAAGCAGCAGGCATTAGCCAGTTGGAGAATTTTCAAAGCAAAGGAAACTTCAGCAGCAATCATTATTCATATGTCAGTCATTATGCACTTGAAGAGTAGTGCTTCTGGGGCTGGAAATAAAGCTCAAAGGGTTAAACACAAGAAACTCAGTTTCTACTCCCAGCACTATAGATGGTTCCTTAAGCACTTCCAGGAGTAATACCCAAGTTCTGAGCTCAGAATAGTCCCCGAGGATCCCTGGGTTGGCCCCAAAACTTAAAAAATGAATAAATAAATAAAATTTAAATTCCTTTGAAAAAAAGAGGTAGTTCTTCCTGTTTGTTGGGTTTTAATGCATGTTGAGGTTCATCCTAGTTCATTGTTGCTCAGTAGAACTTTGTGTGATGACATAGTTGTTTATCTGGGCTGTTTGAACAATAGCTTCTAGCCACTTGTGGCTCTGAGAAGCTGAGATGTGTGATGAGAAAAATTAAAGTTTACTCCTATTTTTAATTATTTTAAATTTAGAGAGTCACTTGTGGCCAGTGTCCATCCTTTTGGTGAGTACAGGTCTAGAGACTCAACTCCGAATAGCAGTTTGAAAACTATAGTGTTATAGGTGCAAAGACTTACAAAGACAACTCCACATTTCTGGGTGTTTTTGAGGACAAGGTTTCTCATTTTTCAGTTAAAACAGACATTGAAAAACACAATGAATGTTTATTTTTAAGCAATGATGACACTGAAAATTTAGTGCATTTGATATCTTTCCAAAGTCTCAGTTCAGTAAGTACTACAATTTTCTGGCACAAAGATGTTGCCTCATGAGTTCTCATCTATATTGATTAGGCTTACTATATTGTTATTTGGTGGATGAACCATCAAATTTTGGTTTTCTATATTTTAGCCCAGGAAATCCAATGATATCTCATCAATAAAGTGCTTGTATTGTTTTCTCTTTTCTATTTAAATATGGAACTTTTCTAGGTTGCGGAATTTTTCTGACAAAATGTAGCACACATTCACTCAAAATATCTGAAGCACATGGGAAACAAAGCAAACAAATGAATGATAACCAATTGTCTGCCCATACAATTCCTCAGCATGTGTCCTTGCCAGAGTGTCCAGTCCCTGCTGAAAACACGTTTGTGGGGGCCTCAGATGATATCCCCTGACTGTGATCATTGTCACGTGCCTGTTTATTTTTCCCTTGAGAAACTGAATGCGTAAAAAAAATCACAACCAAACAAAAGCATATCAATAACAGGAAACTGTTGGTGAGAAATACCCTGATGTTCCTGTAAATTCACGTCACCAGATTCCCCAGGGACAAAGGTGCATGAACTGCATGGGTAAATAATTATGATTGAACCCAGAGACCTTGCAATGTTGTTTACAGTAAAACAACAAAAAAGAATTGTTTCTGGAGGCGCAAATAAGCACATAATAGAAACACATATCAATATAATCAGGAAGTGGTGATGTTATGTCTAGGTCAGCTACTGAAAACAATTTGTAATCTATCAAAGTATCTCCTTTGCAACTACACGCAGTGGAAGGTGGGGCCTTAAGAGGAAGAGAATCCCTCATTCACAGGGAGAATAGACGCATAGAAGCAGAGAAGAGGTGAGTGTCATCTGGGGGACTTCTGAAAAGCTTTTTGCATCCTGACACCTGTCCATTTGCAAGTTTGCATTCCTATGAGTAATGAGCAAGGGAGAATAGCCCAAATTCTCTCTCCTTCAGAAGAACATCATATATATTTTTTACAAGTTTTAAATTATTCATGATTTGGGTTTCAGACACACAATGTTTTAAAACCAATTCCTTCACCATTATCTACTTCCCTCCCTAATGCCTCCCAAACCCTCATTTACTTCCCACCCACCAGTCTGCTATTATGAGAGATGTGTACTCATTCTCTCTCTCTCTCTCTCTCTCTCTCTCTCTCTCTTTATCTCTCTGTGTATGAACATCTTGTTAGAGAGTAAGTGCAGCCAAAGGGGTGCATGCAGGTTCCAGCTAAGAGAAGAAATGAGTGAGCCTGCCTGCTTACACCCCTCACTGGGTTCACATGTTTAGGGTCTTCTCTGCTTTATTACAAATGATAGTTTTCTTGAGAAAGGTAAAAATATCCTCATTTCCCATGGGCTCATTATCTACCTTTTTGATTTTGTTTTGTTCGGGGACCACATGCAGTGATGTCAGGTGTTACTCCAGGTTCAGCATTCAGGAATCACTCCTGCTACCGGTTATGGGGATCAACCCTGGGTTGACTGGGTTCAAGGCAAGCACCCTACCCACGATATTATCTCTCCAGCCCACATCTCCAGCATCTATATACAAAAGGCACTAAGACCTCTGTTTAGGAGCCCAGAAAAAAACAAAAGGGTTTTTCGTTGTTTTTATTTATTTATTTGGTGAAGCAAGGAAATTTTTTTGTTTGTTTTTAAGTAAATATAAGGAAAAGGAAAAGTTTAATGGTCATAGCAAGATGGTAACTACAACACTTAACTCCCTTTTAAAAAATGGTCAGTGAAAAACAAAACTTTTTAGGGATGCCTAAATTTTGCAGGGTTTGAATTCTTTTTTTTAAAATTTTTATTAGTGACAAACCATGAGGTACAGTTATAAACTTACAAATTTTTGTGCTTGGGTCTCAATTATACAATGACCAAGTACCCATCCCTCCACCAGTGCCCATTTTCCACCACCAATGATCCAAGTGTCCCTCCTACCCCCCATCTCCCCAATCCCACCTTGCCTCTGTGGCAGGGCATTCCCTTTTGTTCTCTCTCTCCTTTTGGGTGCTGTGGTTTGCAAAAGAGGCATTGAGTGGCAATCATGTTCGGTCTATAGTCTACTTTCAGCATGCTTCTCCCATCCTGGGAGGATCCTCCCAACACCCTTTATTTGGTGCTCCCTTCTCTATCTGAGCTGCCTTTTCCCCTAGCATGTGTGGCTGGCCTCCAAGCCATGGAGTAAACCTCCTAGTACTTATCTCAGCTATTCTTGGGCATTAGCCTCCATTTTGTTACTTTATGTTCCCCAGATGAATGCAATCTTTCTATGTCTATCCCTCTCTTTCTGACTCATTTCGCTTACCATGATACTTTCATGTAGTGCCACTTGTATATAAATTTCATGACTTCATCTTTTCTAACAGCTACATAGTACTCCATTGTGTAGATGTACCAAAGTTTCTTTAACCAGTCATCTGTTCTCGGGCACTCAGGTTTTTTCCAGATTCTGGCTATTGTGAAGAGTGCTGCAATGAACAAACAATTGCAGATGTCACTTTGTCTATACTGTTTTGCCACTCTGGGATATATTCCCAGGGAGTGGTATTGCTGGGTCAAATGGAGCTCAATTTCTAATTTTTTGAGAATTGTCCATACTGTTTTCCAAAAGGGCTGAACCAGTCGGCATTCCCACAAGCAGTGAAGGAGGGTCCCTTTCTTGCACATCTGTGCCAGCACCAGTTGCTTTTGTTCTTGTGGATGTGGGCCAATCTCTGTGGTGTGAGATAATATCTCATTGTTGTTTTGATCTGCATCTCCCTGATGAGTAATGATGTAGAGCATTTTCTCATGTGCCTTTTTGTGATTCGGATTTCTTCTTTGAGAAAGTTTCTGTTCATTTCATCGCCCCATTTTTTGATGGGGTTGGATGTTTTCTTTTTGTGGAGTTCAAACAGTACCTTGTATATCCTTGATATCAACCACTTGTCGGATGTATAATGGGCAAATATCCTTTCTGTAGACTGTCTTTGTATTTTATTTTATTATTAGTGAAACACCATGAGGTACAGTTGTAGACTTACAAGTTGTTGTGCTTGGGTTTCAGTTATACAATGATCAAGTACCCATTCCACCACCAGTGCCTATTCTCCACCCCCATCAATCCCAGTATCCCTCCCCCCCATCCTCCATCCCACCCTGCCTCTATGGCAGGGCACTTCCTTTTGTTCTCTCTCTCCTTTTGGGTGCTGTGGTTTGCAGAAGAGGCTTTGGGTGGCAATCATGTTCGATCTATAATCTACTTTCAGCATGCATCTCCCATCCTGGGCAGATCTTCCCAGCACCCTTTATTTGGTGCTCCCTTCTCTATCTGAGCTGCCTTTACCCCTAGAGTGTGCGACAGCCCTCAAAGCCGTGGAGTGAACCTCCTGGTATTTATCACAGCTGTTCTTGGATGTTAGTCTCTTATTTTATTACTTTATGTTACCCAGATGAATGCAATATTTCTATATCTATCCCTCTCTTTCTAGCTCATTTCACTTAGCATGATATTTTCCATGTAGTACCATTTGTATTCCACCCCTCTCGGAGAGCCTGGCAAGCTACCGAGAGTATCTCACCCGCACAGCAGAGTATGGCAAGCTACCTGTGAGGTATTCTATATGCCAAACACAGTAACAACAAGTCTCACGATGGAGACGTTACTGGGCCTGCTCGAGCAAATCGATGAACAACGGGAGGACCGTGACCATGACCACTTGTATGTAAATTTCATGACTTCATTTTTCCTAACAGCTACATAGTACTCCATTGTATAGATGTACCAAAGTTTCTTTAATCAGTCATCTGTTCTCAGGCACTCAGATTTTTTCCATATTCTAACTATTATAAACAGTGCTGCAATGAACAAACAAGTGCAGATGTCACTTCGACTATACTTTTTTGCCTGTCCGGGGTATATTCCCAGGAGTGGTATTGCTGGGTCAAATGGGAGCTCAATTTCTAACTTTTTGAGAATCGTCCATACTGTTCTCCAAAAGGGCTGAACCAGTCGGCATTCCCACCAGCAGTGAAGGAGGGTCCCTTTCTTGCCATACCTGCGCCAGAACCAGTTACTTTTGTTCTTTGGGATGTGGGCCAATCTCTGTGGTGTGAAATGATATCTCATTGTTGTTTGGATCTGCATCTCCCTGATGATTAATGATGTAGAGCATTTTCTCATGTGCCTTTTAGCCATTCAGATTTCTTCTTTGTGAAAGTTTCTGTTCATTTTTTCGTCCCACTTTTTGATGGGGTTGGATGTTTTCTTCTTGTGGAGTTCAACCAATACTTTGTATATCCTTGATATCAACCCCTTATCGGATGTGTATTCAGCTAATATCCTTTCCCATTATGTAGACTGTCTTTGTATTTTGGTCATTGATTCGTTTGAGGTGCAGAAGCTTCTTAGTTTAAAATAGTCCCATTTGAAGCTTCTGCACCTCCAAAGAAACAGTGACCAAAATACAAAGACAGTCTACAGAATGGGAAAGGATATTCACCGAATACACATCTGACAAGGGGTTGATATCCAGGATATACAAAATACTGGTTAAACTCCACAAGAAGAAAACATCCAACCCCATCCAAAAATGGGGCAATGAAATGAACAGAAACTTTCTCAAAGAAGAAATCCGAATGGCAAAAAAGCACATGAGAAAATGCTCTACATCATTAATCATCAGGGAGATGCAGATCAAAACCACAATGAGATACCATCTCACACCTCAGAGACTGGCCCACATTCAAAAGAACAAAAGCAACCGATGCTGGCGTGGATGTGGCGAGAAAGGGACACTCCTTCACTGTTGGTGGGAATGTCCACTGGTTCAGCCCTTCTGGAAAACAGTATGGACGATTCTCAAAAAATTAGAAATTGAGCTCCCATTTGACCCAGCAATACCACTCCTGGGAATATATCCCAGAGAGGCAAAAATGTATAGTCGAAGTGACATCTGCACTTGTTTGTTCATTGCAGCACTCTTTACAATAGCCAGAAACTGGAAGAAACCTGAATGCCCAAGAACAGATGACTGGTTAAAGAAACTTTGGTACATCTACACAATGGAGTACTATGTAGCTCTTAGAAAAGATGAAGTCATGAACTTTACATACAAGTGGTACAATATGGAAAGTATCATGGTAAGCGAAATGAGTCAGAAAGAGAGGGATAGACATAGAAAGATTGCATTCATCTGGGGGATATAAAGTAACAAAGTATGAGATTAATACCCAAGAATAGCTGAGATCAGCACCAGGAGGATTACTCCATAACTTAGAGGCCAGCCGGGTATCCTAGAGGAAAGGGCTGTTCAGATAGAGAAGGGAGCACCAAATAAAGGATGTTTGGAGGATCCTCCCAGGAGGGGAGACGCATGTCGAAAGTAGACTATGGACTGAACATGTTTGCCACTCAATGACTCTTTTGCAGACCACAACACCCAAAAGGAGAGAGAGAACACAGGGGATTGCCCTGCCACAGAGACAGGGGGGATGGGGGGATGGGGGTGGGAGGGATATTATCCATGGTGGTGGACAATGGGCACTGGTGGAGGGATGGGTATCTGATCATTGTATAATTGAAACCAAAGTACAAACAATTGTAAATCTACAACTTTAAAAAAAATAAAATAAAATAAAGGGAAAAAAAATAGTCCCATTTGTCTATCTCTGTTTTCACTTGCTCGGCCAGTGGCATGACATCTTTGAAGATACCATTAGCTTCAATGCCATGGAGGGTTTTGCCAACTTTGTCTTCATTGTACCTTATGGATTCTGGTCTGATGTTGAGGTCTTTAATCCATTTTGATCTTACTTTTGTACATGGTGTTAGGCAGAGATCTGAGCCCATTTTTTGCATGTTGCCGTCCAGTTTTGCCAGCACAATTTCCTAAAGAGGCTTTCCTTACTCCACTTCATATTTCTTGCTCCTTTATCAAAGATTAGATGATCATATGTTTGAGGGGAGATGTCAGTATATTCAACCTTGTTCCATTGGTCTGCAGCTCTGCCTTTGTTCCAATATCACGCTGTTTTAATTATTACTGCTGTGTATTAGAGTTTGAAGTTAGGGAGGTTGATTCCTCCCATTTTCTTTTTCCCAAGAATTGCTTTAGCTATTCGTGGGGGGCTTATTGTTCTATATGAATTTCAGGAGAGTTTGCTCCATTTCTTTGAAGAATGTCATGGGTATCGTAATAGGGATCACATTGAATTTGTACAATGCTTTGGGAAGAATTGCCATTTTGACAATGTTAATTCTCCTGATCCATGAGCAGGGAATATCTTTCCATTTCCTCGTGTCCTCTTTTATTTCCAGAAGTAGTGTTTTGTAGTTTTCTTTGTCGGGTCCTTTACTTCCTTAGTTAAGCTGATTCCTAAGTACTTGATTTTCTGGGGTACAATTGTGAACGGGATTGATTTTTTTCATGTCACTTTCCTCTCTCTCACTGTTTGCATATAGGAAAGCCATGGACTTTTGAGTATTGATTCTATAGCCTGCAACTTTACAAGTCTATTGTTTCTAGGAGTCTCTTGGTAGTGGTTAAAGGGTTCTCTAAGTATAGTATCATATCATCTGCAAATAGTGAGAGCTTGATTTCTTTCTTTCCTACCTGAATGCCCTTAATATCTTTTTCTTGCCTAATCGCTATTGCAAGTACTTCCAGTACTGTATTGAACAGCGGTGGAGAGAGTGGGCATCCTTGTCTCATCCCTGATCTTAGGGGGAAGGCTCTCAGTTTTTCCCCATTGAGGATGATGCTTGCTGTAAGCTTGTGTAGATGGCTTTAACTATATTGAGGAAAGTCCCCTCTATACCCATTTTGGCAAGGGTTTTCATCATCAATGAGTGCTGGATCTTGTCAAATGCTTTCTCTGCATCTATTGATATGATAATATGGTTTTTATCTTTTCTTTTGTTGATATGATGGATTATGTTGATTGAGTTCCAAACGTTAAACCATCCTTGCATCCCTGCGGTGAATCCTACTTGGTCATGGTGTAAGACCTTTTTGATGAGCAGCTGGATTCTATTTGCTAAGTTTATTGAGGATCTTTGCATCTGTGTTCATCAGGGATATTGGCCTGTAATTCTCTTTCTTTGTGTTATCTCTGTCTGCTTTTGGTATCAGGGTGATATTTGCTTCGTAGAAACTTGTTCGGAAGTGTGTTTGATATCTCAATTTCATGGAAAAGCTTAAAGAGGATTGGGAGTAAGTACTCTTTAAAGATTTGGAAGAATTCACTAGTGAATCCATCGGGCCAGGACTTTTGTGCTTGGGGAGACTTTTTTATTACCGTTTCAATTTCCTTGATGGTGATAGGTCTGTTCAGGTATTCCAGGTCTTCTTAGTTCAGCCTTGGGAGTCTATAGAAATCTAGGAATTTATCCATTTCCTCAAGGTTTTCATGTTCCGGAGCATAAAGCTTCTCAAAGTACTCCCTGAGGATCCTTTGGATTTCTGTAGTTTCTGTTGTAATGACCCCCTTTTCATTTCTGATTCAGTTTATTGGGTTTTCTCTCTCCCTTTCTTTGTGAGTTTTGCTAGAGGCTTATCGATCTTGTTTATTTTCTTGAAGAACCAGCTCTTGGTTTCATTGATCTTTCGGATTGTTTTTTAGGTGTCCATATCATTAAACTCTGCTCTGAGTTTTATTATTTTCTTCCTCCTGTTTGGATTGGGCTCCTTCTCCAAGCTCTTAAGCTGTAAAGTTAAGTTACTTATGTGGACTCGTTCCTGCTTCCTGAGGAATTCTTGTATAGATATAAACTTTCTTCTTAGCACAGCTTTTGCTGTGTCTCATAAGTTTTGGTAACTCGTGTCCTCATTTTCATTCGTTTCCAGGAATCTTTTGATTTCCTCTTTGATTTCCCTTCTAAGCCACTTGTTGTCCAATAGTTTAATTTCCAGGTGTTTGATTTAGTTTTCTGTTTTTGTGTGTGATTTACTTCTAATTTCAGTGCATTATGGTCTGAGAATATTGTTGATACAATCTCCATCTTCTTAATTTTATGGAGGCATGTTTTGTGGCTCACCACGTGGTCAATATTGGAGAATGTTCCATGCACGCTTGAGAAGAATGTATATTCAGCTTTTTGAAGATGAAGTGTCCTGTATATATCGACTAAGTCTCTCTTTCTTCCGTTTTTTTCCCTCAGATGAAGTATGTCCTTGCTAAGCTTGAGTCTGGTTGATCTATCAAGAGGTGATAAAGCGGTGTTGAAGTCTCCCACTAGTATTGTATTGCTATCAATGTCTTTCTCCAAGTCTATGAGTAGCTGTTTTATGTACTTTGCTGGTCCCTCATTAGGTGCATATACATTTAGTATTGTAAGTTCTTCCTGTTGTACAGATCCTTTGATCAATAAGAAATGGCCTTCACTGTCTCTTGTGACCTTCTTCAATCTGAAATCAATATGGTCTGATACCAGGATGGCTACCCCAGCTTTTTTGTGGGAGCTGTTTGCCTGTAGGATTGTTTGCCTTTGACTCTGAGCCTGTGTTTGCTTTGACTATTGAGATGTGTTTCTTGGAGGCAGAAGAATGTTGGGCTCAATTTTCTAATCCATCCTACCACTCTGTGTCTTTTAATTGGTGCATTTAGCCCATTCGCGTTGAGAGAGATTATTGGCATGGGGTTTTGTCCCTTTTTTCTGGTGAAATTGAGTGCATTTGAGGGGCCTGTCTTGTCTTAACGTAGCCCATTTAGTTGTTCTTGTAACCATGGTTTTGAGTCTATGAAGTTCCTGAGCTGTTGTTTGTCTGTGAAACTGTGTGTTGTTCCTTCTGTTATGAATAAGAGTTTCGCTGGGTAAAGTATTTTTGATGAGGCATTTATTTCATTGAGTTTTTTCACTATATTCCACCACTGTTTTTGGGCCATGAGGGTTTCATCAGACAAATCAGCTGTGAATCTTAAGGATCTTCCTTTGTAGGAAATTTCTTTCTTTGATCTTGCTGCTTTCAGAATTTTGTCTCTATCTAAGGTTTTGGTCATTTTGATCAGAATGTGTCTTGGGGTATTTTTATTTGGAGTTCTTCTAGCTGGTACCCTTCGGGCCTCCTGAATGTGGTCACATATTTTCTTCAGCTCTGGAAACATTGTAGCAATGATGTCTTTGACAGTTTCTTCTTCATCTGGGTTTTCTTCCTGTCCCCTGGGACTTCAATAATACTTATGTTACCCCTCTTGGCTTCATCACAATCTTCTCTTGACATCCTGAATTGTGAGTCTCTTTTCCATTTTCTGCTTTTTTATGGAGAGTCTCTGGACTTCATCTTCAAGCTCACTGATTCTCACTGTTACAAAGCTGCTGAGGCCTTCCACTGAGTTTTTCAATTCACCTACCAGGTTTTTTAGGTCTGATATTTCTGTTTGCATTTTCCTCATTTCTACTTTCAAATTCTCTTGTCTTTTATTGGCATTGCTTTCCATTGTTTCTTTTAGCTCCCTAAGCATCCTCAGTAGCTCCCTTCTGAATTCCTTGTCAGAGAGGCTGTCTAGCACTTCATTATAGTTAGTGTCTTCTGGGCTAGCCTCTTCAATAAGAAAGCGTGGTAGGCTTTTGCATTGCTTTACCATTGTGACCAGTGTGGTTTAGAACTTCATGCTCACTGTTACTATTCTGCTTGAGATGCAGAATAAATTGAGATGGGTTTAATGAATTATTGGCTAATGTGTTTCTGGTGGATAAGCTAACCTAGTGAAAGTTCCATCTAATAGGGTAACTTATGGTTCCTATAGGATATGTAGTGGAAGAATACTTTGCAGCTGCGTCGGCTCTGGGAAGGGGCCCTTGCGCCAGGCGGGTGTTGGGATCGGGAGTTCCCTAGCCCTGGGAGGCGCGGAGAGACCAGATAGACACAATTCCTGCAGGAGTAAAAACGGGGTTTATTTAGACCAGCATGCTGGGGCTCCGCAGCATACCCCAAAAATGGGCAGTGGCTGAGAGCCCCGAACTTCTTCAAAGGGGATCTTATATAGGCCTTCACTGGCTGTTACAGCAAAGCCCGCACATTTCATAGCCAATAGATTTGTAACAACATATACTTTCTTAACCAATCCATTTAAAAGTACCTCACTCCTTAGCCTATAGATTCAAAGATCAGCATTTACGTACATCGATTGTCAGCACAAGCAAGGTTATAGCTGGAATCATTAAGCCTTAGGTAATCTCCCTTGACCATCCTCGTTTTGAGTTACCCAAGTCTGCAGGGTGCTTTAGTGAGACAATACATTCCAGGAAAGGGCAATTTCCCCCAACCACCCGCATGCATCCTGAGTTATCCTTTACCCAAATCTGCAGGGTGCTTTACTGAGACAATACATTTCAGGGACAGTAAATCACTTTCCAAGTCCCCTCTCCCCCAGGTGCAAAGCAGCCAAGCAGTTTTACAGAAAGCAATGTTGCAAGCTAGCTAAAGTACACAAAAATTTGATGCCCTAATATGGATTCTTTCACGGGTACCTGTTTGAATGAGGAGAGAGTTCCCGGAGCACTTCAGCTTTGTTTCTGCATGGTGTGGCTCAATTCCTGTCCCCCGCAGACCAAGGGTGAAATCCGGCTGTTCTCAGGGGGATCTAGTTAGCTGCACAGGCCCGGGAAGGGGCCCTAAAGGGGCCTGAATAAAATTTGCTTAGAAAGATGTGAGAGAAGAGAATAAGGAGAAATATGTGTTCAAGAGAGAACACAGATTTCTGCAGAGTGGAATTAAGCTGGTAAAAATTCATAGACACAAGTGAACAAGATACATGTTCAAGGGAAAACATGGACTTGAAGAGAAAGCCCTAATGTTTTATTGAACACGAGGGCAAGAAGGGAGAGAAAGAACTTCTCATGCATAGGGGAGCTTGTGAAGATTGGCTGTGAGTGTGGAATTGATTGGGTGCTGGAGGTTTGGGGCTGTTGGGATTCATTTGGGGCAGGTGGAGATCTCTGCCCCCCTCCAATGTTCTCCAGTGAAATCAGCCTGTTGTGGGTGGGGAGACTTCTCCGTGGCTCGCTGCTCTCTTCTGAGATTCATTTGTGAATCACTGAATCATGGCTGTTAATATGGCCTGAGTTTGATCTCTTTTGAGATTTATTTATGGGTCTCTGAAGCAAGACTGATAAATGAGTTTGTATAGCTGAGACGGAGGTGTTTTGTGGGTGTGACTCCCATATATCTAACATTTGGTTGTTTAATTTCTCAGGAAACTTGGTCGCAAATTGTTGGGGTCTGGCCAGAGGCACAGTGGCAATTTGGGGGTATCAGGAAGCCTGAAGAACCATCAGGTTGCTGATGCACTTGTCCCACTGTGTGTAAACACACAAAAAATGAAAAGGCCGGGGATCAGGCCGTTTCCCCACTCCAGGGAGGTCGATGGCGATGGTCAGGCGAAGGAAGGAAATGAGGCCAAGCTAGTTGGTCTTAGCAGCAGTTTATTACATGGAAGAGATGTATGTCATGGAGGCCCCAGGATCTCTCGAGCACGTGCGCCTTTGTTCTCTCAGCTTCTGTCCTCAGCCCCATCTTCCCAGGTTCTCTGACGCACGTGTCCCCCAGAGAGCCCTGAAATCTCCCTTATATAGATCATAGTACCTCTAAAGGGCACAATATAGTGATGTCATCAAAAGGAGTTACAGAAAGAACATTGAGGAGGCAAACCATACATTGTTTCTTTACATCCACAGGCCAGTAATCCTGGCCTCACCTTTTGCAAACTACAAGCACTTGGATTTGCATCCCAAAGACTAGCCTGGCTAGAGCTGGGAATCTACATCCCAAAGATCAGACCTGGCTAGCACCTGAGATCTGCATATCTAAGACCAGCTAGGTTTCTGTGAGAAAAGGGAAACTGCCTCAATACACTGAAATCATTTACTGAAGGCAGTTAGAAGGGGAGAAAGGTTCAGTCTCATCCAAGCTAGTCAGGACACCCAGGAAAACTGCTTCAAGGACGTGTTTCTCCTCTCCTTGTCCAACCAACATATAAGCATACATAATATTAATCATTTTGTATGGACACAGTAAGAAATACTTTGAGCTTATAGAATTGCTCTCCTAGGGCCATCTCGATCTCAGACTGCAGTTCTCAGGCCAGATATCTTTCCTATTCCCAGCAGCAGGGTCCTAGTCTCGTCATTACTTTTGGATCATGACAGCATTTGCCTATGATCAAACTCTTAACCTATAGTTAAGAATCGTGGCACCTTGGCCTGGCCCATCACGATGCCAGGGTAGCACATAATTTACTGACTTGCCTTGGTTCCATCCAGTCCACGTCGGGACCCTGCCCTTGGAGTGCTAGGAAGTGAGGGCAACTGAGGCTTAAGTTGAGAAGGCAGATGCCCAGGATTGAATAATATTCAAAGCCAATCAACTCCTAAGTTACAAAGCATAATATTAATTGTCTTCCTGTATCTATACAAAAAGGACATTGCATTAAAGCAAACTATTCAAAAGACATAAGGAAAGGAGAAAGGCAATATTAACCTACCGTACAAGTTCAGTGCCCTAGAAGGATGAGACCTTACAAATTGGTTGGGGAAGAGAGCACAAAGAAGTAGCTACAGACAAACACAGTAATGGGAGTGACTCGGGAGCACTGTGATGGGTGCAACCTGATAAACCTAAGCTCCTTGTACTCCAACATCACTGGTACAGGTGAAAGAATCCATATTAGGGCATCAAATTTTTGTGTACTTTAGCTAACTTGCAACATTGCTTTCTGTAAAACTGCTTGGCTGCTTTGCACCTGGGGGAGAGGGGACTTGGAAAGTGATTTACTGTCCCTGAAATGTATTGTCTCAGTAAAGCACCCTGCAGATTTGGGTAAAGGATAACTCAGGATGCATGCGGGTGGTTGGGGGAAATTGCCCTTTCCTGGAATGTATTGTCTCACTAAAGCACCCTGCAGACTTGGGTAACTCAAAACGAGGATGGTCAAGGGAGATTACCTAAGGCTTAATGATTCCAGCTATAACCTTGCTTGTGCTGACAATCGATGTACGTAAATGCTGATCTTTGAATCTATAGGCTAAGGAGTGAGGTACTTTTAAATGGATTGGTTAAGAAAGTATATGTTGTTACAAATCTATTGGCTATGAAATGCGCGGGCTTTGCTGTAACGGCCAGTGAAGGCCTATATAAGATCCCCTTTGAAGAAGTTCGGGGCTCTCAGCCACTGCCCATTTTTGGGGTATGCTGCGGAGCCCCAGCATGCTGGTCTAAATAAACCCCGTTTTTACTCCTGCAGGAATTGTGTCTATCTGGTCTCTCCGTGCCTCCCAGGGCTAGGGAACTCCCGATCCCAACACAGGTTGGCTTGCTGGTCAACCTTGTACCTCCAACCAGAGTTCTTCTTGAGAGTAAAGTAGAGAACAGCTGACATTTCCTGGCTGAAACTGTGGCAGGGAACACGGGTGTTAGAGAAGCTTGCCTCCTTCCTTTCTTCCTTCCTCTTCTCTCTCTCTTTCTGTTTCTCTATCTCTGTCTCTTTCTCTGTCTCCCTGTCTCTGTCTCTCTGTCTCTCTTTTTTGGGGCATTGTGGTTTTCAATATAGATACTGAGAGGCCATCATGTTTTGTCCTTTACCCATTTTATCACACATCTCCCATTCAGAGCAATCCCTTCCAACCACCATTGTCTTAATGGTTCTTTCTCTATCCCAGCTGCCCTCTCTCTCAACCCTGGAGGCAGGCTTCAAAGTATGGTCGAATCCTCCTGGTCCTTGTTTGAACTATTTTAGAACACGTTTCTATGTCCAATGTCTTTAACTTTCATTGAGTAATCACTTCTGCAGGACCTGGGATTGATTTCCATGCCAGGAAATATTGACTGTGCCTTATCCTGAGACTCATGCTCACTTGTCTCTTCCCTTAGTCCCGTCCTTTTCTGTACATGTAGGTGCCCAGCATAAATTGAACCCTGCATGGTAGTGAGGCATTGTGTCTCCTAGAAATGAGAAAAGTGAAAGTTTGGCAAATAGAATTTGACAGTAAATGAATCAATGGCCTCCCGTCTCGTCATTGAATTAACTGTTCTGTGTGGCTGAAGCAATAGCACAGCGGGTAGAGCATTTGCCTTGCACACGACCTATCCCGCCGACCTGGGTTCAATTCCTCCACGCCTCTCGAAGAGCCCGGCAAATTACCGAGAGTATCTTGCCCGCATGGCAAAGCCTGACAAGCTACCCGTGAGGTATTCAATATGCCAAAAACAGTAACAACAAATCTCACAATGGAGACGTTACTGGGCCAGTAGCACTGTCCCCTGTGACAGTAGCACTGTCCCCCATTGTTCATCGATTTGCTCCAGCGAACCCAGTAATGTATCCATTGTGAGACTTGTTACTGTGTTTGGCTTGCCAGGCTTTGCCGTGAGGGTGAGATACTCTCAGTCGCTTGCCGGGCTCTCTGAGAGAGGTGGAGGAATCGAACCAGGCTCTGGTCAGCAGGCTGGCTGCGCGCAAGGCAAATGCCCTACTGTTGGGCTATGGCTCCAGACCGACAGTGATTAGTACTTGGATGGGAGACAGTGACACTGTAGCTAAAAAATATCTCAGCTCAGTGAGATTGCTTGTCAGTCGCATTTGCAGCAGTTGATTCAATATATGTATCTTGATCTTTTAGATATATCTTTTAGATATATAATATCAATATATTGATCTTTCTTCTCCCCTGTGAATTCTCTTCATCCCTACTACCTCTGTCTGAGGCTGTGCTTCCTGTTATCATAGCGATGCACAAGCTTTTACCTCAGATTCTGATTTCTGAGTTCTCTAGTTTCAGGCACCTACTAGTTAGCTCTTTGGGTGAAGGAATTAGTTTAAACTAACATAGTGAATCCAACCTCATAGCTTATACTTTGATTTTTAATAACAGAATCAACACTTCATTAACATTTTCTGGAGGGTTGGTAACATTGCGTATAATGAGCTAGCACTCTTATTACTAAGGAGATATGGGAGCTATAATGTCAAATTCACAACAGATATTCTAATACTCTCAACTAGGAGATCCCTTAAGAATTTGCTCCATGGGGCTGGAGCGATAGCACAGGGGGTAGGGCACTTGCCTTGCACATGGCCGACTTGGGTTCGATTCCCAGCATCCCATATGGTCCCCTGAGCACTGCCAGAGGTAATTCCTGAGTGCAGAGCCAGGAGTAACCCCTGTGCATCGCTGGGTGTGAACCAAGAAGTAAAAAAATAAAAAAGAAAAAAGAAAGAAAAGAATTTTCTCCATGTTAGGAACTATTTGGGGGTTGATGAATGGGAAAGAATGGACTGGAAAGGGACAGATTGTCATTAGAGAAAGAAAGGGGAAATAATTAGATTTCAAGTTGTTATTTATTCATACTTTTTAATCATATGTTATATAGTATTATATAAAGTATATATTGTTATTAGACTTTCTTTTCCAATTTACCCAGAAATCTTTGTCCTTTGCGGTCCTAATAGAATAAGTGTAATTTATTTATAGGAAAACCAGTAATTAACCTATTGCTATCATAAAAGTGTTAAAATAAAAGTAGCTTTGCAGGGGCTGGAGCAATAGCGCAGAGGGTAGAGCGTTTGCCTTGCACGTGGCTGACCCGGGTTTGATTCTCAGCATCCCATATGGTCCCCCTGAGCACTGCCAGGAGTAATTCCTGAGTGCATGATCCAGGAGTAACCCCTGTGCATCATTAGGTGTGACCCAAAGAGCAAAAAAGAAAAAAAAAAGGTAGCTCTGCAGAATATAGAAAAATAACAGAATCCTAAAATACTATTTTAATCTCTGAAAAATATTGGGCTTGTTTATATTCCTTAATTTGAACCTAATGACACAAATAAAATTTGAGCATCATGAAAAACATCATTTACCAGAATGGAGTTAGCATAAATCTCACTTTGACCTTAATACCAACAGTGATATGCTTTACATAATAAAGTGTGCATATATAATATATATAACTTACATATATACATATAATATATAAATATACATCACGGTATCACGGTCCTCCCATTGTTCATCGATTTGCTCGAGCAGGCCCAGTAACGTCTCCATCATGAGACTTGCTGTTACTGTGTTTGGCATATCGAATACGTCACGGGTAGCTTGCCACGCTCTGCTGAGCGGGCGAGATACTCTCAGTAGCTTGCCAGGCTCTCTGAGAGGGGCGGCGGAATCGAACTCGGGTCGGCCATGTTGGCCGCTTGTAAGGCAAACGCCCTACCGCTGTGCTATTGCTCCAGCCCATAAATATACATATACATGGATATATACGTAACCCCCATAGGTACATATTATCAAAAGGGAATAAAAGTCTTTCTATATATATATATATATATATATAAAACCTATATTATCCTGAAAGCAAACATGAGGTTTGAAGATCAGGGACAGCAGAAAAAAAAAACATTATAATGGAATGTTAATGAAAATGACTGAATAACGACCTTTGAAAATTTGTCCCTCCAAAAATCAACAGTTTGGAAAAAAATGGTCTGCATCAACTTTTTAAAAGTAAGTACAAATTTTTAGATCACTTTTAGGTTGAAAACAAAATTGAGAGGAAATTACAAAGATTACTCAACATGTCCCATTGCTCAACACATATATGACCCTTCTCATTATCAATATCACTTTTCAGTACAATATAAATTTTTTTAAATTTTTAAATTTTTATTAGTGAAACACCATGAGGTACAGTTGTGGACATTACAAGTTTTTGTGCTTGGGTTTCAGTAATACAATGATCGGTACCCCTCCCTCCACCAGTGCCCATTCTCCACCTCCAATGATCCCAGTATCCGTCCTACCCCTCCCATCCCCCCACCCCATCCCACCTTTGAGGCAGGGCATTTCCTTTTGTTCTCTCTCTCCTTTTGGTTGCTGAGGTTTGCAAAAGAGCCATTGAGTGGCAATCATGTTCAGTCTATAGTTTACTTTCAGCATGCATCTCTCATCCTGGGAGGATCCTCCCAACACCCTTTACTTGGTGTTCCTTTCTCTGTCTGAGCTGCCCTTTCCCCTAACATGTGCGGCTGGCCTTCAAGCCATGGAGTGAACCTTCTAAAATTTTAGCATAATATATCTTTAAGTTTCTTAACGTTGTCATTAGTTTTATGCCTAAGATATAGGAATGCAACAAACTCCTTTCCTTCCTGTCTTCCTTCCTGTCTTCCTTCCCTCCTTCCTTCCCTCCTTCCTTCCTTGTAGCTCAGGGGCAACTCCAGATTCTGTATTAAAGAATCACTCATGATGGTGCTCTGGGAGCCATGAAGTGCTAGGGATCAAACCTGGACCTCCTGCATACAAAGTGTTTATCCAACTTTCAGAGCTTTCTCTCCAACCCGAGGAGAGGTAATTTTAATCAGACATGAACTGGTAGGGTGCTATAATCCTCTCCACTCAATCCTGGTAAAAAAAAATCAATTTTTTTCAAAAATTTATTTAAAAATTTAAAATGTTTTATTTTATTTATTTTTTTCTTTTTGGGTCGCACCCGGCAATGCATAGGAGTTACTCCAGCCCCTAATATCTAAAAATGTTTTAAATAAATAAAAATAAAATGAATAAATATAATAAAAATAAAATAAAAAATAAAAATAAATAAAATTTGTAAATGAATAATTTTTAATGTATATATAAATAAAATAAATTTTAAAATTCAATAAATAAATTAATAAATATTTTTATTTTTACAAAAATAAAAATATTTTAAATAAAATTTGTATTTATTTAGGCACCATGGTTTACAATGCTATAGTGACAGGGATTTCATAAATAACAAAATCCTTAATCACACTCTCCCCCAGAATATCCACTTCTTTGCACTCCCAGTGCCTCACTTCAACCCATCCTAAATCCTTCCCATCTCTTCACTGAAGTAAACTTCTTACTGAAATCCATTTCTTGGTTTCTGTTTCTTTGGGTATTTGTTATATTCCTATATGTCTCTTTGTATTATACATATGAGAGAAATCATTTTGTGTCTCTTCCCCTCCTTCTAACTTCATTCAGCATGATACTCTCTAGATCCATCCACATAGCAGAAAATTGCGTTATTTCATCTTTTCTTACAGAGAAGTAGTATTGCACTGTGTGTACATACCATAGATTTTTTAATCTGTGCCTGGACACTTGGATTATTTCCAGCTTTTAGCTATTGTGCACAGGGATGCAGTGAGTATAGGTATGCAATGTCTTTTCTTCATAGATTTTTTTTAACCTCTTGGTATAGGTGCCAAGGAATGGAATTGCTGGATCATATGAGACTCAGTTACTAGCTTTTAACTTTCTTCTCCCATTAAGAATCTGTTTTCTGATTTTGAAGAAAACATAAATGTCACCTGAAAAATTAAATGCTAAATAGAAAAACTACATATTTGTGGCATAAAATAAAATATAGGGAGAGAGACAGCTCAATTGTATGGATTAAATGCTTTACATGTAGGAGGCCTGGGTTCAATCCCTGGTACTACATATGGTCCCTTCACCATCACCACGAATGACACCCTAGTAATGTGCTAAGAATAGGTCCTGAGCACTGCTGGGTGTGTCCCAACCCCCCCCACCCCACCCCCGCACACAATTTTCAACTAGCTATTAGCTAATAAAAGTCACGGTCACGGTCCTCCCATTGTTTATCAATTTGCTTAAGTGGGCCCAGTAACGTCTCTATCGTGAGACTCTTTGTTACTGTGTTTGGCATATTGAATACACCACGGGGAGCTTGCCAGGCTCTGCCGTGCGGGCGAGATACTCTCGGTAGCTTGCCGGGCTCTCCGAGAGGGGCGGAGGAATCGAACTCGGGTCGGCCATGTTGGTAGCTTGTAAGGCAAACACCCTACCGCTGTACTATCGCTCCAGCCCATTAGCTAATAAAAAATAAAATTAATTTAAAAAGCTTATTGTATGGAGAAGGTGTATGATTGTATGTTTCACACTTCACTGAACATTGTATTTCAAATAAATTTCTATCTCTAAGAGGTTCTAATCATTTATCTCCAGACCTGGGATAGTTTCGTGAGGGAATTATTGTTATTAATTTTTCCAATTGGATTGAAAAGGCACTACTATAGGCACCTGTCCTGGATTCTGGAAGCCTAGAAGCATGGTTCGATTGGAATGCACACTCCAGAGAGAAAAATGACACATATAAGGGAGAAGTCTTATAAGTGGCGTGCTCACGAAGCAGAAAGTGGGATGGCTTCTCTGAGGAAACCAACTTTAGGGTGAGACCAGAGGAGGCAGAAAATTTAGGTTAGGTGAAAAACAGAGAGGCAGACCATGCAATGAGAGCCAGGCAGAGGCCACAGGAAGAGCTACAATGACAAGAGGGGCCATCGTCCAGTGGGGCATGGTCCCCAGAGCTGGGGGTCTGCTGTCACAGAGGCAGCTCAATTGCCCTGGGCGGCCAATTACAAGAACTTTTTTTTTATCCTTTTTCAGAGTCTAGGGACTCTCAGGAACAGGAAATAATTAATCAAGTGGTTGATCTAATGGCTGTTTCCTTTTGCTGGGCCAGTTCTCCTTCACTCTAATTCAGGTTCTGTGGAGATTCTTGGCCCCAATGAATCATGATCTTCATGGCCTTCATATTTACAATCACCCCGTGACCAGCTTTTCCTTTGTCCCTGAGACTATGTTGCAGGTGAGTTATGTGAAGTGGGGAGGGAAGAGGTGGCAGCCTTGAGAGGAGAATCTACTGTTTTTCTCATCCCCCACCTCAGTCACCTGGGAAATGCCTGGGAGCAATGGGATTGGGACAGTCTGTTTTAAGCACCAACACGGCACAGACCTTACATCTAACAGTTTCACAGAACAGTTGTCAAACAGTGCCGTTGTGGCAACAGTTGCCACATGGCAGTCACTCACTCTCACACTGCAAAATTACTGCCATGCCTCCAACTGGACCTTAATGTCTCAGGACCCAGCCTCACCCAGAAATTAACATGCTGAAAATTCAGGTACACAGAATTGCGACTGAAATCTCCAGGCTTTCTTGGAGTTGGGATGGACTATCTTCCCCCACCTCTCTGTATTTATGGAAGCCCTAACAGTCACGTCCACACCTCAAAGCACCAATCATTAAAAAAAAATTAATTTCAGTTATACTTCCCAGTTAAAAATTCTGGATTTTGATAGAACAAAATGCCACAGAAATACCTCCAGACACAGCACCAGGCTCTTATCCAGGACAACTCAGAGGGGTGGATGAGTTTTCCTCCCTGCCCCAACAGAGCACTGGCAGCCAAAACTCTCCAGAAATCAATTGCTGACATGCTCATGGTTCTCCAGTCTTGGATGAGCCTCACCTATGAGTGAATCTACAGAAAAACCCAGGTATGCGGGATCTGGGACTGAAATCTCCAAGATCACTTGGAGCTGGGATGGTCCACCTCCCTGCATCTTCCTAATTTACCAGGAGCTTGACAGTAGTGTTCACTAACTGACCTTGTTACCATATAATCTTATCAATGGCCATGATCCAGAGACTCAGAAATAAAGCTCTTGGAAGAGAGCAACATAGAACTATACGCCTAGGAGATGCCTCCAGACCCTGCACCAGGCTGTCTTATCTGGGGCAACTTGGAGGGAGGTGGATGTGTTTCCTTCCCCTCCCCAAAAGCGCCCTAGCAGCCAAGAAACTCCAGAACTCAATCACCACCATGCTCACAGAAACTCTCCACAGGCTTGAAAAAGCCTCACCTATGAGTGAATCTTCTGTATAATCGTAATCTAGATTTTTGAATTCTTGGAGCACATGACCTCGCATACTGTATACCACTGATGTATCAAGAGTAGCACACAACATTTGACAGGGTTCAAAGTAGAAGGCAACCAATCTTATGGGGGGAAAATATCTATATATAAGCACACAGGCTCAATCTTTAACAAACATATTAATAATCTCTTATACAAGGGCTTAATGGCTCCAGGATGAAATAATGAAATATAAAAATCTTCACACACTTTCCTCTAAGAAACTTTTATTGGACCATTTTTAGCAGATTAATCATAGCAATCAATACAAAATTAATTGTTTTGGTTCTGCTAATTTAGAGGGCATGGTTTGGGATTTGGGGTGGAAACACTCTAAATATGGTGGTGGGAAGGTGCGATGTTGGTGGGATTGGTTTTTGAATATTAAGTGTGATAAGTTATTGTGAACAACTTTATAAAAATTAAATTAAATTAAATTTTAAAAAATCCTGGATTTCCTGGAGTGACGTCTCCAAACTCTGCAACACTGATAACCCAGTAGGAGCACGCCAGACTGGATGGGATGTAAGAGAGGCAACCAGTCTCGACTTAGAAAATAATAACACAGAAGACTTTATCCTGTAATATCTTAGTATTCCCTAGTACAAGGACTTAATGTCTCCATGGTGAAATACAATTCACACTAAATTTCTTCTAAGAAAATATTTTTGATCATTCTGTTAGCAATTTACTGATAATAAGCAATGTAAAATTATTATGGTCATGCTATGGAGGCAGGTTTGAGGGGTGGTTGGGAAAATTGAAGACAATGGAGGTGGGAAGGTGATTATTGGATATTACCCCTAAGTGTTTTAAGTTTCATCAGTGAATCGCCTCTTTTCCTCTCCCCAGAGAAGCTTACAGTGGTCTTACGAGCACCCCTCCCATCACTGAGTTTATCTTTAACTGTGTTTTGCTTTCAAAAAATATTTATCTTTAAGGCACCATAGTTCACAAAGTTGTTCATCATTGAGTTTTAGGCTTACAATGAAGAATCTTATGTTTGGGCCAGAGACGGCAGAGGGCTGCAGGGGTAAATGGCCCTAGATTCCTTGCATGTTAACCTTTCCTTTGTCAGCTACTAAATTCCCCAAGTCAGGCTTGGTTACTAATAAAGTCAAACCTTCTGGTGACTCTGGATTTTGTATTTGTAGTGAATTACTTGCTTTTATCTTTCCCCTATACCTTTTCATATTTTACTACAGAATGATGTTTTTTGCTTAAGCACAGAAAGACCATTAACGTTATATTCTAATATTTGGGAATGAATTGACTCTATAATAAATTTATATCCCTCATAAAAAAATTGACTCAGATTTCAGTCATTGTAGATCCTAACAGCCCCAAAACCTGGGTCCCATTGAGGAACCTCTGGATGGACCTGGAGTAAGCAGCAAAGCCCAGAGATCCAAGTTTTAGAATCTACATATCTTACAGTGTTTACCCAAATAACTGCAAATATTAATAAGAATAAACTTAATTTCTTAGTATATACTAGCAGCAAGGGATCACTTAATCACTTAATCACTTAACTTCCCGTTAGTCGTTGATTTGCTCGAGCGGGCGCCAGTAACGTCTCCATTTGTCCCTGTCGCGTGCTAGTGTAGCCCAATGGCATCTGTTCGCTCTGGGAACATGAAGAGCCTCAAACCGATTGTTCATGATCTTGACGAAGAAGTCTGACTATCTGGTAGGTGGGCGGCCACGCGATCTTTTGACATCCCGTGGAATCCAGTCGGTAACAGCTCTAGTCCAGCGGTGGTCTTTAAATCTCATTACGTGACCAGCCCATCTGATTTTTGACACCTTGGCAAATGAGACAGCGTCTCTGATTCTTGATCATCGACGGATGTCAGAACTCCGGATTCTTTCTCTCATTTGAGTGAAACGTGATATTCCAAGCATAGCTCTTTCTATTCTTCTTTGGGAGACCTGAATGGCGTTCTCATCTTGTTTGCGTAGGGCCCAGGTCTTTGAGGCAAGGGATAGAGAAAAGAGATAGAGAAAGGCAGCAAGGGATAGAGAAAAGCAATATAGAAGCTTGTCACCACTGAGTGAATTTCTAGGTATAGTCTCAGACAGAGTGTCTCCTTGAGTTATTCCCCACCGAAGAATTGCCTCTATAAAAATGCTTTATAGAGGTAAATGATCAATCATACCTACATGCAGTCCTACACCTCAACCCCTGAAGATGTTCTTTAGGTATGCTATTCAGTTCTGAATTAAATGTCCACTGTCTATTGGCCATCAGTGGTCTATGTCTCTTCGTTCATCCATTGGGGAGGCTGGGGAAGGTGGGGAGGTAACTTTTGGCCACCAAACGCGTTGTACACCTTTACTCACAGGTGATAATGGTTGTGGGATTTGTTTTGGAATATTGAATGCCTGTAACAAATCATCATGAACAACTTTGCAAACCACAGTGTTTATATAAAGTATAGGGGGAAATTTTACGTAAGTTGACCTTATCTATTTCATGCAAACTCCAAACTACATTAGCACAGAATTTCTTTTAACAGTTTTATTAATGACAGGTAAACCATGATTTTTACCATAATGAAGATACAATAGAAAATAAAATTGAATGCAATGTACTTTAGATTCCATAGATGAAAACTTTCTTGTGTAAATGAGAATAAACATTGTATTATATTGCATTAAAAGATTTTATTTTCCTCATTTTCATAGGTTAAAATCTATAGCAATAAAAAATTGGCTCTTACTGGTTTATTTTCTCATCATTCTGTTTGCCATTTCTTAAAATTTTGTTGGAAAAGTAATATAAAATTTATTATGTGCCTAAAAGACAAGTAATCTAAAATTTGTTGTGTAATTAGTGGGGAGGCAGATTGAGGCTGGAAGGAAAAATAAGGACATTGGTGGAAGGAAGTTCACACTGGTGGTGTGGAAACACTAAATTCCTGAAACAACTGTATAATGAGTAAGATTTTAAATCATGGTGTTTTAAATAATTTTTTAAAGTTGGGGGGATAGCTTGTAACTCTTGATGGACTTCTTTGATAATTTTACTGAAATCTTTGTTCCTAGAGTGTAGCCTATTCTCCCAGGGCGTTCAGCCACACTCTGGACCTAAAATTCTTCATTTTAGAGGATTTTTTTGGGGTGGTAGTGGTGGTAGTAGTGGTGGTGGTGGTGGTGGTGGTGGTGGGTCAGGGGGTGAGGGTGGGGTCTGACTTCTCAGTTGGTTCCTGAATTTTAAAGGCCTTTATGTCTGTGGGCAGGTTTAAGCTCCAGTGTCTTGCCCAACACACATTACCAGGTCAACATTTTAATTTCTATCTGCCACACTTAATTTTTTTCTACGAACTCCATTTCCTTTGTGACTAAACACACATGAACACTCATTCTCTCTCTGATTCTTCTTTCTTCATGTGTGCATATACACAGACACACACAGGTATCAACAATATGCTTCCACACCCAGAGTTCATGCTCTTTTCTTTTTTTCCAACCACTATGGTCCACTAAGGGTAACGTTTTGGTTAATATCTAAATTGCTGGGGTGTATTCCTCCAAACCCATTCAATGGGGGCTCTATTTGGGATGGTTTAATTGTTGGTAGAAATGGTACTTATCTCCTCAAAGAGTTACTGTGAAAAATAAAATAGCTTACACTCATGAAAGTGTTTTCCAACCAGTGATCTTATTATTATTATATTATTATTATAAGTAAATGAGGAAAATAAAATCCTTTAATACAATATAATACAATGTTTATTCTCATTTACACAAGAAAGTTTTCATCTATGGAATCTAAAGTACATTGCATAATAATATTATGCAAGCACATTGAATAATAATATCAAAAAAGACAAAGTAACCTGTGATTGACCAAGGCATAAATCTTAGTTTCTAAAACTGCCACAAAGCACATTATTCAGGTGAATTCTAGTCTCCATGAAAGACAACTTCAGCCATAGGCAATGGTTATAGATTATTTACTGATCATCTCAGGGTTGGAACCACTGCTTAATAGGCTTGGTGGGTGGTCAGAATGGTACTAATACAGATGAAATGAAAGAATTCCTTCTGCTTCCAGATGTTGTTAATAGTGGTGATGCAAAGGTTATCATACACTCGAAGGTCTGTGCATAGAAGTGCTGTTATTAATTAGAAATATTATTCATTTTTCCTAATGATGATCTTTGGAGGTCCTCTCATGTCTAGATTCAATGAGGAGTAAGAATTATTTTCCACTGATCTGGCTCTACTCTTTGGCTTTCCAATTCACTGTGGGACTGGAGAGCCTATCAGCAGATATTTGCAGTATAATCAAATAGACAGCTGTGTCTGGAGGACCATAGGCAATTAGCCACATAGCCCTCTTTCAATGGACCAGTTTTCCAGGAATTCAGAGATTAACTGATGTGTTGTGAAATAAAATTGTGGGTTTGGACAGTGGACAATGATCCACATTTCCTAATTCAAGACACAACACTTGATCATCTTAAATGTGCAGTCAATTTTACAGAAAAATAACCAGAAAAGTCATAGGAGAATGCCAGGTAAAATGGGATAGTGACTTCCTCATCCAGCAACACTACCCAATGTTAAATGTTATGTTAAATTTTTCCTGTTTCCGGTGCACAACTCATTAAGTTACTAAAATGCTTCCATTAACTCATGTTCTGGTGGCCAAGATACACCTCGGAATTAGATTCTTCCTTTATTTCTTTATGTAGCACAACAGAGCTATGGGGTAATAAAGCAACAATGTGATTCAGGCTCCACAGCAAAATCACTAGATCCTTAGTAGTGCCTATTGCCACAGATTGGAAAACAGTTCTCTGAATTTTTCAAGAACTTCTGGGATCTGACATTGTACTTAGTAGTGGTAAATACCATCTTCCTCCCCTTTTCTCCCCACTAATTAGGCATCCCAGTCTTTAGCAAATGGGGCTGCTTGGCATCTTGGGTACAGAATGTAGATTTATGACCCAGCCCAGCTGGTGGTTCCTGGGGACCATGCAGCTAGTCCTTATGCTCAGGGTTGGTTCCTGTCCCTTCTCCCTCTCCATAATCTTGCTCTCAGTCATCTCACATAGTTTCCCTAGTAGCTCCCATGCACTGATAGGTGTGGACCAAAATCAAAAGTCCCCATCCCAGAGAAACAGGACTCCTTGTGGTGGAAGGACCATAACCTTTGAATCTAGTAAGTTCAGAACTTGAGTTCCAGTTCTGCTACTCATTCTCTGTAGACCTTTGAAGTGTTACTTAGTTCTCTCCCAGCAGATCCTGAAGTTTAAAGCTAATATATAATGTCTTGTGAAAAGACAGTATTTCATAAATAGGAGTGAATATTGGACACCAATTTTCCTTCTTCTAGGTTATACTACAAGGTTGTTATATTTCCTCCATGGTAAATATCTACCCAAAATTTGTGAGGGTAGGGAGTGATGTGTGTATGTGTTAAAATTTTAATACATATGTACAACTTAAGGTTTTAGCATCCTTGGGATTTTTTCACTCAGAGAACTCACCTTCTCTTCTTTTAAAGATGAATGGAAATATTATTTCATCTTATTTAGCTTTAGATAACTGAGTGAATTAAAATGTATTTATTATGTATTTATAATGTCTTTAGGTTATTCAATGGGACTTACAGTGTTATATGTTTTGTCCCTCATTTTCAAAAGTCTTAGAGTCAAATGGGAAAACTGTGTTCACTTATTCTAAACTGTGTTCACATACAACTGCAACTTGATAACTGGGAGAGAGAAGTAGACATTTAATAATCCTTTGGGAAAATAAGAGAAGATTATATGGAAACGAGACCACTGGAACTGAGCACCAAGGGTTGAATGATTGGGATGGAGGAAGGCTGAGAGAGGAAATTTCAATTCACATCATTGATGCAACATTTAATTTCTGCAGCAGTTAATTATTTTATTGAATCTCTCATTCCCAAAATGCTGCATAACACTAGCCAGTTTCACTAAATTCAGAGACTCTTATCAGAGCATGCATTCTCCTGCACTCCCTAGTAATGGGATCCCTCTGCAATCCCTCATTTGAGAATTTGGGCTTTTTAGGTAATTTCTGCTGAAAGAAGGACTTGCACTGGGGAAAAAAAGCCTTAAGAAGCAGCTGGAGTTACTCTTTTCTCAGTGAGTTTTCAAACCCCCAAGTAAAGCAGTTTTCCCCCCTGGATCACAAAGAGCTTAGATTTCCATTTTAGAGACAGAAGGTTTCTATTATGCAATTTGTTCCCACTATTTTTCTCACTTTACATTGGAAAATTGATCTTAAGCAAGTGTCTCGTCTACAGAACTCTACAGGACATCTTATAACAAAACATCCCTTCTTGTTTCATTTGGCTGGGTGAAGGCTACTTTATGAAAATGTAATTCAGAGCTTATCAACTGGATCTTGGTTACTCTCTCTTGAGTTTAAAAATACTAGAATGTTTCTCTTGTTTTTCTTAAAACTGAGATCTAAATCCAGTCTTCAGAGAACTTGTTGGCTGTAGGTCTGGCTCAGTAGATGGTATGTTCGTACACCAGAAAACTCTTTTCTTCAAACTTAACGGCGCCCTCAAGTGGCACATCCCATTTCAAAAGCTAAACCAAGAGCAACCTTTTCAGAATCTTCCTTAGAAATGGGAGATAAAAAAATTTCCCCAGTTAAGGTTATCAGCAAAGTTTATTGTCTTTCAACATGACTATTTAAATTCTTTCTTATTGGAGCTGGAGCAACAGCACGGCGGGTAGGGCATTTTCCTTGTACGCGGCCAACCCGGTTTGATTCCCAGAATTCCATATGGTCCCCCAAGCACCACCAGGAATAATTCCTGAGTGCAGAGCATCGCCAGGTATGACCCAAAAAGAAAAAAAATCTCTCTTATTATTCTTTAACTCATGGAATATTTGAGATGTTTTTGTTCCCTGTTTTCATGAGAACAAGTTAGGTGTAAGCACTAATGCCAGGTGGGTTTTGAGAACATTCTCATCAAAAGGTGGTTGCATGTGTGCAATCAATCATTAATTTGGAATTGACATTCAAGGAAGGGAGGAGTTTTGAGAACATAATAAATGCTTTGAAAATAAAGAGTACTCTGACATTTTCCCTTCCCACACATGCAGTTTCAAAAGGGCCAATGATTTATGCTTGTAGTAAAGAGCACTGAATTCTTTGGTCCTCTCCGAAGAGTAGGTGGTTAGGTTACTGGTGGGATGAACTTTGAACACAAAACCTTTAAAGAATTCTAAGTAGATGGATTAGGAGTTTCCCACAGGCTAGGAATTATTCACCAAACCTTCCCATGCCCCTCAGTTTAATAGGGAACGAGACAGCTGATATGAGAGAAAAGAAAGTCATAAATTATGAATGGACAGTTCAGTGTCTGTTGTATGGGTGTTGAATCAGTCACTTGGCTCAATGAATCAACTAAGCAGCTTGGAAACACTACCTTTCCTCTCTTACTCTGATAAAGATTTGCTGTGGTCATTACATTCTCTTTTAAAAGGCTGCCCTCTTTCCTTTCTGCCTCTGCCAATCCCGAAATCTTCCCCTCCTGCTCATGACAAGGCTTCTATGCTCCATTTGTACATCACATCTCAAAATCTCTCTCTCCCTCCCTCTCTCTCTTTCTCTCTCATTCTCTCTTATACATCCAGTCCTATATATTGTTCCAATGAATACTGTTTAGAAATAAGGATGAAAAAGTAGAGAGAGAGTGTGGGGTAATTGTCTGCCATAGAGGCAGGGGGAGGGGCTGGATGGGGGTGGGGATTCTGGGAATATTGGTGGTAGAAAATGTGCACTGCTGGAGAGATCATTATATGACTGAAACGCAATCATGAGAGTTTTGTAACTGTATCTCATGGTGATTCAATTAAAAAAAGTAAAAGAAATACGGTGAATAGATTTTATATGTAAGTAGACAGAAAGTAAGTCCAACTAGAACTGTTTTCAATATACCAGAAATAGTCAAGCTACTTAAAACGATATATTTTTATAGCGATTAGGCAGGAAAAAGATATTAAGGGCATTCAGGTAGGAAAGGAAGAAATCAAGCTCTCACTATTCGCAGATGATATGATACTCTACTTAGAGAACCCAATAACTTCCACCAAAAAACTCCTAGAAACAATAGACTCGTATAGTAAAGTTGCAGGTTATAAAATCAATACCCAAAAGTCCATGGCTTTCCTATACGCAAACAGTGAGAGAGAAGAAAGCAACATGAAAAAAACAATCCCATTCACAATTGTGCCCCAGAAAATCAAGTACCTAGGAATCAGCTTAACTAAGGAAGTAAAGGACCTGTACAAAGAAAACTACAAAACGCTACTTTAGGAAATAAAAGAGGACATGAGGAAATGGAAAGATATCCCCTGCTCATGGGTCGGGAGACTTAACATTGTCAAAATGGCAATACTACCGAAAGCATTGTATAAATTCAATGCAATCCCTATAAGGATACCCATGACATTCTTCAAAGAAATGGAGCAAACACTCTTGAAATTTATATGGAACAATAAGCCCCCACGAATAGCTAAAGCAATTCTTGGGAAAAAGAAAATGGGAGGAATCAACCTCCCGAACTTCAAACTGTACTACAAAGCAGTAATAATTAAAACAGCATGGTACTGGAACAAAGGCAGAACTGCAGACCAATGGAACAGGGTTGAATACACTGACATCTCTCCTCAATCATATGCTCATCTAATCTTTGATAAAGGTGCAAGTAATGTGAAGTGGAGTAAGGAAAGCCTCTTTAATAAATTGTGTTGGCATCACTGGACGGCTACATGCAAAAAAATAGGCTCAGAACTCTGCCTAACACCATGTACAAAAGTAAGATCAAAATGGATTAAAGACCTCAACATCAGACCAGAAACCATAAGGTACATTGAAGATAAAGTTGGCAAAACCCTCCATGACATTGAAGCTAATGGTATCTTCAAAGATGCCACGCCACTGGCCGAGCAAGTGAAAACAGAGATAGATAAATGGGACTATCTTAAACTAAGAAGCTTCTGCACCTCCAAAGAAACAGTGACCAAAATACAAAGACAGTCTACAGAATGGGAAAGGATATTCACCGAATACACATCTGACAAGGGGTTGATATCCAGGATATACAAAATACTGGTTAAACTCCACAAGAAGAAAACATCCAACCCCATCCAAAAATGGGGCAATGAAATGAACAGAAACTTTCTCAAAGAAGAAATCCGAATGGCAAAAAAGCACATGAGAAAATGCTCTACATCATTAATCATCAGGGAGATGCAGATCAAAACCACAATGAGATACCATCTCACACCTCAGAGACTGGCCCAAATTCAAAAGAACAAAAGCAACCGATGCTGGCGTGGATGTGGCGAGAAAGGGACACTCCTTCACTGTTGGTGGGAATGTCCACTGGTTCAGCCCTTCTGGAAAACAGTATGGACGATTCTCAAAAAATTAGAAATTGAGCTCCCATTTGACCCAGCAATACCACTCCTGGGAATATATCCCAGAGAGGCAAAAATGTATAGTCGAAGTGACATCTGCACTTGTTTGTTCATTGCAGCCCTCTTTACAATAGCCAGAAACTGGAAGAAACCTGAATGCCCAAGAACAGATGACTGGTTAAAGAAACTTTGGTACATCTACACAATGGAGTACTATGTAGCTCTTAGAAAAGATGAAGTCATGAAATTTACATACAAGTGGTACAATATGGAAAGTATCATGCTAAGCGAAATGAGTCAGAAAGAGAGGGATAGACATAGAAAGATTGCATTCATCTGGGGGATATAAAGTAACAAAGTATGAGATTAATACCCAAGAATAGCTGAGATCAGCACCAGGAGGATTACTCCATAACTTAGAGGCCAGCCGGGTATCCTAGAGGAAAGGGCTATTCAGATAGAGAAGGGAGCACCAAATAAAGGATGTGTGGAGGATCCTCCCAGGAGGGGAGATGCATGTCGAAAGTAGACTATGGACTGAACATGTTTGCCACTCAATGCCTCTTTTGCAGACCACAACACCCAAAAGGAGAGAGAGAACACAGGGGATTGCCCTGCCACAGAGACGGGGGGATGGGGGGATGGGGGTGGGAGGGATATTATCCATGGTGGTGGAAAATGGGCACTGGTGGAGGGATGGGTATCTGATCATTGTATAATTGAAACCAAAGCACAAAAAATTGTAAATCTACAACTTAAAAAAAATAAAATAAAATAAAGGGAAAAAAAAAACGATATATTTTTAATAGTCAAACTACTTACAATTATATATAACAGAAGAAAAGGGAAGTAGAACCAGACCAAGGATAAATGCCCCATCCTTCAGGTCCATGTTGAGCCCACCTATACTTGGCAGGCACTGTTTTATAGAAAAAATATCACAGCCCCCAAGATCAGTTTCCTGCTCTCTGACCTAAAACCTTGCCACACTAAGTACATCTGCCCTCCTCTCCTCTTCCTTAGGACAAACCACCTGTCACCAGACCTTATGTTCTCCTGTTTCTTTGAGGTCTCTCCTCATCCACTCATTTCTCTGCTGTAATTTTGCATCTCTTTTTCTCTCTATTTTTTCTGGTCTAAATGCGAAGTTTTTGAGTTTAGATACTATCTAAATACTATCTCCCTCACCCTATCACCCAAGTACATTCTGCCTTTTCAGTCACTCTGAAGTACTGGTCCAGGGGAGGTGCTTTTTCTGGGTGTTCCGTTACCTGAGAAAATATCATTTCCGTCTGGTGCCAAGTTATTGAAACTACTGTCAAGTCATTAAAACTAGTCAGGTAAAGTTTACTCAAGGGACCCAAACCACAGGTGGACTTTGGCCTGTGTCATATCTGACTTCTGAGGGTGGCTTCAGTATTGCTGGGCATCACTCATGACTACTCTCCTCCTTCCATCTCTGGGAAAACGTCCTTGTCTTTCTGATGCCAGAGGCTGTGCACTGATCGTCTCCAGTCTCCAGTCAAATGCCACCATTCAAGGCAAGAAACTCATTTATGCCGTGCAAATGTAAAATACTTGGCTATTTCCACCATCTGCAGAAGGCGCTCGAGACACAGATTCTAAGCTGCGGGCTGAAAGCAGCCTGGGCAAAGCTGGGACCTATTTATTATATTTCATTTGAAAATCCTTGAAGCTCATGATTCTGTGGAGGTGTCCCCTGACTAAGGGATACTTCCCCCCAAGTCATCCAATTGTGGATGAGGGTAGGACTGAGTCACGAAGATAAACGTATGCAGTGGGAAGGAGGCAGAAGACAGCAGTAAAATGGTTCTTTGGATAGCAGGGACACTTTCATCATTAATTTCCTAGATCTAACGTAGTCTAAGATAACTTTATGAGGCTTATGCTTCTCTGGAAAGGGTTTTGGAGAAAAAAAATTTGTCTTTAAATGTAAGTTCTTCAGAAATATAATAATATATTATATTATATATATATAAAATATAATATAAATAATTTTCCTAAGCAGCCTAGTGCCCATGCTATTGTGTCTGAGCCCCAGGGCTGTTGCACAGGGGAGGCCGAGGAAGCAGCCTCTGATTTCCCAGCAGCTAATGAGTTCACATCCTGTGGACTTAAGTGTAAGTGGCCACAAATTACTCTGTAACTTTGAGTCTCTGAACAGGGATTCTGTGGGGTCAAACTCTAAATGGGCTTTGTGTGTTGATCTGTGGGGAACTCCTTTCCCCTCAGAGCTGGCTGTGTGAACCTTCCTTACTGCTGCACGACATTAAGTAGAAAATGGCTACCTGATGAAGACTGTGCTAGCAGGAGATCAGGTTGTCAGAAGCAAAGGATTTACCTGCTATGGAAGTTTCCAAGAACTTCTGTTGTGATTCCTACAGAGCCAGCTTGACACACCTGTAACTGAAAGACCTCAGTAAAAGTTCATTTGTTCAAGGTACCATGCAATGTCAGAGTGGGCCATGCAATGTCAGAGTGGGCCAGGATTTCAGACATCCATAGCCTGGCATTCTCGTAAAAAAAAAAAATACCCCGTGTGTGTCTGTGAGTGTAATACACAGACTGCTACAGATTGATTCAAGCCTTTTGATTTATGCTTTAGCTAGCTACTTGGTACTGCTGACAGCCAAATAAAAAACGGTAGCTAAGTGAAACACAAAGATTTTCGGAAATAAATTCCCCATGGGTGTGTCACTCCACCTGGGCCTGTAATGGAAGACGGCCTCCCTCTCTCTGTTCACACAATGCCAACTGACTTCAGCCTTGCTCCTTCATAGAAACATTTTTCTTGGTCTCACCAATGCTCATGCATGTCCTAGAAGGACTTCTGGGTCACTCCCAGGTTTTTCTGCACCAGAGCACATCACTCTCTGAAGCCTTTCCCCTCAGTTCAGAGACATTATCCCCTGTACCCCTGCCTCCACCCTCGACCCCCCCACACCTATTTTAGCCTCTCTCTCTCTCTCTCTCTCTCTCTCTCTCTTTCTCTCTGTTTATAAACCAAACTTAGGTGAATGGAAGCCCCTGTTGACTTTCTGGATGAGTTGGAACCACAGCTCAGGACATTCCTTGTGATAGCACTGGTGCATCAGATCTCAACAGGCTCACTTCTAGGGGCCAGGGCTATCACCTATAACTCAAGCTAATTGCATCCAATTACAATCAGATTAATTGGGTGAAATAACATATTACAAGAATATTGACAGTAAAAGGAGGGGAGAATACAAATGCTAAGGCAACCAGAAGGCCAACCTGATAATCCAAAGTGTGGGGCAAGATTTTCACTTCAGCTCCTTTATGAAGATGTGTGTGTGTGTGTGTGTGTGTGTGTGTGTGTGTGTGTGTGTGTGGTTATTGCTAAATTCTAGAAAAGAATTCCATGGATCTAGAAAAGATCCATGGACCTGTGTTTAAAGTGACGTAGATGGACTTAATTTGCCTCCTATATTTTTATCTACTTTCAAAGATGCATCACATGTTCATTTTAATTTGGCTTTTTCTCTAATCACATGTGAGTTGGGTCAGCCCAGAGAAGGACACTTTGAAACATGCATATACAGTTCTGCCTCTGCCCTGTATATGCAGGTTTCTTATCTCTGGAATCCCTGGAATCCACAACAGAAGACAACCTACCTGACCTTGGTGCTAGCTGCCTAACCCCCACCCCAGGCCGCCTTCATTTCAGTATAAACCCAATTTTAAATACAGGTGTTATTAGCCTCCGTAGAGACTTGTGAGATCTTCCTGGGAGTATTCTCTTTCCAAAAAAGTCCATTTCAGTCTGATTCTCCTCTAAGACTCTGTTTCTCCTTTCTGCAACTCAGTGCCCAGACCTTTCAATCTGTTTATCCATGTCCTTGTTAACAAGTGGCTACTTCAGTTGATCCTAAAAGTCATTTCAACAATACCTATCTCCTGATAAGTTAGGGTCTTTATTTGTTCATACATGTAACAGTCCTAAAATTCAAATCTTTATGACAGGCCAATTGGTCTTACCACCTATCAGAATTCTGTTATTGGAAGTGGTGGAAATAATTTGTTTGGATATTTACAGCTTCTCTCTTGGGGGATGAGGGTGGAGGGTTCCTTCATTGGCACTCAAACAAGTTGCTCTTTTGGTAGCAGGAATCCATTCACAGAGGACTTAGGCTTTGGAGAATATGGAACTAAGGCAACACTCAGGCTCTGGCTCATTCCCCGTTGGCACATCCTCTATAAAGACAATGGCCAATGGCACTATTAAGAACAAAGGGCAAAGGAGGAATCTCCACTCCAAGTTGAAGAGTTTACCTTGGACTTGAGTGGCAGGGTAACTACTTAATCTGCCATTTGTTTCTTCCCAATATCTGGGACACAGATAAGCCCAGAAAGGGAAAAGAACTAGACACATAATGAGGGGATTACTCCTACATGGTGGGATACCCAGTTTCTCTGGGTGCTAATTAAAAGAACTGAATTTAAATGGCAAAACTGTACTGATGCCAATGATGACAAATTAGAATAATAAAATTTCAGGGCTGGAGGCAGTGTGCAGATCATTGAATCCAATCCATTCAGTGTAAAGGGGAAGATGCTGAAGGTGGACCTTGAGTAGATTTCTATCCTATATCTAGAGGCAGAGTTACAAACTCCAATCTATCTGATAGGAAGTCCTAAGAAAATAATTACACCTGTGGACAGTTGCGGGGTTGCTGGTAATTTCAAACATAATGTGAATGGTATTTAACAAAATGTATGACTAACCTATGAAGGAAATTAAGATAGCCCTGTGCTGAAAGAAAGTTAGAGATAATTCATTCAGGGATGTTCAGGGGTTTACCAGAGAGGCTTCTGGGCTTGACTGGGGTTCCAGACATAGTAAAACCACTTGCACTTCTCTCTAGACTCTATGCTCAACACTCAGCTCTCATGAGTTGGCAACACCACACACCCCACCTAGAGGGTCAATGTTCTTGTCTCCATTTATGAAGTGGCTGAAGTTGGCACAACTGAGAGATTTGTCCAAAAGCATTTAGGACTCTCAAGGCACGAAACCTGGGTTCTTAACCAAAGATGACATTTGAGTAGAGGATCCTTGGGGGAACGTTGGGGACCAGTTGAGGCCTCTCTTGGGATCTTGTTCTGTACTGCTCCTGCTTAAAAATTTCTGTGTATGCCCTAGTCTGCCAGGAGAAAAGTGGCATGCTCTGATGAACCTTGACTGAACTGGCCTTTTAGCCTCATACAAACTTTTATAACAATCCACACAACCAGACTTCTGGCAGGGTGAAGTTAGTCTGGAGTGCTTCAATTAGCACCCCATATGAGTTCATAAGCAATGTATGTGCTTATAAACTCATATTCTTGATAGAGAGATGTCTATCAAGACATGTCTATCATTTGTTTAAAATTTGAGAATGGTAAATCTCGAAAAGAAGGGCTGTGCAGGTGTGGCACAATCTCCATATTTTCCTGAGTTGTACCTGATGAGAGAGTCATAGTTACTGAGAGCAGGAGGTTTGTGCAGAGCCAGAGAAATTGATCCTTTTGCTGGTCAGTTCTTTTTTTAGCTGCCCATTAGCTCATTGTATTGGATTTTTTTCTTTTTTTGGCTTGACAGTCCACAGTACTGACAAAGTACACTTTTATGGAGGATTTTGGGAGGATGTGTGTGTGGGAATGAAATAAAGAAAAAAGAAGATGTAGAAAAGAATGTCTAGGGGTGGAATTCCATGGACCCTCCACAACATAAGGGCTGAGAAAGCCAGAAAGTCTAAATGGACTCCTTAAACTACTCTGAAATCCTGGTCCAATTTAGCTTGATGTTAGCTTGACACTCCTGTGGCAAATCTGTCTTCAGTCATCTGCATGTGTGCCCCTTCTCTCTAAAGCCTGCAAAACATAAGAGAGAACTGCAGAGACATAACACATGCTGGGGTTAAAAGTTCTTTTGGTTACAAGCAATAGAACTAGACAGAGCCAGTTTAGATTTTAAAAGGATTTCATTGACTCATGTAACTAAATCCTAGAAAAGATAAAGTTTTTTCCCCAAAAAAACTATTCCCTACTCCACATTCCAATCTTCTGTCTTTGCTTTTAAAGTCATAAGATTCTTTGAAAAATCGGCAGACTAGGGGCTGGAGCAATAGGGTAGCGTAGGGTGGGGCGTTCGCCTTGTATATGGTTGACCGGGTCCGATTCCCAGCATCCCATATAGTCCCCTGAGCACCTCCAGGGATAATTCCTGAGTGCAGAGCCAGGAGTAACCCCTGTGCATCGCCGGGTGTGACACAAAAAGAAAAAAATTCAGCAGACTTGGCCAAGTAGAGTTTCCCTTTCTGGCGGGCAGACCCTCTTTCTTTAGAGCTTTCCACAAAGTTGCTGTTGCAACTGATGAGCTCTGTTGACATCAGATGCTCCCTGTGCTACCCAAAGACTGTGGATGGAAAAGGTCCTGCTCCCATTTTCGACACCCCTCAGGAGCAGGAATAAGGATCAGCTTCCCTAGAGAAGGAAGGCGAGGCTCCCAGGAGGATGGAGTGAGGTTGGGGGGGGGGGGGGTGGAGGCTGAAACAAACCCTGTCTGTTCAGGCTTAAAACAAAGTACAGTTCATCTGTCGTGGGCACTGAAGAAAAGGTCAGCATTGGAGTCAATGCTTAAAAAGCCCTTGATGAACAGGGAGCCCAAGCCTTGAATTTTATTAGAAACAAAAAGAAAAGAAAAGTTACCCTGACCCGTGTACAGTTGGAGGTATGTACCCCATCTCCTCCCAGTCACTTCAGTGTGCATGGGAGGGAGGCCTCCTAAGAGAGAGGGTCAGGCACAGACCCTGTGCCTCGAGGTGTGGGCAAGAAACATTATGGAATTGGGGGTCAAACCAGGTTCCATCCCTGGCACTCCCTATGATCCCCAGAGCATGGAGCCAGGAGTAAGCTTTGAATCTGAGCACTACTGAGTATGGCCCAAAAATGGAAAGGAAAGAAAGGAAAAAAGAAAGAAAGGAATAGAGAAAGAAGGAATGAAAGAAGAAAGAAAGAAAGAAAGAAAGAAAGAAAGAAAGAAAGAAAGAAAGAAAGAAAGAGAAGGAAAGAAGGAAAGAAGAAAAGAGGAAGGAAGGGAGGGAGGGAAGGAGGAATGAAGGAAGGAAGGAAAAAAGAAAGAAAGGGAAAAAAGGAAAAAATCAATGGGAACTAATTCTAAGGTGAATAAACTAATAAAATAATCACCCTCCTGTGAGAAATTTCACAGAGTATTATAAATGCTAGTATTATAAATATATTATTTTCAGAGTATTATAAATGCTTACCTTCCATGAAAAGCATTTTACCCTCTTTGCAACCAAACCATTTCCATTTTTCCCCCAAATGCACAGAAGCCCAAATAATTGCTCTGGTTTTCAGTCACCTCAGCTAGTGATGCTGGACTGTGATAAAACTGAAACTATCCTTTTTCTTCATTGTAAGTAGGGATCACATTCCTTTTTCTAGGATTCAATCCTATATGTCTGTCTATTTGCTTTTTGTTATTTTGATGGACTTAGTAGGGACCTTTAAACACTTGGGCTTGTCAAACTAGAATTTTCATTCCTCTTTCCCCTACCCAAGGGGTAATGGAAATTCTTTTTTTTCTTTTTGGGTCACACCCAGCCATGCACAGGGGTTACTCCTGGCTCTGCACTCAGGAATTACTCCGGGCGGTGCTTGAGGGGACCAGATGGGATGCTGGGAATTGAACCTGGGTCGGCTGTGTGCAAGGCAAACGCCCCGCTCGCTGTGCTATCGCTCTAGTCCCAGTAATGGAAATTTCTAAACATCAAGTGGGACTGCAATTGATTTAGTGCCGGAGAGGTGAAACATGGTAAAATACTGGGACGTTGTTTATTAACGGTTTCTTTGTTATTCTCAGGAGTAGATTTTATGATTTAGAAAACGTTTCCTGATTTTGAAATTTTAACAATACAGCCCCTAAGACTCAAAAAAGTGAAATGTGTGGACTCATTAATGGAAAGGGCAAGGGGGACAGTTTAGGGTGACTGGAGGGTTTGTCATTTTGGTGCCTTTTTCAACTTTATGTGCTGGAGCGATAGCACAGCGGTAGGGCTGTTTGCCTTGCACGTGGACAGCCCGGCTGAGCCGGATTCGATTCCTCCGCCCCTCTTGGAGAGCCCGGCAAGCTACCAAGAGTATCTTGCCCACACGGCAAAGTCTGGCAAGCTACCTGTGGCGTATTTGATATGCCAAACACAGTAACAAGTCTCAAAATGGGCCCGTACAGCTGGGAGGACAGTGCTACGGTGCAGTGCTACAGTTTCAACTTTATGACCTTACCTCTACTTTATAGTCTTAATAAGTTTTAAAGGCTGTTAAAACCTTAAAAATGGGCTTTAAAGGGCTGTTTTTAATTAGAAAAATGTACACATACCTGAGAAAGTCTGTAAAGATCCTACTCACATCCATATCAACTTTGTATCCTTACAAAGATTGGTGGTTGGGCATGCCTGTTTTTTGTGTTATCTGTTTCTAATGAATTTTAATTTTATGTAAGTTCTTATGCTTCTCTAGGCCAGAATTTACTCACCTATAGAGTGATAGGCTGGCAGGCTAAATTGGTTTAATAAATTATTTTTTATTGAATCCCCATGAATTTACAAAGTAACAAAGATATTTATGATTGAGTTTCAGGTGTATATTGTTCTAGCACCAATGCCTTCACTGGTGGCTTAATAGATTCTTGCTCCGACCTATCTTAGATTGGTCATGGAGTGCTCCCAGTAAGAGAGAACCATCACGAGGTGAGAAAAGCAGACCAAAGGTCCAAGGTAAGCAAAACTGTGGTTTTCTCTGATCCAGGCACAGCTCAGGAAACAGCTCAGGAACAGGAATGGCAACTTAGAATGGCTCATATTTTACACATGAGTTTCAGTCAGCCATTGGGTATAGGTTGCCCTGCAGGGCAGGATTTATCATTCATTTCACTAATTTCTGGATAATGCAATTAATCAGATGCAGAATGGGTGCACCGACCTATTAAAGGGACTCTGCATGGGGCACCACGCAGACTACCACCTGGATGCCAAGATCTGTGCTAACCATTGAAAAGGCTATCAAAAATGTAGCCCCCGATCATAGGAAACTCATGGAATAGTACAGAAGATAAGTGCAGTCTTTTTTTTTTTTTTTAAATTTTTTTTTATTTTTTTTTTTCCCCTTTATTTTATTTTATTTTTTTTAAAGTTGTAGATTTACAATTTTTTGTGCTTTGGTTTCAGTTATACAATGATCAGATACCCATCCCTCCACCAGTGCCCATTTTCCACCACCATGGATAATATCCCTCCCACCCCCATCCCCCCATCCCCCCGTCTCTGTGGCAGGGCAATCCCCTGTGTTCTCTCTCTCCTTTTGGGTGTTGTGGTCTGCAAAAGAGGCATTGAGTGGCAAACATGTTCAGTCCATAGTCTACTTTCGACATGCATCTCCCCTCCTGGGAGGATCCTCCAAACATCCTTTATTTGGTGCTCCCTTCTCTATCTGAATAGCCCTTTCCTCTAGGATACCCGGCTGGCCTCTAAGTTATGGAGTAATCCTCCTGGTGCTGATCTCAGCTATTCTTGGGTATTAATCTCATGATAAGTGCAGTCTTAACGAAAGCAGCAGGAGATGCTGGAGTGGTGTACCAGCAGCATTTATAGTAGCCGGGTTTTATTTCTGAAGGGTATCAGGACAGTGTATTGTGGATTCTACCACATTCAGTGACTGGCATCCCAACTAATACTAAATCCTGAAAAAAAGGACATGGTGAGAAACTTTATGTTCCTCCTATACATTGATCATTTAACTTTAGCTAATAGCTCTGTGTGACTCAGTGGTTCCCTGATGAAATGATTCAAACCTTCACCCTATTGGGTCAACCTGCTCTTCTCAGGTGGCTGCACTTTCTTATTTATGCCAATGAGGTCCCAAGAGGTCTCCAAGGGGACTACACGGGGACTCCAGGTATTCCTCTGTGAATGCACCATGTACTTCTATCTCTGCCTAATGATTCAGACTCGACTATCTGCCACGTGAGGGACAAGTCTTTCCACCTGCTATGCCCTTACAATAAGTAGACTGAAATGGTCAAGTAGCAGCTAAAGGTTACTTGTAGCATAGAGAGAAAATCTTGCTGTGCTAGAAATGTATTGAATACATGGAATTCAATCAGATGGAGATCCTTACATCCCTTAGATCTTACTTTGGTTTTAAGAAGGAGAATGAGGTCTCCTTAGGCTGCAGAGAGAAATTTTAGTAGGGAAGGATGAAACTATCAATTTCTTTAGCTTCTGATCCTGTATCACTTACCCCAAATGGAGAGTTCAGTGGGAGAGGCTGTTGGCATTTGCTTTGCAAACAGGCAGGCAACAAGCCTTGCTCTTATTCCATGCAGGTAGACGGGAGGATTTTGTTGCTGTGAAGCTAGATAAAGGTCTATTGAAGGATTATGTGGGAATGTGATACTCACTATCCTTTTAGCTTCCTTAGTGAAAAGTGGCTCTCTCTGGTAGGTCTCTGGAGCTTACAGTGAATGAATGGACATGGGCGAGGCTAATGCTACCTTTGCAAAACAAATTGTCTCAAAAGGTTCCTCTTCTTTGCAGTACTTGATCAAAACAAGTAGGAGGAATTTAAAAGTTTAGAGCTTGCTTAGGAAATTTACTCAAGAACCCAAAAGATTGCTTAAAGGTCTTGGAAGCTAACTCGGAAGAGAGAACATTAAAGCATGCTCCTGTCACCGAATATGTCTCAATTGGGTGTAATACTAAGGGAATAAATTAAGAAATCCTCCTATAACAACAATAGAAAACCTGCTTCAGTTCCAACTGCCCCCTTGCTCTGCTGCCTTAAGGGTGGATAAGCCCTTTCTTCAATCTGTGAGTAGCTCTTTCTTGATCTGAAAAACTTGGAGGTTGAAGAAGGTGGGTAAACGCTACTGGCACCAGGGCATGTGAAGGTGGATGTGGAATTTAACAGTTTTGTATTCATCCTTCTCAAATACAATTTAAAATACAGAAAAGACCATTAACTGCTAAGTGAATGATGCTTGGAGGGCTCGCTCAGGATGGGAGATGCATACTGAAAGTAGACTACAGACCAAATATTACGGCCACTTAATACCTGTATTGCAAACCACAACACCCAAAAGGTGAGAGAGAGTAAAAGGGAATGTGCCTCCTACAGAGGCAGGGGGATGGGGAATGGTGGGAGGAATATTGGGAGCATTGGGAGTGGAGAATTGGCACTGGTGGAAGGATGGATACTTGATTATTGTATAACTGAAACATAATCACGAAAGTTTGCAAGTCAATAAATGTATCTCATGGTGATTCATTTAAATTTTTAAAAAAATTTTAAAAAAAACAAAAGAAAAGGCCATTAGATGTGCCCCTTGAGCAAGAAATGGAGAAAGATTTTATTTTATGTTAGACTTGGAGCAAGGAAAATTTTGTATGTTTGCATGAAAGTTCCAAAGAACATGAAGAAGATAATTTAACATTTTCAGTCCTTTTCAATGGCAAGAATGGCATTACATCCATCTCATGCCACCCATGTATTGCCCATTATTATCCTTCTTTAAGCTGTCTCAGGGGAATGAGACCCTTTGTAATTACCGGTTTTGGCATATCGAATACACAACAGATAGCTTGCGAGGCTCTGCCATGCGGGCGGAATACTCTTGATAGCTTGCCAGGCTCTCCAAGAGGGAAAGAGGCTTTTGGGGTGGCCTCTAATCGCCCTTGTAGGTGTTTCCATGGTTCCGTCCTGGAGCATGGCGGCATCTGGGTAGTTGAGGTAGTGGAGGGTAGTGGAGGTCTGCCCGTGAGGTATTTATCTGGTACCAGTAGGGGTAGGGTGGGTCTTCTGTGCGCAATCCAATCCCTGAGTCTCTGGCGGTTGGTGGAAGCAGACAGGGAAGGATGGGGTGGGGCTCCTGATTTTAATCCCTTCGTCACCTGTGGTTGGTGGGAGCAAGCAGAGAATCTCTGTCCCAGGGGTCCGGTGAGCCTGGAGTCCAAGGTCTCAGAGTTCCGCTTATCTTGTTCTGTGGAGTTTCAATTGTGCATGAGTCTCGGCCAGAGCATCTGGAAAGCGTCCTATAGTGTGGCGGCGGCTGGGTAGTGGAGGGAGTGGACAAGTAATAACAAAGGGTCTCATTCCCCTGACCCTGAAGGCGTCACCAATATGGCAGCATTGAGGAGGATGAGAAAGGAGAGGCTGATAAAATCTCAAGGCCGATCTTTTTTTTTTTCTTTTTCACACTCCAATCAGGCTGCCAAAACGAAGGAAGACAAAAATGATCGTCTGTACTTTCAATGCACATAGGCTAGCATCGGATGCATCCATTGAGGACCTGATGGTACAAGGGGCAAAAGATCAAGTATGACATCATTGGTCTGACCGAGACAAGAAGGCACCAATCTCATCATGCTGTTTTCAACACTGGAGAAGAATTGTTCCTCAGAACATGCGATAAAAGAGGCTTTGGAGGCTTTGGTGTCCTTGTCAACACAAACTTGGCCATGAGCATTGATTCATTCGAACGCCTAGCAACCCGAATTGGACAATTACACTTGAATAGATGTGGCTCACTGCCAGCAGTTTCTTTGTTGTCTATGCACCAACATCCAATTATGATGAAGGAGAAATTGAGAAGTTGTACATGGAGCTGGAGAAGTTCTATAAAGAAGACCACACCTTCTACAAGATCATTGTCAGTGGTTTTAATGTCAAGATAGGACCAAGAAGATCAGCTGAAGAACTCCACATCAGAACCCATGACCTAGAATGGAACGAACAGGGTGAGAGACTGTCTGAGTTCATCATGTCGACCAAGACCATCCATGGTAACTTACAGTTCCAGAAGGACAAATCTAAACGATGGACATGGGAGTCTCCTGGTGGATGGTTCCACAACAAAATAGACCACGTCATATTCAATCGACGGTTTTGCCTGACTGATGTCACTGTTGTTCCAAAATTCCAAACAAGATTGGACCACCGTATCCTTCCTGCAAAATTCTACTTCACAGAGAGGGGAGAAAGGGCCGCAAAGTTTAAGAAGAGAACTCCCAGAACAACCACCAACCGGGAGCTCTTTGGCACTATTGCTGCAACCTAGGAAGATGCCATTGTTGACAACATTGACAAGGAATACGATTGACTGGTTCAGCACCTCCATGATTGTGTGAGGAATGTCCAGAGAGAAATAACCACAAAAAACTCCTGTCATCGAAAACTTTTGAGTTTACTCGCTAATGTGGCTTGGCGCATGCCTCAGGCAACCGGAAGCGAACATCCGAGCTTGCAAAGCAGTGCAGAGATGTGATCAAGGAAGACCTCAAAGAGAGAAGAGCAGAAGTGCTGAAAGATGCAGCGGAAGCTGGGAAAATCATTCGTAATGCCCGCCTGTCCTTTGCCAACTACAAGACCAAGATGACTGCTCTCCAACGTCCTGATGGATCTATCACATCTTCCAGAAGGACAGTGGAGAAGATTATCCATGACTTCTACTCAGATCTCTTCAATAGTCATGTCCACCTGCCTACATACTAAATTCCACAGGATGTATATGTCATTCCCAATGTTCTCCCATCCGAAATCCAACATGCCATTTTGTTGGTTAAGAAATGAACAGCACCCGGCCCAGACAAGGTCAGACCTGAATACCTGAAGAACCTGCTGTCAGCACTCATCAATACCCTGTCTCAGCTCTTCACATGCTACCTGTCTGAATGCAAGGTTCTGTCCCAATGGAAAACCAGCAGGACTGTACTACTGTACAAGAAGGGAGACATCCACGACAATGGCAACTATCGCCCGATCTGCCTATTGTCTGTCATCTACAAGCTGTTCACTTGAGTCATCCTGAATAGGATTAACAGAACACTAGATGAAGGACAACCATGCGAGCAAGCTGGGTTCTGCAAAGGATTCAGCACCATCGACCATATCCACATGATAACCAAGCTCATTGAGGTTTCTCGGGAGTTCAAGATGCTGCTCTGTCTAACGTTCATTGATTTAAAGAAGGCCTTTGATTCTGTTGAGATGGAAGCGTTCATTGAAGCCCTAGCCAATCAGGGCATTCGAACTCAATACATCAGAATCCTCCGTAAGCTGTATTATGGATTCACTACCAGGATCTCACCATTCTACAAAGAAGTAATCATTGATGTCAAGAGAGGGGTTCGGCAGGGTGATACCATTTCACCGAAACTCTTCAGTGCCACCCTTGAGAACATCATGCGGCAACTGGAATGGGAAGAAATGGGAGTGAAGATAGATAGTTGGCAACTACACCACCTCCGCTTTGCTGATGACATCATTCTAATAACACCAAACATTAGCCAAGCGGCACAAATGCTGGCTGACTTCGACCATGAGTGTGGAAAGGTCGGACTACAGCTGAATCTTACGAAGACATTGTTTATGAGAAACAGCCTTGTTCCTGACGCTCCATTCGCTCTCAACGGAACGACCATCTCCGAATGCAACAGTTATGTGTACCTAGGTTGAGAAGTCAATATGATGAATGACCTGGCACCTGAGTTGCGCAGGAGGAAGAGAGTGGCTTAGAACGCCTTCAAGAGTGTCGAAGAAATAGCTAAGAGGACGAAGAACCTCCAACTCTGGGCACATCTCTTCGATTCCACTGTTATTCCTGCATTAACATACACCTCAGAGACCTGGGCCCTACAAAAACAGGATGAGAACGCTATTCGGGTCTCCCAAAGAGGAATCAAAAGAGCTATGCTTGGCATATCACGTTTCACTCAAATGAGAGAAAAAATCCAGAGTTCCGACCTCCATCGATCAAGAATCAGGGACGCTGTCTTGTTTGCCAAGGCATCAAAAATCAGATGGGCTGGACACGTAATGAGATTTGGAAACGACTGCTGGACTAGAGCCATTACCGACTGGATTCCATGGGGTGTCAAAAGACCCCATGGCCGCCCACCTACCAGATGGTCAGACTTCTTCATCAAGATCCTGAACGATCAGTTTGAGGCTCTTCATGTTCCTAGAATGAACAGATGCCATTGGGCTACACTAGCACGTGACAGGGATAAATGGAGACGTTACTGGCACTCGCTTGAGCAAATCGATGATTAACGGGAAGTCAAGTGATTAAGTGATCAAGCTGTCTCAAGGAAATTTGCTGCTTCTGCTTGAGAACTGAAAAAAAAACTGACTCTAAACATAAAATAAGTGTCAGACCCTGATGCAGATTTCTCAAGTGTCAATTTTCTTGTTCTTGGTGACTTCAGTTCAGAGGCTAACTTTCTAGAACATGCCATTGATTCTGGTACAGCTTTTCATGGTGTTACACAGGGAGGGTTTTGTTTTTGTTTTTTTTTTTACATTTGAATTCAATTTTATTTTCCTCCATTAATACTCAGGTTCCAAGGGGGAAAGATAACACTCTCAAGCAAGTCACCCAACCAAACATATATTAGTGTTTAATTTAGCAAACACAGGGAGATAAAGCAGGAGCTTCCGTAGTGTATTGGTTTATCACATTTGCCTAACACAGGGATATTTAAGAGAAAGCAACATTTTCTCTGCATTCAGGGGTCTGCAGAACTGCAGCATTGTCCTGAGAGCAAGTGACAGAAATCTAGACAGCCACAAAGTGGTGTTGAGAGTCACAGCTGTTCCTTAGGACTCTGACGTGCCCATAGGGTCCTTCTGTGGTCAAGTTGCAAAGCAGCGCAGCTCTGAGGACACAGCCACTTGGTGGAGGTTAACAGGAACATCATGAGGTTAACAGGAACATCAGGAGACCCAGCTGTCACTCACTGTCCTCAATTGGACCAGATCCAGTGGTGAGAATCAAGTAGGGAGTAGAAACGTATCAGTGCCTCTTCTCAGCATTCTGTGGTTCGGGGTTGTATTTGGTATCTGGTTCTAGAAAATATTACTGATGCTTTAAATTTAAAACAAACATAAAAGGAGAAACCAGCGACCGGCTTGTGGTGTTTGCTACAGTAGAATGACTGAAGTTTACCCTCCTGAAAGGTGTTCTTTTAGATATCAATAAAAAGAAAAGCAAGATAGTCGTCACTTGCAGGCTGTGACAAAGGGCACGATTGTAGCTGAGAAGGAACTATATTTTAAGTTACCCCACCTATAAAAGGAAAATTGCTACTTGGCAGTTAAGTCCTAAAAACAAACTCCAACTTTGGCCAAGACACATTACAGACTCCATGATGCATTATGAACCACAGGCGAGGCCAGGGAAGATGCTCAGGATTCTTTCAGATTCTGGATTATGGGAAAGTATCTCAAAATCGGGGATTGTACTTCCACAATAAATTTTGAAGTGGGAAAGACGCAAGTTATTTTAATAAACAGAGGGCAATTTGGGGGGAAAAATAAAAGGAGATGGGAAATTAATCATGGAATTGCAATTATTTGTGAAAAACTTGGACTTGCAGCTTTTCAAATATAAAGTCATCCAAAGTTCATGCATGGGGAACAAAAACTGCAGAGCTCTCTGCAGAGTCTCTGAGACCTCGAGTCAGTGTCATTGTGAATGACTGATTGCTCTGAGACCAAGTGTGATGAATTCCTCCTTGTGCCTCCACTCCACAACCAGAGCTTGATTAGAAGCCAGTTTTTATAGATCAACATCCCTGCTTCCACTGGGCTATTTGCATATAGTCAAAGAAGCAATTTAGGTTGTTTGAAGCAGCTAAACATGTGAGTGATGGTTGTGGTGTTCACCAGAGGTAGCTACGGGGCTTACACAGGCTCTGCTAGGGAGTGTACTTTCTGGCCATGCCACTGGCAAATCTTTTTCATATGTGGTATTCACTGGTTTTATGCAACTTACATGCACTTGGATGTTGAGTGACTAGAAATAACTTGCAGCACCAGGGATGTTAGCTGCCACACTCAAACAACAGAGCTTCCAGATTGGACTGAATTCATGTGGGACACCAAGGATTTGAACTCAGGACCATATTCTTGCAAGACAGGTGCTCTAGGGCACAGAATGATTTATCCAAGCCCCTAGAATGATTTTTTGTTAGTTTTGTGGCTATATCTGATATTGCTCAGGGCTTACTCCTGGCACTTTGCTCAGGGGTCACTCCCAGAAGACTCAAGGCACATATAGAGTGACAGGGATTGAACTCAGGTCAGCCACATGCAAGGCAAACGCCAGTCTGTACTATTTATTGCTTTGGCCCTAGAATGGTTTGTTTAAAATGTACTCAGTCTCTCACTGGTCTCTCAATTCTCCATAGAAATGGAATGTTTTTTCGATTTTGGTACTGTTATTTTTCCTGTAGTTGGAAATAGAATATAAGTAATGCTAATCATCAGTCGATGAACTCCACATCGGGGCCCATGGTCTGGAATGGAACAAACAGGGTGACAGACTGTCTGAGTTCATCATGTCAACCAAAACCTTCCATTGTAACTAACAGTTCTAAAAGGCTGAATCTAAACGTTGGACATGGGAGTCTCCCGATGGACGGTTCCACAATGAAATAGACCACATCATATTCAATCGGCGGTTTTGCCTAAACGATGTTGCTGTTGTCCCAAAATTCCAAACGGGATCAGACCACCGTCTTCTTCGTGCAAAATTCTACCTCACAGAACGAGGAGAAAAGAATGCAAGGTTTAAGAAGAGGACTCCCAGAACGACCACCAACTGGGAGCTCTTTGGCTCTGTTGCGGCAACATGGGAAGATGCCGTCATTGACAACATTGATGAGGAATACGATCGAATGATTCAGCACCTCCATGATTGTGCGAAGAATGCCAAGAGAGAGATAACCACAAAAAACCGCCTTTCTTCGAACACTCTTGAACTTATTCGCCAACGTGGCTTGGCACATGCCTCAGGCAACCACAAGCGAACACCCGAACTGGCAAAGTAGTGCAGAGAAGCCATCAAGGATGACCTCAAAAACAGGAGAGCAGCAGTACTGGTAGATGCGGCAGAAGCTGGGAAAAGCATTCGTAATGCCCACCTGTCCTTCACCAACTACAAAACCAAGATGACTGCCCTCTAACATCATGATGGATCTATCATATCTTCCAGAAGGGCAATGGAGAAGATTATTCATGACTTCTACTGAGATCTCTTTAATAGCCACGTCCACTTGCCCACATACCACATACCACATGATGGATATGTCATTCCCAATGTTCTCCCTTCCGAAATCCAACATGCCATCTCGTCGATAAAGAGACAAAGAGCACCTGGCCCAGACAAGATCAGACCTGAACACCTGAAGAACTTACCATCAGTAATCATCAATACATTGGCTCGGCTCTTCACACGCTACCTGTTTGAATGCAAGGTTCCATCCCAATGGAAAACCAGCAGGACTGTACTACTATACAAAAAGGGAGACATCCACGACATTGGCAACTATCGCCCAATCTGCCTATTGTCTGTCATTTACAAACTGTTCACTCGAGTCATCCTGAATAGGATTAGCAGAACACTAGATGAAGGACAAGCATGTGAACAAGCCGGATTCCGAAAAGGATTCAGTACCATCGACCATATCCACACGATTACTAAGCTCATTGAGGTTTCTCAGGAGTTCAAGATGCCGCTCTGTCTAACATTCATTGATTTAAAGAAGGCCTTTGATTCTGTTGAGACAGTTATGGAAGCGGTTATGGAAGCCCTAGCCAATCAGGGCGTACAAACTCAATACATCAGGATCCTTCGTGATCTCTATTGCGGATTCACTACCAAGATTTCACCATTCTACAAAGAAGTAATCATCCATATCAAGAGAGGGGTTCGGCAGGGTGATACCATTTCACCAAAACTCTTCAGTGCCACCCTCGAGAACATCATGCGACGACTGGAATGGGAAAGCATGGGAGTGAAGATAGATGGTCGGCAACTACACCACCTCCGCTTGGCTGATGACATCATTCTAATAACACCAAACATTAGCCAAGTGGCACAAATGCTGAACGACTTTGACCGTGAATGTGGAAAGGTCAGACTACAGCTGAATCTTACAAAGACAATGTTTATGAGAAACAGCCTTGTTCCTGACGCTCCATTCTCTCTCATCGGAACCACCATCTCCGAATGCAACAGTTATATATACCTAGGTCGAGAAATCAACATGATAAATGACCTGGCACCTGAGTTGCGCAGGAGGAAGAGAGCGGCTTGGAATGCCTTCAAGAGCGTTGCAGAAATAACTAAAAGGACAAAGAACCTCCAGCTACGAGCACATCTCTTTGATTCCACTGTTCTTCCTGCATTAACATATGCCTCAGAGACCTGGGCCCTACGAAAACAGGATGAGAACGCTATTCGGGTCTCTCAAAGAGGAATCGAAAGAACTATGCTTGGAATATCACGATTCACTCAAATGAGGGATAGAATCCGGAGTTCTGATCTTCGTCAACGCTCAAGAATCAGGGACACTGTCTCATTTGCCAAGACATCAAAAATCAGATGGGCTGGACACGTAATGAGGTTTACAGACAACCGCTGGACTAGAGCCATTACTGATTGGATTCCACGGGACATCAAAAGATCATGTGGACGCCCACCTACAAGATGGTCAGACTTCTTCGTCAAGACCCTGAATGATCGGTTTGAGACTCTGCATGTTCCTAGAACGAACAGATACCATTGGGCTATGCTAGCACGCAACCGGGATGAATGAAGACGTTACTGGCACCCGCTCGAGTAAATCGATGAATAACGGGGATTAAGTGATTAAGTGAAGTGAATCCTTATTATATTATAAACTGGGTTCACAGGTGCAGGGTGTATGTGTGGAATATATAGTATAGGATAAACTGAGAATGAGAAGGGTTCTATATATTTAGTAAATTAAGAGACTTTTAAAAATTATTTTAAATATCTTAATAAATTTTTAACTGAATCTCCATGAGATACACTGTCGCAAAATTGTTCATGATTTGGTTTCAGTCATACAATGTTTGAACACCTGTTCTTTCACCAATGTACATTTCTCAACACCCATGTCCCCAGTTACCCTCCCATTCCCTGCCCCCCACCTGCCTCTATGGCATATAATTTTCTCTCTCTCTCTCTCTCTCTCTCTCTCTCGTTAAGAGTTCTTTACCTTTATTTTTTTAAGCTGCATTGCCAATAGTTCATTTGCTCTGCATCACATTATAATGTGATAAAGCAGGCCATATGAAACTTTGACCAAGCATGAAAAGAATTTCTAAAGCATCAGAGGATCTATATCACACTGTTTATCTCCTTAGCTCTGAAAGTGGGCTTATTTAGTTTTCTGAAATTAATGGATAAAATTGGTCTGGACAACGCAATGCCAAGAAGCTTCTCATGCCAGAAGCTGCCTGGCGTTTTGAAGCTCCTACTTAGAAGCTTCTAGCAGGCATAGTCCTATCATTCAATTGGAAGGGAGAGGTTTTTTTTTTTTAATTAATCCTGTGAAGGATTAGAAACTGTGATTTTGGACAACTGATGATAGATTCAAGCTGATTTGAACCTCAGGACAGAGAAAACATTTACTTGTTGCTGAATGCAGCCAACAATGTTAAGGATAAAAGACTCCAAACCAAAAGTGTTTCTCTAAACTAGGCATTTTGACTAAGGCCCATGCTTTTCTCAATAGTTTCAGGGTCCTAAAAAGTGTATTTTTAAGTTTCCACCACAAGGGGGCATGTGTAGCTCATCTTTATAAGTCATTATAAATTACCTTTCATTTTAATTCAGCAAAATGTAATTATTAAGTATTTTATATATAATATATCATTTATAATATTAAATCTATCATATAAATATTACATTAAAATATTTGTCTATTTATATTTGAGGAGAAAATTAACTTTTCTCTAGGAATGGTAATTTAGTTATTGCTGCTTCTACCATTCTTGATTCCTTATTCGTATGCTATTTCATTTTTTCTTTCACCTCAACTTTCTGAGTTGTGGGTTCCTTCCTGCTGTGAATTGTGCCATTTTAATACATCAGTAGCTACTCAAGTGTTATAGCTCATTACTTTTCTTTGAGACTACAGCTGAAATTAAGAATATTGGCATAGTCACCAGAATAGATCCAGGCTTAAATTGTACATCAGTCTGATTATAACTTAATCCAGTTGTGGACATTAATAGAAAGCAGTTTGTTTCATCAAGGTTTCTACTTTTTCTACTTTTATTATTTTTTCTTTGTGTGTGTTGTGCATGTGAATTACAGGCTATGCATGAGGGTAATTGTCCTTCAGAGGCAGAATTTACAGTCAGAACTCTGCCAAAAAACTAGGACAGCTACAAGCAAAAAAAATGGGCTCAGATCTCTACCTAACACCATGCACAAAAGTCAGATCAAAATAGATTAAAGACCTCAACATCAGACCAGAATCCATAACGTACATTGAAGAAAAAGTCGGCAAAACCCTCCACGACATTGAAGCTAAAGGTATCTTCAAAGAGGAGATTAATTTTTTAATTTTTCATTAAAAATAAAAAAGATAAATACCATTCCAAAAACAACAGCAACAGCAACAACAACAACAAAGAACTATGCCACTGTCAATGCATGAATTCCTCCAGTAATCTTTACCAGAAGAGGACAACTTGGATGCAGATGAAAAGTCCCCTAAGTACCCTTTGATCTTTACACAACAGAATATTGATGAAGGTACTCTCCATTATGTAGTGACAGCTCCTGAGTAAAACTGTCCCCTTCCCCTCAACTGGATGTGACAAATGGTTTCCAAGCTATCCATGGTGGATATTGTCCCTAGACAAATTCCTCTGGAAGTGCAAATTTTCACAGCGTAAGAAGGTGACTCCAAAATACCTGTGGAGGGCCACATTACAATAGCAAACAAATATTTCAAGGGATTTGGTGGCGATTTTGTTCTACTCAACTTCACCCACCCGCAACATAGTTATATTAAAAGTTCTTATTTTCCAACAGCAAAGTTTATGAAATGTACCAGGAAACAAATCAGAACTCTTAGTTCATGGATTTAAGTATGTTAGATAAGAAAACCATAGGCTATTTATTCTAAAGATTCATGAACCCTGAAAAGGAGTGGCTTTTAGAGGGTATCTAAGAGTCCATCAGATGCTAGAAGCCATTTCCCACCCTTAGTCCTCTATTTAGTCATTCCTTAAAAGTCCCCAGTGTTGGAGAACTCACCACTTCCTGAGATGGGTCCCTCCAGTTACAATATACTGCAAGTGGTAGAAAGTTCAACTCTGAGACTTAGAAACTTCCTCTAGGTGGTGACTCTGGCAGTTCATAGGGAAAGGAAAGTGCTGTATTTTATTCAAGGTTTTCAAATATTTGAAGAAAAAAGAAGATATTCACTTCACTTTGATTTTTAACTTTATTTTTTAAAATTTTTATTAGTGAGACACCATGAGATACAGTTGTAGACTTACAAATTTTTGTGCTTGGTTGTCAATTATACAATGATCAAATACTCATCCCTCCACCAGTTCCCATTTCCCACCACCACCACGGATCCCAGTATCCCTCCCCCCCATCCCCCCCCATCCCACCCTGCCTCTGTGGCAGGGCATTCCCTTTTGTTCTCTCTCTCTTATTGGGTGTTGTGGTTTGCAAAAGAGGCAATGGGTGACAATCATGTTTGGTCCTCCCATGATGGGAGAAGCATGCTGAAAGTAGATTTTTAACTTTTTTAGGTTAAACACTGGTTTCTCTGACTTTTTCTCATCTATCCTGCTCAACAAGCCCCCGCACCACCCTAAAATGGCCTATTCTATAAGGGCTTCGTCCCTTCACTGTCCCTCTCAAATTGCACCACCCAGATCTTTAGCTCAGGTCTGATTAACTCATTAGCGAATAGCTTTTCTCATTCATTCATTTATTCAATCAACAGATTCCCATATTCTGTGTACCTTTGGGCCAACAGCTCTGCTAAGCATAATGTTATCAGTGGTTAACAATGGTCCAGTCTCTGCCACCAAGCAGTTCTATTCCAGGCTATTATGATATTAGTCAGCATGAAATAACCACAGTTAACTCTGGCCTCTGGTCCTTTCTCTCTCTCTCTCTCTCTCTCTCTCTCTCTCTCTCTCTCTTTCTTTCCTTCTGTGTGTGGAGTACTAGAATGGTGCCATTGTCAGATTTTGCTCTGATTCACAATGAAAGAACAATTTCTCTTGCTTTCTTTTTTTAAATTTTATTTTTTTGCATTTTTGGTCACACCTGGAGATGCACAGGGGTTACTCCTGACTCTGCACTCAGGAATTAGCCCTGGCGGTGCTCAGGGGACCATATGGTATGCTGGGAATCAAACCCCGGTTGGCTGCATGCAAGGCAAACGCCCTACCCACTGTGTTATTGCTCCAGCCCCTCTCTTGCTTTCTTTTTAGATACTGAAAAGTCCACTTGTAGCTCTTGATCATTTCCTTTGCAGTGCCTATGAAAAAACACTCTTCAGAATGGAAACCATTAATTACATCTTTGGATTATCTTTGTCCAATTAGCTAATAATTATCTATGTGCTTCATTTTGCATTTCAGGAGTTTGATTTATTGGTTGGCTTGAACTGATTTACTTAACATGTACCCTATTCTGTTACTATGGGGGCTAAAATAACAAATAGCTTATTCTTTGCCCTCAAGAAATTCAGGGGTGCCTGGTGTAAGAAATTTAATATGAGGTACATTCTTAACTTTCACTTAGAATTTTTATAGTAGTATTTTGTGTGCAGCGATAGCACAGTGGTAGGGCGTTTGCCTTGCGCACAGCCAATCCAGCCCAGCTGGGTTCGATTCCTCCGCCCCTCTCGGAGAGTCTGGCAAGCTACTGAGAGTATCTCACCCACAAGGCAAAGCCTGGCAAGCTCCCCGTGATGTATTCAATATACCAAACACAGTAACAACAAGTCTCACAATGGAGAAGTTAGTGGGCCTGCTCGAGCAAATCGATGAACAATGGGAGGACAGTGACAGTGTTTTGTGTGTGTGTGTGTGTGTGTGTGTGTGTGTGTGTGCATGCACACCTGCAGATTTAACATATTCATCCTAATGGAAGAATAGAACAATTTCACAGAGGGAGTTACATTTAACTTTAAGGAGGGTGAGCAGTCGTAGCAAGGCAACAGGAAATAGAAAAAAAAGAAAGCCATGAAAGCAAAGGGAATGGTGCAGCCAGCACCATGAGGACAGTAAAGTGAATGGCCTTCTGGGGAGTTACCCACGAGGCTCACAGCAGGACTTAGGGTGAGGTAGAGAGTATTTGAGGCCAGACTGTGGACTATCTTGAATTGCATGTCAATGGAGTTACACTGAATCAGGTGGCATTAGCGAGCTACAGGGATAGGGCTGGTGGTGAGGAAAAAAGAGAAGGCTGAGGATTTTAAGGACCTTTGAAATGATTACTTTTCCACTAAGCGGGGGGGATTCTTTAGTGAGCTCATGCAGACCTCTCTCTCACTTTGAGGGTGGCCACACCTGTTGATGCTCAGGGTTTACACTGGCTCTGTGCTCATGAATCACTCTTGGTGGGCTGAGTAACTATACGAGGTGCCAGGATCAAACCCAGGTTGGCTACATGCCAGGCAAACCCCTGCTCACTCTATTATCTCTCTGGCCCTTCTGCGTGCAGGCCTCTTTTGATGAAGGACTTCGTTCTCAAAGGTTGGACAAACCATCAAAGATAACCACTTGCTCTTGCGTGAGTTGAGTTCGACAGTGCTTACCTCACATCTGCACATGAGTGAGAGACTGAGTATGAAACTTTGTTCTTGTCTGGTTGGTTCCCTACTGATTAAGCTTTATAAGAAATGTGATTCAAGTGTGGTTTTTGAAGTCTGTATGTGAAACATATATGTTCCCTGAAGTATGTCCATTATTTTGTACCTTATTCACGGAGAAGTCAAAGCCGGGTTCTCCAAACACCCTTTCCTTGGTGTTCCCTTCTCTATCTGAGCTGCCTTTTACCCCAGCATGTGCGGCCAGCTTCCAAGCCATGGATCGAACATCCTGGTACTTATCTCAACTATTCTCGGGTGTTAGTATCCCATTCTGTTACTTTATATTCCACAGATGAGTGCAGTCTTTCTATGTCTGACCCTCTCTTTCTGACTCATTTCACTTAGCATGATACTTTCCATGTTGATCCACTTGTATGCAAATTTCATGACTCATCTTTTCTAACAGCTGCATAGTATTCCAATAAATGGCATTTTGAATGAAGATTAATACTAAAGAATAAAATAAAGCTGGAAGGGTAGTCAGGAAATAACAGGGCCATGACTGATTATTTGCGGATGTTTATTGATGTTGTTTCAAATAAAGGGGTTATGGAGGCCCCATTGAGAAGAGAATATTTGAGTAGACCTCTGAAAGGGTGATGTTTGGGGGAACAATTGGATATGAAGGAAGAACATTCAAGATGAGAGATGAGAAAGAAAAGAGTGAAGTATCAGAACACCTGGTGTCTGTGGAACTGGTCCGCCTGGAACTTGTGTGCATGGGGGAAGAACATTCGATGGGGTTAGGGAGGGCAGGTAAGTGAAGGACTGGAATCCTCTGAACCTTAGGCCCTGAGATGGGAAGCAATGAGATGAGCAGCAGAGCATTTAATGCCTCTGAACATAAGTGGTGGCAGAAGACCTTGTACCTTTTAATCTTGAGATTTTCTATAAGTGTATTGAATCCTTTAATTTCAAGTCAGCAAAGTGTCTTTCTGCTCTTAGAAGTCTAGGAATAGGAAAATCCCCCACCAACCCTCTCTTCATCCTTAGATAAATACCTATGGCATAACATGTAATTTTTGTAAGATCACATTCCTTTGAGGAAATATTGTATTTTCTGGGGAAAAAATATTGAAGCTTGCTCTACAAGCCAATTTTCTCCCTTGAACACACATCTTGCTAGTTTGTCTATATATTTCTTTGCTTCCCTAGTGCTTTCTTTCTTTTTAAAAAAATTATTTTTTATGGGCTGGAGCAATAGCACAGCAGGTAGGGCATTTGCCTTGCATGCAGCCGACTGGGTTTGATTCCCAGCATCTCATATGGTCCCCTGAGCACCACCAGGAGTAATTCCTGAGTGCAGAGCCAGGAGTAACCCCTGTGCAAAGCCAGGTGTGACCCAAAAGACAAATATATATATATATATATATATATATATATTTATTGAGTCACTGTGAGATACTCATTTATAAAAGTTTTTAGATCAGGTATCAGTCATACAATGTTCCAACACCCATCCCTGTACCAGTGTACATTTACCACCACCAATGACCCCAATTTCCCTCCTGCCAACCCCCACCCCAGTCTTTCTCTATGGCAGGCACCTTCTCTCTCTCTCTCTCTCTCTCTCTCTCTCTCTCTCTCTCTCCTTCTCTCCCCTTCTTTTGGGCATTATGGTTTTGTGATACAGATACTGTGGGGCTATCATGTTTGTTCCTTTATTCTCTTTTAGCATGCAGTTTTTATCCAGAGTAATCATTTCCAACTATTTTTGTTATAGTGGTCCCTTCTCTATCCCAACTGTCTTTTCCCCAAGCACTTGAAACAGGCTTCCAAACAATCTTTCTGGCCCTTATTTCTACTGACCTTTGGTATTAGTATCATATTATTTTATTTTAAGGGCTGGAGTGATAGCACAGCAGGTAGGGCGTTTGCCTTGCAAGCGGCCAACATGGTCGACTCAGGTTCGATTCCTCCGCCCCTCTTGGAGAGCCCGGCAAGCTACCAAGAGTATCTTGCCCGCTCAGCAAAGCCTGGCAAGTACTGGTGACGTGTTCAATATGCTAAACACAGTAACAATTGTCACAATGGAGACGTTACTGGGCCCGCTCGAGCAAAAGTGATGAACAATGGGAGGACAGTGACAGTGACAGTGATTTTTTTTTTTCACATCCCACAAATGAGGCCTATTTCCACTCTGGAGAAGCCTGTGTTCTCTTGAATAAACAATTCTCTGTTTCTCTTCCCTCACATTTTCCTAAATAAGTTTCAATAAAAACTAACACTTCACACACCAAAAAAGAAAAAAACAAAACAGAACAAAACTGAGGAGACTTCTATTTAAATGTTCCTAAAGTATATTCCGCAAGAGATTCTCCCACTTTCAGATCAGTGCCATCCTCCATGTTTATTCTTACCTAGCTCAAAACAGTATGTTCCAGAAGCTTGTGGTCAGGTCTATGATCTGGAATTCCTCTGCGTACCAATTCCAAAGTAATTCTCATAGCACCTGTGTACAAGTAGTAGCAACTTTCCCTTGAGACTCTTAGTGAACTTTTCAACTCTTGTCAGAAACACCTCTGGGAGATCAAAAGTCTTTGCTCAAAGGAAGTGCGCCATAGAATGGGCGAGTTGAGCTGTCAGAAAATTTGGCTGTGTTTTATCAAAACAAACAACCTCGGAGACTTTTCAGAGGCTTAACTCCTCCTGTTGTGGTTCTCTGCTGTTGTATGTTGGGGTCACAGTCTCAACGAAGCCAAGTTCCCTTCTTGCTTTAAAATTCTCTTGATCTCTCTTTTGATCCTATACTCTATAGTATTTCCATCAGTGCCTTAAAGACTTGAAAGGTGTTCTAATCTGACTATTGGTTGCTGTAAATACAAGGGTAATTTGCATTTACCTTTGCATCTGATAACGAACTCAGAATGAGAATTAGAAAGATGATACATAAGAGGAATAAAAATAGATGTTTCATTTGTCCTATTACAGTGAAGTTGAGTCATCTTGGAGAATAAGTTTCTTTCAACATTTTTAGTTATATTTTGCCCACAGCAGCTATGGTATCTAGTCACATAAGGATAGAGAAAAATGTTTAGAAGATGCTTTTTATTGATGGGATAACCCCCAAGAACTTATTTCTTCAAAGGAGGCAGTGTCATTATGCTCTGTCAGTGACTATCCTGCCATACCGGGATCTTTTGGTACATTTGTTATACAATTTTTTTTCTTTGTTTAACAGTGATAATGTGTGAAGGCCTTTTGTGATTTCGCCAAAGGGCGCAATGGTGTGGTATATCTGCTGGGAAGCCCAGTTGATTCAGCCTCTCAGGTCTGACACCATGTTCTCATAGCAGTTTCCCTGCTGTGCTAGCAGAAAGAGCACCACTCTGTTCTCTGTCCCCTGGCTCAGCTTTATTCTCCTTTCTAGTGCTCATCAGTCTCTGATGTTAAACAAATAAGCAGTTCATTGATTTTTTTCCTCCTCTCACAAATAGAGGTTCCATTTGGAAGGGACTCGCTCTTTTCCCTGGCAAATTTTCAGTACCTAGCCTGGTATCTGGAACATAAGAAAGACTTACTGGACTTTGAATGTCAAAGTACCCTCATACAGCTTGTGTTAAGTGGGGAAAAAAGCACTAATATGATGTGAACTATAGTGATGATCAGCATGTGAAGGGATGGATAGTAGTGGGATTTGAGAGTATTGACAGCTGAGGAATGCTCTCTCCAAGTCAGGGGCATTTGTGCATAGGATTATATTTCAGGGGTTCTCAAGATCTCTCGGATTCATCAATTTTCAAGACCCAGAGAACTCAGAATGGAATCAAACTCATAGTACAGTTTTATTACAGAGAGAAATTAGGCAAAAAAATCAGTCAAAGGAAAAGACATATGGCATGAAGAACAGAGGAAACTGGGTCAACCCCAAAGAGCTTGAAGCTCAGAGACTTCCCACTGAAGTCCTTCAGAATGCTCTTACCTCTTCAGCAAATTAAGACAACAAGGAGTGTTGTCAGCAGGGAAGCTCATCAGAAACTTGGGGCCCAAGGGTTTCATTGGTTTCATCTAGATACCCTTCCTCTTTCAAAAGCCAAGATTCCCGAAGAAGGCAGCCCAAACCACATTGTCTACTAAGTTTAGATTCAGTGAATAATTATTTAATGAGAGTTTTATATCATGGTGGAAGACAGTTTACCATTCACATTCCCGGGTCCCTGCCAGGGGATCCAACCTGGCAAGTAGGCCTTCACAGAGTGGCAGTAAAAATCCTAGCGTGTTCCATTTTCTCTGAATAAAGGTATGAGGAGTGATTTAGTAGGGGAGCATCAGGTCATCAGAAGAGTAGGGAGAAAACTTTCCCGCAAAATAATGATTTAAAGAGCAGAGGTCTCGAGTGTGTAGTGGAACTGGAATTGGAGGACATGTAAAGCTCAGAGTTGGCTGGAGCAGGTGGAGGTAAAAGAAGCGGAAAGATTTTAGGTTTCATGGTGAGAGCTGATTTCTGGGCATCAGGACCCCCTACAGGAAAGCATTTTGTTTCATTTGGGTGTCCAGCGGAAATGATGGGTACAGAATCTGGCAGCTATTGAGCCCCCACTATGAGCCAGGAGCAGTTCGAAAAATAGCACGTATGATTCCTCATTCAAATTCTCTCAAAAACCCTGCAAGAGGAATGAGGATTACAGTAGACTCAACCACAGAAAGTTGAATGAAAGTCTTTCATTTGACTATGTCATAGTTTGGGGCTGGGTGGGGAGGCTTTGAACCCACATAAACTAAGTACTGGGGTCCTGGCATATGTCCTAACCCACAACCTTATGACTACAATGGGGGGAGATTCAGACTAGTTTTTTGACCTCCCAAATGGTGTTCAGGAGCCCTGGGCCAACTAGACTGGCATTTTAAGTGTGAGGGCCCAAGGGATCCTTGCAGTGCTGCTCAGGCCCTGTGGTGCCAGGGATTATCTGGGTCACACTGGCAATGTTTGGGGCTATTTAGGGTTCTACCCTGAATACTCAGGGACCCTGTGGTACTGGGTATCAAACTGGCAGCAGCTGTGTGCAAGACATATGGTTTAACTCCAGGACTACTGTCTGGAGGACTACTGTCCAGGACTACAGGCCCCCAGAATAGTTTGTCTTTTAGTATTGTGAGTTGCAGCCTATTATTAGACTATGAAATAGAATGACTCAGGACCATTATTTTATTTGCAGGGCCCTCACAACCAGTGCTCAGGTGATCCTGACTTCTCTCCCATTGATACTTCACCCTCTCAGTCAGTTGCTCCATTCTCAAGGCCGTGGATTCTGTGTTGTTCAAGTTCTGCAGTATTGAGGACCACCAGGGCCCCAAGCATGGGGCCTCCAGGGGCCTCCAGGACTAGTTCGGAACCTACTAGTTCCGAGGCCTTCAGAGCCCTACCCAGTTACAGGTTGGGAGTTCATGGTGCTGAGGAGCAAACTGGGGTCCTGGCATATATCCTATAGTATCTGCCCCATCCCCAAGAAGCCATTATTTAAAATAAAAATTAAATAGAATTGAATATAAATGAATATAAATACATCCTTATGATAGGATGGATGCAGACTGCGACACCCCAGGACTGGATACCTGACCACATAAAGACACTATGTGCTGGGGAAGAGGTCAGGCCTCCAGACAGCTGCCTGCAGTTTTGATGTTTCTGGGAGATTGTCTGCTCTTAGCCCTGAAGTCTACACCAGCCCTGCGGCCCCATCCTCTGCCTGCGTCCAGCTGGCTGGGGGTTAGGTTACGGTTCACAAGCTTGTATGATTTATCCTTGGTGCTGCTTTTGTAGCCCAGAGTTAGGGTGAGATGAGGAAAGGAGGGAACGCCTAAGTTATTTCACCCCTGGTACTGCAAATAAAAGAAATAATAAGTAATAGGATTTTAAATATTTAAAGAAAAAGAAATACAGGCAAGGTGTCTAATTACAGTGACTTTCCCTTTTCTAGATTTCAGTGCTATGAATAGCAAATGGTGGCAACAATTCCTATTGACATGATGGCGAGGCCAACATAAGCCTCACCAATCTTTGACTGCTCTGTGGAGTACCATTTTTGTTTTAGGAATGAGGAATTTGAGCCACAGAGAAGCTTAGATGCTGAATATCAAAAGCAGAAGACCCACTGGTGGGCAGAAAATGGCAGGGCAAGCAGCCCAGTTGGAGAGATGCGGAGTCTATATAACTTGGAGCCCACAGCAGGAGGCTGCTCTGCTGCTGTCCCCTTCGCAGTGATAGTGGAGAAGCCCAAAGACCCAATCACCTAGATAAAGCCAATATTTCTGCTCCTGTTCCTAGGTTAGAGACACTGTAGCACCGCACTGCACTGTCCTCTCATTGTTCATCGATTTGCTCGAGTGGACCCAGTAATGTCTCCATTTTGAGACTTGTTATTACTGTGCTTGGCATATTGAATACATCATGGGTAGCTTGCCAGGCTTTGCTGTGTGGGCGAGATACTCTCGGTAGCTTGCCAGGCTGTCCGAGAGGTGTGGAGGAATCAAACCCGGCTCGGCCAGGCTGGCTGCGGGCAAGGCAAACACCCTACCCGCTGTGCTATCGCTCCGGCCCAGGTTAGAGACAGGAAAATGAAAACCTAAGAGATTAAGTCACTGATTCAAAATAACCAAATTAGACAGAATTTGGGGCAAAGTCTATTCTCAATATGAATTCATAAGGTCTCTGTATTATTTAGAGTTCTCCAGAAAAACAGAACAATAAGGTGTGTGTGTATATATGTATGTGTGTGTGTGTGTGTGTGTGTTCCGTGTGTGTGTTTTCAGAAAGAGATTTTGAGATCTGTATGATGAGTCGAGAAGCAGGAGATTCATTAGAGATGATGGTTAATTCCAATACGAGTTCAATGGCTGAAGAACAGTGAGAGAGGGTCCTATTATTCTCAAATATAGGTCAGCAGGCTTGACAACACACTAATGTTGAAGGTTTAAGACAGTCAAACAAGAAAAAAATTATATTTTCTTTTTTTTAAAATTTTTTTTTAATTAGTGAAACACCATGAGGTACAGTTGTAGATTTACAATTTTTTGTGCTTGGTTTGATTATACAATGATCAGATACCCATCCCTCCACCAGTGCCCATTTTCCACCACCATGGATAATATCCCCCCCCATCCCCCCATCCCCCCCGCCTCTGTGGCAGGGCAATCCCCTGTGTTCTCTCCTTTTGGGTGTTGTGGTCTGCAAAAGAGGCATTGAGTGGCAAACATGTTCAGTCCATAGTCCACTTTCGACATGCATCTCCCCTCTTGGGAGGATCCTCCAAACACCCTTTATTTGGTGCTCCCTACTCTATCTGAGCTGCCCTTTCCTCTAGAATGCCGGACTGACCTCTAAGCTATGGAGTAATCCTCCTGGTGCTGATCTCAGCTATTCTTGGGTATTAATCTCATATTCTGTTACTTTATGTCCCCCAGATGAATGCAATCTTTCTATGTCTATCCCTCTCTTTCTGACTCATTTCGCTTAGCATGATACTTTCCATGTTGTACCATTTGTATGTAAATTTCATGACTTCATCTTTTCTAACAGCTACATAGTACTCCATTGTGTAGATGTACCAAAGTTTCTTTAACCAGTCATGTGTTCTTGGGCATTCAGGTTTCTTCCAGTTTCTGGCTACTGTAAAGAGTGCTGCAATGAACAAACAAGTGCAGATGTCACTTCAACTATACAAAAAATTATATTTTCTTAAAGGAGAATTAGCTTGTTAAAAAAAATTCTACTCAGATCTCAAACTATTTGAATGAGGCCCATCCACATAAAGGAGGACTATCTGTCTTAGTCAGTCAACTGAGTTCAGTGTTGAAGTCATCCAAAAACAGCTTTATAAATACTCCCAAATAATGTTTGGCCAAACATGCAGAAACACTGACCTAGTTGACTTGATGCAGAAAATTAACCAGCAAGGTACACGGATTCTATGCTATCCCTGACTCCTCAAATAGTGTTTTCATGAGACCTTCAGATTATCCTGCTGGCTGCTCACTCTTTTGTCATTAGAGTTTTGGGGAAGTTGGCAAGAAGGGTGATCAGCTATTTAGTGTGAAGATGATGAAATGAGACAGGTTAGAGCTGCCAATAATTGGTCAGACTCTGAGCATTTCACAGGCAGAAACCTAGATGGTAACTTTCTTAGCACTTCTAATACACTCTTCCTCCTGAAAAAATTGAAAAATTTCCTTAAATCATGACCCTTTTGACTGACTGCTCCTCAAGGCCATTCAGTGGTGACAGGAACTGGTATCCAGCCTGCAGGCGATCCTCTAATCCTTCTGAGGAGATTTCTGACCCAGCCCCACCAGTGTTGTGCTTGCTTGCTAATGTGATTATGACCACAAGGGGGCTTCACTTTCTTATTTTTCAACTTCTGCTTCCAGGAACACTCTAGAATTTGTTTTGTTTCTGTTTTTATACTGAAAATACAATTCTTTGCTTGTTTCTGATTCATACTTGCCATCACTAAAAAGAACTCTGAGAGCCAAGGACAGGGAAGAATCAGGGAAGTGAAGCCTGAGATGAAGGCCAGCAGGGTCAGATGGTGCCACCAGGAAATTCTTTGAAATTCAAAACAAAGGCCTGGGTTCTTATGTCTTAGAGTAATAATTAGGATGAATGAAATAAAAATTAGATTTTCAAATTCAACCAATCTCCTTTATAAGAGAAAGTGAACTTAAAATTCAACAATCTATGCTCCAATTTTACTTTTTTCAGCTCTATTGATTTTATCATTTCTTAGGGTTTGGATCACGTTGAAATTGGAATTTAAGTGTACAGTCTTTGATTTTCTACTTCCCGTTTGTGGTATCCCTCCCTTCCTTCCTTCCTTCCTTCCTTCCTTCCTTCCTTCCTTCCTTCCTTCCTTCCTACCTTTTTGCAACTTTGAGGATTGAACTCAGGGTCTCACACATGCAAGGAACTTGTTCTGTAATTAAGCCAAATTTCTGGCCCTATCAAAACCAATAGAGCTAAAAGGAGAGAGAGAAAGAGAGAGAGAGAGAGAGAGAGAGAAAGAGAGAGAGAGAGAGAGAGAGAGAGAGAGAGAGAGAGAGAAGAAAGTGCCTGCCATAGTGGCAGGCTGGAGGGTGGGGTGGTGGGAGAGATACTGGGGCATTAGTGGTGGGAAATGTACACTGGTGAAGGGATGGGTGTTGGTGTTGGAATATTGTACAACTGAAACCTGATCATGAACAGCTTTGTAACTATGTATCTCATAGTGATTCAATTTTGCAGAAATAAATAGACAAATAAATAAGAAAAATAAGAAACAGAAGCAATGGGACATCTCAATAAATTTCAATAAATTCAATATCAATTGGATTTATTTAATTATATTATTTTTTGTGCACTTAAGGAGGCCTGTAGACTTCAATGTGAGAGGCTGAGGATGCATTTTATGGTGCTCAGGGTTCAATAAAAACTTGGTGTTTATCCAGTGTCCCTCAGGAGACTTCCCCTTCTGCCCCTTCCCCTCCCCTCTCTCCTCTGCTTATCTCTCCCCTCCTCTTCACCCTCCCTTCCCTCAGCTTGCCTCCCCCCTGTTTTTACCCTCATCCACACAAGAATTTCATAATCTATTCTTGCTTCACTGACCCGTTGGTTGCTTCTCAAACTGATGAGGTTCATTTCCATCTCGGGCCTTTTCCTTCTGTCTAGATATGCCCTGATCCCTCTTTCACACTTTTTTTTTGCTACTTGGGTCACACCCGGTGATTCACAGGGGTTATTCCTGGCTCATGCGCTCAGGAATTACTCCTGGCGGTGCTCAGTGGACCATATGGGATGCTGGGAATCGAACCTGGGTCGGCTGCGTGCAAGGCAAACACCCTACCCGCTGTGCTATCACTCCAGCCCCCCTCTTTCACACTTTTAGCCATTTCTGGATGAGCTTTTGATGCAACGCTCTTCAGTATGATTCCTAGGTCCATGTGACTTTTTAACACACTATAGAATCCACTTATTTGTAATGACCATTGTTTCTTTTTTTTTGTGATCATTATCTCTCTTTATTTAATCTCTATAATCCTGGCCTCTCTGGCTTTATCACTTAAATATTTCAGAGCACATAGACTCCAGAGTTCCTTTGAATTTTTCCACAAGAAACTCAAAAAACCTTATGGTTACAAAGTAGTTTCAATATACAGATTTCAATCTGTTATTTTAATTTTTTTTCATTTTTAGCAAAATAAATAAATCTCTTGTGTTATCAATCTTTAAAAAGAGAAAATGAAAATAAAATACAGAATGAAAGATGCACTAACTACAAAATAAAAATTTAGCTTGGAATTACATATTTGCAGATAAATGCATACTCCAGATGAACATACACACTTATGAAAATTGAAAATTCTAAATTTTGAAATAATGACTAGGAATTATTTTCTGTTGATTCACAGAAAATTTTCCACCATATTTTTTTTTATTAGTGAAACACCATGAGGTACAGTTGTAGATTTACAAATTTTTGTGCTTGGATCTCGGTCATACCACGATCAAATACCCATCCCTCCACCAGTGCCCATTTTCCACCACCAGGATAACCATTGTTTCTTTCCTCTATCCTTCATTCTTTCCTGCTAATAGTACAGAACTCTCTGCTTTGTTTCCTGAGGTGTCGCAAGCACTCAGAAAATCACACAGCACATAGCAGGTGTTCAACAAAGATGTGTTGCTGAATTAAGATTGTGGCCATGTGAGTGGATTTTAGCTATAACTGCAAAATTGAGGTGGTTATTTTATTGTAACCATGGTAAATTCTCTATTAGCACAGTAAACACATCAAGATCATGAGTCAGGTATTTTGTTTTTCTGTAAGATAGGTAGAATAGAGAAAAAATTTTAAATGTGCTGTGCATGTTATACCTCATTTAAAAAATGGATGCAATCATTCACTTCCTGAAGTAATGAATGGGAAGCATCATATAAACCTGAAGAGGTAGGGAGAGTCTGTGATTATCTGTGGTTGCTAGCAGCTGCCAGGCACACAGAAGGAGCTTAGGAATCATCAAATTTTACTATTATTATGCTTGATGTGACTACAGGTGCATTTGAAATAATTAACTTTGAATATACTAATGTGGGTACTGTTTTTTAATTGAAATCTTCTAAATTAAATAAGCACTGCATAAATGCTTTGCATTCCAGCTGGCATTTAATTACAGATCTGTTTTGAATTAAGAAACCTCATGTTTTTGGAACTCAGATGACTTGCTTTGTGTTCTTAATCTTTGGGCAGGGAATCAGTCATAGCACTCCTGATGGGATGTGATTCTAGTTGACTCTTACCAGGTCTGTGGTTCTCTTCTTTTTAAGGTGCATGAATTCTGTAGCAAAGATTACCCAGGTCATCTCAGTGTATGATTCCTCTGTGCAGAAAACTCCTTCCCCCAGGACCTTGCCTACTGGGTCACTACAGCCAGCAACAGACATTGACTCTTAAGTCCCTACCTGGTCAAAGCATTCAGAACTTTACCCAGGCTCAAGTGAGTGAGGGCCAGCTAGTATATTACAAACCAGTATGTCACAGACATGTGCAGTGAAAAATGTGTTCTGATCAGAGGTGAATGTAATAGCTAGATCTCACTGTAACTGCCTGGAAACTGTAAGCCATCTAAAAGCACTCCAGACCCTACGGTTTTTTAAATATGGGACATTTTGTAAGACTAATTGTAGCAAGCACTAGAATCCCTATCACTTCTGCTGTCTCTGTGGTTTGTGCTCAGATGGAAATTTCTCACAGCCTTTTTAACCACACACTGCTATTGCATCTCTGCTGTCACCTGCTCTTTTTTCTTGGGGGGGTGTTGGTGGGGGTGGGGGAGGGTGGAGTTGCCTCCTTCCCCCATCCCCTGCTCCCAGCTGGTGCTCAGGGCTTACCCTCTGGCTCTATGGTCAGGGATCACTCCAGGTAGCCAGGGAACCGTATAGGGTACTGGGGATTGAACCTGGGTCAGCTATGTGAAAGGCTTATTCACTGTACTATCTTGCTGGTCCTTCACCTGCTCTTGCTCCTCTGACCACTTGTCACTGAAGTGCCCATTGGTTTGTTTATTTCTTTGTCTTCTCCATATTAGCATAAACACTACAATAAAAGGGTATTTTTTTAAACTCTTGTGTCCTCAGCACCCAGGATGTAATTATGACTTGAACATAGATGGTGTTTAATAAGAGCTTGTGGAAAGGATGCATGATATGGAATGCTTGGTAGGTGCTAGGCCAGGTTCTAGATACTAGGGATATGGTAGTGAGCAAAGCAAACTTATTTGTCAAATGAATGAACATATGAATAATTGTAATTCTAAGAAACCCTCCTGATGTGTTAAGAGTTTTAGCCCCCTCCCTTCTGTTCATCAATAAAGCAGAAGCAAAACAGCCTCAGGGCATGACAGAGGCTGCTGCAGGCTGCTGTAGGCTTTGTTTCCAGGCTGCTCTGGGCCCTGCAGGCAGGGGAGAAGGAAAGCAGTGCTTCCAACCTGAAAGAGGAAAGAGAAGGGAGCCCCGCTAGAGGCACTTGCCTCGAAAGCTGTTGCCTGGGACCCTCAGCGGTTCACTTTATTGTACCGAGATCTTTACTGTGCTGACATAGGCACCAAAGCATTGATTCCAGACCAATCTTTTCCAGATGAGTGTTTCCACTTTTTAAAAATGAGCAGTTTGGGGTTGGAGCAATAGCACAGTGGGTAGGGCATTTGGGTTCGATTCCCAGCATCCCATATGGATGGTCCCCCGAGCTCTGCCAGGAGTAATTCCTGAGTGCAGAGCCAGGAGCAACTCCTGTGCACTGCCAGGTGTGTGTGACCCAAACAGAAATAAGAAAAAAAAAAGAATGAGTAGATTAATCCACTGCGGTTCATTTAAAAAGGCTTCCAAATCTGTGGGAGGGTTCTGTCATGGATGAGTAACCCAAATCATGGCTGTCATGGATGAGTAACGCAAATACAGGTTATAGTGGATAAGTGGGGCCCTAAAAAGTGTCATGCTTTTGTGAAAAGATCATTATGTCTTTATAATGGAGAGAATTGCTCTAGAGAGTGGTACAAGGATTCTTATAAATTTCTCAAATGGAGAAGTTTGCAGTGGAAAGTCCTGGTTGACAACCTGGCCCCTTCAGACTCCAGGGGCCATGCATCATATACCCATACCATTTCCACTGCGGAAGTCCTCTGGGCAATGCGGAGTCACGAACCCATTTTAGAAATGAAGAATGGAGGCCCAGAAAGAAGTCTATCCATCCGCCCCCAAAGCTGGACTTTCTCCACTAGCTTCATTTTCAGAAGGGAAGAGTAAGTTGAAGAACATAGGTTACTCTTTGTCATGAAGAGTCACTTTGGACATTAGCTCTCTGGGTGGATTTACTTGCCAACATTCTTGCTTTGCTGAATAGAGGAAATAACCTCTTGCACAAGTAGAAAAGAGAGTCAAGGGCAAGTTCTTGGAGAATGAAACCATTACATTTCCTAAATGGAAGTGGAGGCAAATAATAGCCTCGAGAGGCTGGAACCCAGCTGCCGCGATGAGTCTGTGGCTGAAACCAGCTGGTTCGCTCTAGTACATCTGTCCATCAGCAGCCCCAAACAAAACCTTAGGTTTAATTAGTGCCCTTAGTATTTTGTATTTGCAGAGTGATCTGCCATTAATCTAATTCATGATTTTACATAACAACCTAAATAAGTTGACAGAGCCAAGATGTGAGAAGCTAAATGTAAAGTTTAAGGCCCCCCCCAACTCAGAAATTATTTTTGAGAAAATCTGAGGGTCTCCAAAAGCAGCCCCACAGGTCAGTCTTACATTCATGGTTTCCTTCTTTTGTTCTCTTTGCTTGTAATGAGTTTGACCATCAGGGCCTGTAGAGGACAATATTCTAATATCTGTTTTCATATCATTCCCTTTGATTTCATTTTGTTTCCAGATTCATGCCATGTTCCAAATGCCTTGTGACAGAAAACGTTTCCTCCCTAATTTCATGTTTTACTAAATATAGCAATCAGTGTAATAATGTTAATCAAAACAAACACAACTCATGTTTGTTTTGTGGGCCCCTATTCTGAATTAGGCAGACCCAGAATCCACCACTTTTTTTTTAAAGCAACTGGCTCTTGAGTGAATTGGAGAGAATTTTTAAAGATCTCTTAACCTTTTGGGGGAAGAATCGGAACACTGAGGGTTTGCTTAGAGAAAGGAGACTCGAGAGGCTGTTCAACCATTGACTAGCCCTTTATTAAGTTGCATTATTAGCGAAGTGCTTCTGTGTAATTGCAGAGCCTGACCAAACTTTCTTTGTTTCTTGCTACTTGCCGCTGAGGGCAGCAAGGAAGACCTCTATCCACAGTTAATGCTCCACCGTTAATGCTCGGTGAACATTTATAAAGGGCAGTGGGAGGTGAACATCACACTTTCCATCACACTCTTGCCTGGTGCGTTAGGGGTTGGATTGGTAAAGCACTCCTGGGAACCAGAACAACCGGGGCTTCATACCAATTTATTTCACACATAAGTTAATTTATAACTTTACTGATGTCACTAATCCCTTGACAGAAGCATCAGAGTAGCATTCTTTTCTTGAAAAAAAAAAAAAAAAGCTTTGTTGGTTTTCTCCTGCACGCTCTCTCTCCTCAAGCAGAATATAGCTACTTTGAGATTAGATGAACAGTTAGAAACTATTTGGTAGAGAAGCCAAATTTATGTCCCCAAGTTTTGATTTTCAGAACTGCCAAGTATTAGTAGTATTTCAGAAATTCCTAGGGTCTGTGTGTTTCATGTATTATTTATTTATACTTTGGTATAAACATTTATTTATATTCTTACTGGTATAAACAGATTCTAAAATAAATTGTGGATGATAGATAGGTTTAAATTTCTTTTTTAAAGCTTCTTGGCAATGGCATCTCTGACTTCTGTTATTGTATAATGACAGTGGGGGAGGTGGGAATGTGAATACTCTTATTGATTATTCAATGTGCTTACAGATGTTCTTCCAACTCAGTTTTGGCCATATTTAATTTGATAAGCGTAATGAGGATGAACACATTGCTAAACAGATACAGGCTACTCTGCAGGTGGATCAAGTAGAAAAGGTGACCATAATGTTTTTTTACAGAACACCCAAAGTGACCACAGTGTCATTTTTTTCTTTTGAAGGAGCTTTGTCAGAAGCTTCAATTTTTAGGTGATTGATGGTTTGAATTTTGCACCTCAACAACTTTTCAGCATCATAGTCCCAGCTCTGATCTTCAACTTAGAAACAGAGAACTGAACATCTTTCCAAGTGTGATTTGAATGTACATCACAAATCACGAATCACGACCATCCTGTTATTTGTCGATTGCCTCGAGCAGGCCCCAGTAACGTCTCCTTCATCCTAGCCCTGAGATTTTTAAGAAAGTACTATATTCAAGGCTCTTTAGGAGAATGAGACCCATCATTGTTACTGGTATTTGGCATATTGGGTACACCACGAGGAGTTTGTCAGACTCTGCCGTGTGGGCAGGTTACATTCGGTAGCCTGCCAGTTTGTCCAAAGTAGGAATGAGATAATAAGATGTCATAATAAGGTGTCTCGCGGCCGCAAATGCGGCCGCGCGGTTCCGGGAGCTGGTTTTAATGGTCTCTGGGTCTTGGCCGTTGATGGGATTACACGGTGCCAGGGGGCCAGTTGGTGGGTGTGACCCCCGCCTACTGGAATTCAGAGGATCTGGGTGGAGGATGCTCAGCCCCAATCCGAGTAGGCTTGGAGATCTCAGCCCCAGGACCCGCTTGCCTTTGTTCCTCTGCCGGTACCTTCAGGTGTGCGGAGAGTGGTCTCAGAATGGTGGTGGCTGGTCCTGGAGGTCTTCGGCTGCCGGAGCCCTGGTCGGGGCCGGGAGGAAAATGTACATCATGTTTACCCGTGTTACTATTCATGTAGAAAAATGTCACCTGCATTCTATAGAGTATCTGCTTACATTGATCTCACACCAGTTGGTCTTTTTCCACCAGCTGGTGACTTTCACCTTGCTGTTTGCCTCCTTAGTATTCAGAGGTCCTGGCTAGTGACTTGCAAGAACTTGTGGAGTGAGCCAAAATCATTATAAGAATAGTGCAGTGAGAGGGAAGGAGAGATAGTACTGTGAGTAGGATACTTACCTTGCATGTGGTCAGCTTGAATTCCATCTCCGGCATTCTATAGAGTCCCCAAGCATTCCCAGGAGTAATTCCTGAGTGCAACCCCTGAACTCCAATGGATATGGCCCCCAAACAAACAAACAAAAAGAATAGTGCAGTGAATGTGTTTTATTTTTTTTCTTTTTGGGTCATACCCAGCAGTGCTCAGGGGTTACTCCTGGCTCTGCACTCAGGAATTACTCCTGACAATGCTCTGGGGACCATATGGGATGCTGAGGATTGAACCCAGGTTGGCCACATCCAAAGCAAATGCCTTACCCGCTGTACTATACGCTTCAGCCTCAGTGCAATGAATGTTTTAAGCCTAATCATTCTCTTCTGTATCCTACCAAATCTGAAAATCAGTCTTGAACTCAGTTACTTTAAATAAGCATTATCATTCTAAGCAGACTTTTAAAATATGTGAACAAGACAAATCTATTCAGTGCACATATTCATTTTATTTTTTAATTCACATATATATACATACATGTGTGTGCCTATATATTCTTTTATTTCTTTATGCAAAATTTATTCCCCAGAAAGGAGTTTGGTAACTAGATTTTTTCAACCTAAATGCCATGATTGAATTTGTTTATCTTAACGATAGCCTGATGGAACATTCTATGGCCTTGGGAGTTAGTGTTTCTGCTTATCCAAATTGTACATGGATCTTTTTCAAAGAGTATGAGGAGGGATTGATTGACCTTCAGAGCTCTGTGACACTGGTCTAGAGGATAAGCTTACACAGAGCAGAGTGAAGCTGCCCATCAGTGAGGGGTATTCATAACAAACGTGACTTCAGTTCCCTGGGGCTTTGGCCATGATGAAGGGAATCACATCTCACATCAAAGGCCATCTGTCCTTTGTGACTGGAATTGAAGGGGGGGGGAGGAAGGAAATCACAGTGGGTTGCAAAAGGGTTAAGGGTAGAGATTTGTAAAACCTTTTAACTGGGTAGTCTTGAAGCACTGAAATAAGTATCACAAGACTTGGAGATAGCAAGACATTTTCAAAACAGATTGTTAATCCTCACAGAAATAATGGAAAGTCTGACTGTTTGGGAAGAAAGAGATTCACCCTCGAGAGTGTAGTCACCATGCAAAATATATTATGCTAAATGACCTGTGAGTGATAGGTGAGTTCAGAGGAAGGAAATGGCCCATGGGCTGAAACAGCCAGAGAGAGCATATTGACTGAGATAAGTCTTGCACTGTCCTGGAAGAGGGGGGAGCCTGCTTGAGAGGGCAGAAGGACCATGAAAAGATCAAAGAAGAAGCAAGGTATGTTGGGAAGGCGAAGAGGCAATCTGCCAGATTTGTTGAATGATTCATGACATTTCATTCCTAACTCAGATATCATTTCAGCTCTGTGCTCCAAGCAGTATGTTATGGGCCATAGAGTGTCAATTTAAAAAATGTTCACTTCAAGGCCAGCAAGACCTCCTTTGGCAAGTTGCTTAACCTCCCAACCCTTATCGCTTTTTCTTAACGATAAGGAAAACAGATACATAACATTATCATGCTGTTGAAGAGAAAGGGCAGGAATGGATCTATTCTATTTTCTGACATCTTTCCATTCCTGCTTGCAGCCTGTGACAGCTGATGTGTTTGGTGATCTCTAAGGAGGCTGCACACAGCCTCCTAGCTTCGTGACTACGAGGCTCTTGCTGCCAGGGTAGTTATTGTTTTCCCTTAAGTGAACCAAGAGGATTTGTGTAGTCGGAGACTGTATTTGAAAGGAAGATAAAAACAGGAGTTTTCTCTTCCTGATTTAAGAGTCTTTCTGATTTGCTGTTCCAGTCTCTCAAGAGGTACAGATGGGGTTCAAGACTTATCCATTAGTGATTATAAAATCCTTATATCCCTGTAGTTCACTCTCACTGTCCTCCCGTTGTTCATTAATTTGCTCAAGTGGGCCCAGTAACATTGTGAGACTTGCTACTGTGTTTGACATATTGAATACATCACGGGTAGCTTGCCAGGCTTTGCCGTGTGGGCACGGCTGACCCAAGTTCGATCCCTGTACTTATGCTATATAAAATAGATGTAGGTAGGCTCTTAGAAAACTTTCTCCCAAAATAAGGGCCTGGAGCTGTCTAAAGAAAGCATCAGCTGTTTGGATAAAGTGAGGTAGGTTGGGCAAGTGGTATCTGACATTTAGTGAGCTAGGCTGGGCCATCAAAGATGCTTGTCAGGTGATTGCAAATTGAAGCACACTTATTTCACTAACTGAGCCATGCCCGGAGTGACAGCTGACTTGAAATTAGATCTTAGATAGGCCTTTGGCTCAGATAGCTGGACTAGAGAATGAGGAAGCAAATGAGGAAGTAATGGACTATGGTTGAGAGAAAAGAACTCTTGGTCCAAAACACCTCTGGTGAGTCCTCTACCCTAAAAAATTAAGCCAAATGAAATGATATTTTTAAAATGAGTCCTTCCGCAGAAAACATGTGTGTCCCTGTCCCTTCCCACCACACTGTGCCCTTTCCCTGTCCCCCCTCCCCCACCCACCCCAGCCCAAGGTAATCTTGGAGGAGAAGTGAAAAGATGAAGGAAATTCTGCCATTTTCTTTTAATTTTCCTTTTGGGAGGTAGATAGGGAGCATTTAGGCCAAACCTGGTGGATGCTCAGGGAATATTCCTGGTTCTCAGCTCATGGTGCCAGGAATTAAAATAGTTAGAAACATGTAAGGCAGGTGTCTTAAACTCTTATACTATTTTTCCAGCTTCAAATCCTGCCCTTTTTAACAATAAAAAAGGGGTTATGCTTTCTATCATCCTCTTCCCCAATTCCTTCACAACCTCTACTCCCTGACAAATACTTTTCTGGTCTCTATGAGTTTAATTTTCTAAAAATGATTTTCAAATATTAGTTCTCTGGGCTGTATGTTTTTTCTCTCTGGTTGTTTCACTCTAGCTTCATTCATGCTGTTACTATACATGACAGGATTTCCCTTTTCTTGGTGGAAGGGGAATGTCCAATTGTGCTCAAGGATATTGCTATCTCTAAGCTCAGGGATCACTTCTGGCCGGCCTCAAGGGACAACTTGTGGTGCCAGGGACAAAAGGTGGGTGCCAGGCAAGCACCTTGCCTGCTGTACTTTATCTCCAACCTTGGGATTTCCCTTTTTGAAGGATGACTTGCTTATATAGGACTGTATTTTCTCAGTCTATTTATTGGTTGATAGACACTTGTGTTGTTTCTATGTCTTGATTATTATAAACAGTATTGCTATGAACACGGAAATGCAGATAATCTCCTTGAGATGAGTTCATTTCCTTTGCACGTACATCCAGACTGGAGTGCTGGATCACATGTTCTATTTTAAATGCCATGAGGAATTTTAACATCCTCACACTGCTTTTCCATTGTGACAGCACCAATTGTGCATAAGGGCTCCCTTCTCTGTATGTTGTGGTCAACATCTGATAATAAACACCTTATCAGGGGTGATCTGATAACTCGCTGTGGTTTTGACTTGCACTCCCTTGTGACTAATGATGTTGAACATCTTTTTCATGTGCCTGTTTGCTGTTTGTGTATCTTCTTTGACAAAGGTCTGGGCAAGCCTTTTACCCTTCTCCTAACTGGATGATTATGATGATGAGATGATTATAGTTGCTATTGAATTGTAGGAGTTCCTGATACATTTTGGATCATAATCTCATATTGAATACATAATTGACAAACATCTCTCATTTCATAGGTTACTTTTTCCTTTTGTTGCTGGTTTCTTGTAGAGCTGAAACCTTTTACTGCACTGCAGTTCTACTTGCCTTTGTAGTCAGATATGAAATGGAGCCTCCAGATGCAGAACTCAGAATGATTCTTGCCTGTTTGAAAATCTTCCAGACTTCAACTGGCTCTCCTTGTATTCACTGCAATCGAGGTTTTGCTTTTAGGTTAAGACTCTGCAGTGGAAACACTTGCACTTTGAGACAATTGTGACTCAGTACGGAAAGCAACCAGTGCATCACTCTGGAGGTTAATAATTATCAGGCATTTGACAAAATCACAATTTATGTAGTACCTACTACAAGGGCTATCCTCTTCAGCCCTAGCAGGGTCCAATTACAAAGTCTTCTAACAGGGGCAAAACAAAAAATATAAGACTTTGATTGGTATGACCATGGCCTGCCATCCTGTAAGGTTTGGCTGTGGTGCTAGAGAGATAGTACAGGGGTTAAGGAACTTGTCTTGCATGTAGCCAACTGATTTGAGCTCCGACACCACATATGGTCCCTTGAGTACCACTGAGTGATTGGTGCCCCTATCAAAAAAGTTTGGGTTGTGTCCTAAATCAATGTAAAGTGAAGGGCTTCACATGGTTTCTGATTTTGTGGTCCTCAAATCTTCTGGTCTGAGAACTGATAAAAGAAAAGTGAGAAGTAGCTACAAATTTTTATAGTAATCTAACATTGCTGGAACATAATTTGTATTTTATAAAATTATGGGTTTTTATAATGGATTGTGGGAATCACTGATTTTTTTGTCCCAGTGCTTTTGAGAAGCACTGCTCTAGCCGAATGTCTTTAGTAGTCAATAGAGTCACGTTAGTCAGTGAAGCCATGTGTCTCTGCTTGCAGTGTGCCCCTGCCCCACGTCCAGGGCATTACATGGGCCCTTCCCTATCATATTGTCAATAAAACGTCCACGACTTGGGGGAGAGGTCCCTGGAGGTGCTTTCTCTGCTTCAAGAGCTCTCCTCTTCTCCCCCACCTTCCCCTCCCTGCCCTCCGCAACCCTCCCCTCCAATCCCCTATTCAACTCTCCCCTCCCCTTCCCTCTTCCTCCCCTCTCTGATACACACTTCCAGCTCCTGTGGCCACCTTGAGACCAGACACCCTTATACTCCCACAGGAGGGCGCTGTTCCCTCGGCACACACAGAGACTTCCTTTATTCATTTGCTCAGCACTGTGGTCTTTAGGGGGCCCACCTTTTCCTCCGTGGTCTTCAGCTCAAGTAGCAGATCACACCCAGAAATATATAACTTGGGGTCCACAGGCCCATTTCAAATCAGAGCTTCCACATACAACCATCTATTTTCCAGTTTGGGGAAACCTTATGAAAATTATTTGGCTAACTGGAAGCCTTCTTTTTTTTTTAATTTAATTTTTTATTAGTGAAACACCATGAGGTACAGTTTTTAGACTTACAAATTTTTGTGCTTAGGTTTCAATTATACAATGATCGAGTATCCTTCCCTCCACCAGTGCCCATTTCAAACCACCATTGATCCCAGTATCCCTCCCACTCCCCCATTCCCGCCCCCCAGCCCACCCTGTCTCTGTGGCAGGGAATTCCCTTTTGTTCTCTCTCTCCTTTTGGGTGCTGTGATTTGCAAAAGAGGCATTGAATGGCAATCATGTTCGGTCTATAGTCTACTTTCAGCATGCATCTCCCCTCCTGGGAGGATCCTCTCCCCAACACCCTTTATTTGGTGCTCCCTTCTCTATCTGAGCTGCATTTTTCCCTAGCATGTGCGGCTGGCCTCCAAGTCATGGAGTGAACCTCCTGGTACTTATTTTGGCTATTCTAGGGAGTTAGCCTCCTATTTTGTTATTTTATGTTCCCCAGATGAATGCAATCTTTCTTTGTCTGTCCCTCTCTTTCTGACTCATTTCGCTTAGCATGATACTTTCCATGTAGTACCACTTGTATGTAAATTTCATGACTTCATCTTTTCTAATAGCTACATAGTACTCCATTGTGTAGTTGTACCAAAGTTTCTTTAACCAGTCATCTGTTCTCGGGCACTCAGGATTTTTCCAGATTCTGGCTATTGTAAAGAGTGCTGCAATGAACAAACAAGTGCAGATGTCACTTCTACTATACATTTTTGCCTCTCTGGGATATATTTCCAGGTTAACTAAGGAAATAAAGGACCTGTACAAAGAAAATTACAAAACACCACTTCAGGAAATAAAAGAGGACACGAGAAAATGGAAAGATATCCCCTGCTCATTAATCGAAAGAATTAACATTGTCAAAGTGGCAATACTTCCCAAGGCATTGTACAAATTCAATGTGATTCCTATAATGATACCCATGACATTCTTTAAGGAAATGGAGCAAACACTCCTGAAATTCATATGGAACAATAAGCCCCCACGAATAGCTAAAGCAATTCTTGGGAAAAAGAAAATGGGAGGAATCAACCTCCCTAACTTCAAACTGTACTGGAAGCCTTCTTTGCTTCTATTTGTCTTCACTCAGATTCCAAGAATCTCTTTCTTCTCGGACCCTGAGTGAAGTGACCAGTGAAGGAAACAGCTACAACTTCCATAGCTGTGACTTTTCTGTGATACAGGAGGAGGCTGGAGCAAGTGGATTTTGACAGCAGCATGGGGCCATGTCCATATTCATCCAATCTTTGGTGAGTCCTCATGCCCTTGCTGTTAGGCAGAGCTGACATCACGAAAGAATTTGCCTCTACCATTTATCAGTCAGTCGGCCCGGAGTGATAGCACAGCGGGTAGGGCGGCGTTCACTTTACACGTGGCCAACGTGGCCAACATGGCCGACCCGAGTTCGATTCCTCCGCCCCTCTCGGAGAGCCCGGCAAGCTACCGAGAGTATTCGATATGCCAGACACAGTAACAACAAAGTCTCCAATGGAGACGTTACTGGGCCCGCTCGAGCAAATCGACGATCAACGGGAGGGCCTTTACTTTACTTTACTTTACTTATTTGTCAGTCAGATTTGGGCCACAGTGATGAGACACACAGGGCCTCACGGGATGGGGATGCAGCCGGTCCTTTCCTCCCCGTCCCAATGAGACCCCGAGTGACTGCCCACGAGCGGCCTCTCTGGCTCCTGATCAAGCCGCTTAACAGCCATGATCCCAGAGACTCAGGAACAAATCTCGGAACCCAGCAGGTTTTGGCAAGAAATTCCTTCAGATTTAATTGTTAAAATTTTGGTATTTCAAAATTGCACAGCCACTACTGCAGCCATGCGACATCATATGTTATTCATAACCAGCAATAGAGAATAAATTGTCAACTGTTGCCTTTTTGGCAGATCTGAGTGTTGGGGTAAAATCCCAAATAATAATGGTGGATCTCCTGTCAAAATATTGAATCTAATCAAAGTAGAGAGAGTAATTTGGAAATCATCTGCCCCACAGGTAGGGGAAGGGTGTGGGGTGGAGGTATACTGAGGTTTTTGGCGGTGGAAAATGGGCACTGGTAAAGGTACGGGGTTTCATTGTATGACCGAGACTTAAACCCAAAAGCTTTGTAACTGCTCTCACGGTGATTCAATAAATAAGATTATAAAAAATGGAAAAAAATAAAGCAAGGAACATAGAAAAAAAAGAATTTGCCTCTACCCAGGTAAAGGAAGCCAATGGGCTCTTTTGCCCAGGCAACTACTCATTCCATTATGCTAGGTTTAAAGTTGATGTTTCGGGGTCCAGGGAGTACAGCAATTAGGGGTTAGGGACCTAGCTTTTACCCATCCCATACTAGCTCCTCAGCACCACATGGTCCTTCAAGTATTCATCCCTGAGTACTGCTAGATGTGCCCCTGGAGGGCCCCTCTAAATACCACTTGTGTGGCCCAGGTAGTCCTCAGCACTGAAAGGTCTGCAGTACCACATCCTCAGGTCCTTGAATTAAACTTCAGGCTAAAGGCTGAGAGCTGTGTGGGGGCCATAGGAACTTCTGCCCACCTCCAAAAAAGCAGACACTTTGTAGTGAGTATTGGATGAGACACAATTACCAGAAAACACAAAACAAATTCAAACTGTGTCTAATAAATGTTAAGGAATCCTTTTTTCACTGGATGATCAAAGAAAATCAGCAGCACAGTTGTAGGATAAAGCTGTGCAGAATATATCTATGTTAATTGACTCAAATATAGAATGTGTAATATTATGTATAGTTCTTAATACCTCATGCGTGTGCATGTAAATATGTCTGTGTATTTTATCTGAATTCAGAGCATCTGTCTTAAACTTCACTGATACCTTACCTCCTCTTCCCTCATATCTTAATTTAAGCACCATAATTTAAATGGATCAGTTTTTAAATGTGTGATGTTTTTCTTTTTTTGTCCCAGGAATCTGACTAACTTGCACATTTGCTTACACTTTTGAGTTTGCAAAGTATGCATTTCCAAATGTTTTCCTTGAATGTGTCCTTCTGAGTTGCCATTTAGTCGTTTTTCCATTCTGAAATTGTGTACGCACATCTGATGGTTGCCTTCACTAAAGCTTTATGTGACTAAGGAGTGAAAAATTCAAAGTCAAGTTCAGAGGAAATGGCAAGTAGACCACATGGCTGCGTGTGACCTTTGAGCCATTCCTCTCCAGTGTGATGTGGCACAACTGAATCTGGATTTTGCTTTGACTGAGCAGTCTCCTCTGTGTATTTGCAGCCAAAGGGGAAGCTAATGGAGGGTGAAACCACGTGTTGATTAAAAAAGAGTGTTTAAAAAGGGAATGCCCTGCCACAGAGGCAGGGTGAAGTGGGGGGATGGGGGTTGAGAGGGATACTGGGATCAGTGGTGGTGGAGAATGGGCGCTGGTGGAGGGGTGGGTACTCAATCATTGTATAACTGAAACCCAAGCACAAAAATTTGTAAGTCTACAACTGTACCTCATGGCGTTTCACTAATAAAAATTTTTTTAAAAAATGTGTGTCTAAAGGAACCATATCACACTTTTGCTCACATCCCATGGACGGAAGAAAGTCACTCAGACAAGGCTGATGTTAGTGGACAGGAATGACAGGAAGAATTCCTGGATAATTGGAATAATAGAGCAGGCTAACACAGTGGGGCAGCCTGCTCATCTGAACCCAGTTTATTTAGAGCATGCTTTCTTGTGAAAGCTTACCACCTTTGGAGCATAACTTATTTGTAAACAGAAATAAAAACTTCATTTAGTTCTAGTTAGTTCTAACAAGGCAGCCTGATTGATCCCCCTCCCCCTCCTACCACACTTACTCCACTAGTTCAACTTGGTTTTTGAGGGTTGGGCTACCAGGCAGTGCTCAAAAGGCCATACCCTACTGGCAAGTGTGAGCCACCTGGGCCTATGGCCCAATTCAAGGACCCAAGGGTGTGATGCTGCTCCAGGAGCTACCTGGGCTACCCCACAAGACTGGGGGCTTCCAGGGCCACATATGGTGGTGCTCAAGGGGCCTTTAAGGCTGCATTCAGTGATGTTTGGGGGAGAATGTGGTGCCCGGGATCAAACCCAGGTTGGCCTCATGCTAGGCATGCATCCCAACTGTTGGACTGTCTCCTACCCCCTATTTCTACTTTTAGATTCATGGGGCAAGCACCAAGGAAAACAAATTAGCAATGGCAGTTGTTATCCAGAGCAGGTGCTGTATTACTCATGGCTCTGGATTGTAAGGGACACTGGAAAAGGGGTTCTTGACCCCATTGCCCTTGTAGAGACAGAGGCAGATTTCAGTCTGGAAGCACAGCCTGGACTGTGTAATGCTGCAAATCAGGGAGAGCAAGGAATCCCATACTCCTTCTTTTGAGGGGTGTGTGTGTGTGTGTGGGGGGGGGGAATGGCACACTTAGCTGTGCTCAGAGCTCACTCCTCGTTCTGTGAAAGGGATCACTCCTGGAGAGGCTCAGATGACCATAGGTAGTGCTGGGTATTGAACTGGTGCCGACCACATACAAGGCAAGCACCTTAACCCTGACCCTTGTTCTCCTTGAATATTCCAGGTAGGCGACTCTTGCACACACAGCCCTTTCTTCCCCATCCTGCCACTAGCCTGCTCCAATTCTTTGACTCAAATAATAAAGAGCTCTTGTTACTGCGCATGTGGCCTGAAACTGTATATCAAGCCTTTCCTATGTTCACACACCTGGATGGGATGATTCCTGTCTCCCAAAACCCCATCTGAGATATACTTAGTGTCTAGAAATTCCACTCAGCAGCCCACATCCTCTGTGGCTTTGGTATGTTGAGTGTAGAGAAAACAGTAATTTCGGAATCAGGTGCCCGTTGCTGTTCTTTGATCTCTTGCTGACTACTCATACCAAGGAAAAGTCACTTGAACTTTAAGGTCACCTGGTTAATATTTCAAATCTCAGTTTTCTTATCTATAAAACTGGAGGAGGGAGGACTACAGGTAATGATCACTGAACAACTTCCAGGCACTGTTCTAAACTTTCTTCTGCATTACTAATATCTCACTGACATTCCAGGATTCTGAAGCACAGGCTCATTCAACTTAACTTGACCACAAGTGACACAGCTCAGAAATCACAACTTAGGATGGTCACCCAGGACTTCAACTCCTAGTTATAGTCCATGATCCACAAGGCTGAACTTTACTCCTAAATTTTGTGTTTACTAAACTTGGTGTTCTTCTAAACCAAACTCATAAGTGCAAAGTATTTAGCACACTGCCCCACATGAAGCAGACACTACATAAATGTTATTATCATTTTGTTTCTGGGAAGCTGAAAATTTCTTTTCCTCTTCCAGTAGTTGTAAAATTAGATTAGTTTCACCCAAAGGGCGGTTGCTATAATACAGTGGGTAGTACAAAGGGCACTTGCCTTGCAGGTAGTAGACCTGGGTTTGATCCCCAGCGTCCCACATGGTCCCTCAAGCACCGCCAAAAGTAATTCCTAAGTGCAGAGCCAGGAGTAACCCCTGAGCATCACTGGGTGTGTCCCCCAAACAAAAACAGATTAGTTTCTCCAGAGAAGGCACTTTTCTGAGGCAAGGACATTGGCTGTTGTGTTTTTCCTAAAGAACAATGGTGATTCAGGGAATGGAAATGAAGTCATTAGCTTCATAGGCTTCACTTACTCTGAATGATGATGGGAGGAAAGGGCTGAAAAAAAATCTGGGAGGCTTCTCTCCAGATGAAGCAATTTATTCGTGGCTATCTCACAAACTGGAGGAAGAAAGAGGTGTGAGTAAGAGGGAACGCGTGGTGGTGGGGGACCCCATAGACCCACCCCAGGTTATCAGAGCAAGGAAGATAAGTTAGAAGGACTCATCTTCAGATTTCCCAAGACTTGCTTTAGCAAAGCTTTGTGTTTTGCAGTCCATATTTGCCTAAGCTCCTACAAGTCTATGAATAAATGCCATGCCTTTCCTTTCTCTTTAGTAAGCATCAAGTGTATCAGAAATTTGGGGTGCGGAAGGGATGTGCAGAGAGAATTCTGCACGTAGAAACCGGAATGCAAACTCTGCCTCCTGAGGTTTGGGTGTTTTTTTGTTTCTCAGTATAAAAACAACACATGCCTATTACGAAAAACAAAATTAGGAAACATTCACGCAGTAAATGTCTATTAAGAAAGAGTGGGACGTCATCAGGAAGTTCAATGTAGTTAGCATTCATGTGAAGGTATTCTCATTCTGTTTAGCTTGGATGTTCAGAATACATGTTTTTGTTTGTGACTTGGGAAAGGGAAGAGGCTTATTATGCCTCTTCCTGCATTTCCCCTTTCCAGATCCTGTCTCTTCTTCCGCATACAAACGGAATGTGATTCTGTTTCTAAAATCTGCAGTTTTATGGCCTTTGTTGAAGTGGGTCACGGTCCAAGCTCATCCCCTTTGTGATGGATCCCATTCCATGACCTGAAGCTCCAAATCCGGGGTGTGAAAGAACTGGTGGGAAAGATGATAAAAACTCTTTATCTGAAATTAATTAATGAAGACTTTTTTTGACCATATAGAATGTGATTTGATAATCCTTTTCAATCTTGTTGGTGTAAAAAGTTATTACTAAGGAAAAATATCACTGAAAATAAGGTAAAGTAGGTAAAGGCCCTCCCGTTGATCGTCGATTTGCTCGAGCGGGCCCAGTAACGTCTCCAATGGAGACTTTGTTGTTACTGTGTCTGGCATATCGAATACTCTCGGTAGCTTGCCGGGCTCTCACTGAAAATATTGGGCATTATTCATGTATTTTAATGCCTTTCATGGATATTTCAATTTCTAGATGTTTTTCCTAATTTCAAGAGCCAGTTTCAGCTAATAACCTAATATCTAGTTGGGAGAGTGTTTTATCAGGCAGTTGATTTCACATTTCTTTTTACATCCCGCTAAAAGTTTTCTTTTGGGACCATACTGGCAGTGCTCCTGGATATGTGCTCAGAGACTGCTCTGGTGGTTCTTGGAGGATAATATGTAGTGCCAGGGATCAAACCTGGATTGGCTGCATCCAAGACCAGTGCCTTTACCCCTGTACTATCTCCCTGGCTCTTAATTTTACATCTTTATCTTAAAGAACTGAATATTTTTTTGGTGCTTTTTGGGTCATACCTGGCAATGCACAGAGCTTACGGGGTTACTCCTGGCTCATGCACTCAGGAATTACTCCTGGCGTGCTCAGGGACCATATGGTATACTGGGAATCGAACCCAGGTCAGTCACATGCAATGCAGATGCCCTACCCACTGTGCTATTGTTCCAGCCCCTAAATTTTTTTTAGCTGTAGGAGTACTGCTATTTATTAACCACAGATTAAACTGACTGAAGCAGGCATGAACTCCATGTTACTTTTTCATAATTTTTTATTGAGTATCTATGAGATAGACCATTACAACGCTGTTCACAATTGGGTTTTAGTCATGCAATGTTCCAACGCTCATCGCTCCATCCGTGTATATTTCCCACCATCAATGTCCTTCATTTCCCCCCCACCATCCCCCAACACTACAGCTCTCACCCCCAGTCTCCATCTATTTTTGTTCATTAAGCTCCCCAAGCATATTAAATATGCCAAAAACGGTAAAAACAAGTCTCACAATGGAGACGTTACTGGTGCCTGCTCAAGCAAATCGATGAACAGTGCGAGGACAGTGCTATGGTTTACAGTACAGGTACTAAGAGTTCATTGTGCTTGTTCAGAGCATGATTCAATATTTTTATTGGGACAGTAAGGCTGGAGTAGCATTTTAACTAGCTGGCAGCTTTGGGATGTGGGTGTGACTGCTGAGACTTCTGGAAGTACAGGGAGTTTGGGGCGATAGCCCATCCTGACCCTGAGAAAGCCTGGAGATTTCAGTCACAAAACCTTCATATCCAAATTTTCAACAGATTAATATCTCAGTGAGGTATGTCCTGAAACGGTGGAGTCCAGCCAGGGGCAGCGTGGCGATTTTGGATTGTGAGAACAAGCAACTGCTGGGGGCTCTGCTTGGATGGGCACCAGGCTACTCTCCCCCGATTTACCCTAGTCTGCTCAGCTTTGAGTGGGTCCAAGATTAACTCGGGTTTTTGATCTCTTTTGAAGTTTATGTATGGGTCTCTGAATCAAGGCCAAAAAATACACTTGCATAGCTGAGCCAGAGGTGGTTTGTGGACATGACTCCCACATACCTAACTTTTGGCTATTTAATTTCTCAGTAAATTTTCCCTCAAGTTGTTAGAGTCCAGCCAGAGGCACAACAGCAATTTTGGGGTATCAGGAAACCTGAAGGCACCATCAGGTTGCTGGTGCACTGCCCAGCAGATACAGGTTGACCTGTTGGCAGCGTCATAACCTCAGGACTGAATTTTTTAGCCTTCTACTACTCCTAGATTGTAGAGGCAAAACACTTACATAAAAAAAAAAAACAAAAAACTATGCCCAGAGGTTCCTCTCAGGATGGGAAATGCGTGATGAGAGTAGACTATAGTCTGAACAAGATTGCCACTCAATGTCTCTTTTGCAAACCACAGCACTCAAAAGGAGAGAGATAACAAAAGGGAATTCCCTGCCACAATGGTAGGGTGGGATGGGGGGAAGGAGAGTGGGAGGGATACTGGGACTGGTGGTGGTGGAGCATGGGAACTGGTGGAGGGATGGGTATTCGATCATTGTATAACTGAAACCCAAGCACAAAAATTTGTAAGTCTACAACTGTACCTCATGGTGTTTCACTAATAAAAATTTAAGCAAAAAAGAAAACTATACCCAGGATCACTACTGTTGATACATAAAAATGGTCATTTTATTTATTTATTTATTTATTTATTTATTTTTATTAAAAGGGCATTCCCTTTTGTTCTCTCTCTCCTTTTGGATGCTGAAGTTTGCAAAAGAAGCATTGAATGGCAATCATGCTTAGTCTATTGTCTACTTTCAGCGTGTATCTCCCATCCTGGAAGGATCATACCAACACCCTTTACTTAGTGTTCCCTTCACTATATGAGCTGCCTTTTCCCCTAGCATGTGCGACTGGAATGAACCATGGAGTGAACCTCCTAGAACTTATCTCGGCTATTCTTTGGTGTTAGTCTTCTATTTTGTTTCTTTATGTTCCCCAGATGAATGCAATCTTTCTTTCTTTTTTTTTTAATTTTTATTAGTGAAACACCATGAGGTACAGTTGTAGATGTACAATTTTTTGTGCTTGGGTTTCGATTATACAATGATCAAATACCCATCCCTCCACCAGTGCCCATTTTCCACCACCATGGATAATATCCCTCTCACCCCCATCCCCCCCATCCCACCCTGCCTCTGTGGCAGGGCATTCCCTTTTGTTCTCTCTCTCCTTTTGGGTGTTGTGGTCTGCAAAAGAGGCTTTGAGTGGCAAACATGTTCAGTCCATAGTCTACTTTCGACATGCATCTCCCCTCTTGGGAGGATCCTCCAAACACCCTTTATTTGGTGCTCCCTTCTCTATCTGAGCTGCCCTTTCCCCTAGAATTCCCGGCTGGCCTCTAAGCTATGGAGTAATCCTCCTGGTGCTGATCTCAGCTATTCTTGGGTATTAATCTCCTATTTTGTTACTTTATATCCCCCAGATGAATGCAATCTTTCTATGTCCCTCTCTTTCTGACTCATTTCGCTTAGCATGATACTTTCCATGTAGTACCACTTGTATGTAAATTTCATGACTTCATCTTTTCTAACAGCTGCATAATATTCTATTGTGCAGATATACCAAAGTTTCTTTAACCCGTCATCTATTCTTGGGCACTCAGATTTTGTCCAGACTTTGGCTATTCTGTACAGTGCAGCAATGAACATAAAAGTGCAGATGTCATTTCGACTGTACTTTTTTGCCTCTCCAGTATATATTCCCAGGAGTGATATTGCTGGGTCAAATGGGAGCTCAATTTTTAATTTTTTGAGACTTGTCCATACTGTTTTCCAAAAAGGCTGAACCAGTCAGCATTCCCACCAACAGTGAAGGAGAGTCCTTTTCTCGCCACATCTGTGCCAGCACCGGTTGCTTTTGTTCTTCTGGATGTGGGCCAGAGTCTGCGGTGTGAGATGATTTTTCATTGTTTTTTTTTTTTGATCTGCATCTCCCTGATGATTAGTGATGCAGAGCATTTTCTCATGTACCTTTTTGCCATTCAGATTTCTTCTTTGAGAAATTTTCTGTTTATTTCATCACCCCATTTTTTGATGGGATTGGATGTTTTCTTCTTGTGGAATTCAACCAGTACTTTGTATATCCGTGATATCAACCCCTTGTCAAATGGATATTGGGTGAATATCCTTTCCCATTCTGTAGACTGTCTTTTTATTTTGGTCACTGTTTCTTTTGAGGTGCAGAAGTTTCTTAGTTTAAGATAGTCCCATTTGTCTATCTCTGTTTTCACTTGATTGGCCAGTGGAGTGTCATCTTCGAAGATACTGTTAGCTTCAATGTTGTGGAGGGTTTTGTCAACCTTGTCTTCAATGTACCTTATGGATTCCGGTCTGATGGTGAGGTCTTCAATCCATTTTGATCTTACTTTTGTACACGGTGTTAGGAAGAGATCTGAGTCCATTTTTTTTTGCACGTAGCTGTCCAGTTTTGTCAGCACAATTTGTTAAAGAGGCTTTTCTTGCTACACTTCATATTTCTTGCTCCCTTATCAAAGATTAGATGATCATATGCTTGGGGGAAGATATCAGTATATTTAACCCCGTTCCATTGGTCTGCAGCTCTTCCTTTGTTCCAGTAGCATGCTGTTTAAATTATTCCTGCTTTCTAGTAGAGTTTGAAGTTAGGGAGGTTGATTCCTCCCGTTTTCTTTTTCCCAAGAATTGTTTTAGCTATTCGTGAGGGCTTTTTGTTCCATATGAATATCAGGAGTGTTTGCTCCATTTCTTTGAAGAATGTCATGGGTATCGTTACAGGGATCACATTGAATTTGTACAGTGCTTTGGGAAGTTTTGCCATTTTGACAATGTTAATTCTTTCGATCCATGAGCAGGGGATATCTTTCCATTTTCTCATGTCCTCTTTTATGTCCTGAAGTAGCATTTTATAGTTTTCTTTGTACGGGTCTTTTACTTCCTTAGTTAAGTTGATTCTCAGGCACTTGATTTTCTGGGACACAATTGTGAACGGGATTGTTTTTTTTTAATATCACTTTCTTCTCTCTCATTATTTGTGTATAGGAAAGCCATGGACTTTTGGGTATTGATTTTATAGCCTTCAACTTTACTATACAAGTCTATTGTTTCTAGGAGTTTCTTGGTAGAGGTTATAGCGTTCTCTAAGTATAGTATCATGTCATCTGTGAATAGTGAGAGCTCGATTTCTTTCTTTCCTACCTGAATGCCCTTAATATCTTTTTTTGCCTAATCACTATTGCAAGTACTTCCAGTACTATATTGAACAGCAGTGGAGAGAGTGGGTATCCTTGTCCCATCCCTGATCTTAGAAGGAAGGTTGTCTTTTTTTCCGCATGGAGGATGATGCTTGTCATACGCTTGTGGTAGATGGCTTTGACTATATTTAGGAAAGCCCCTTCTCTCCCCATTTTGGCGAGGGTTTTCATCATAAACCTGTGTTGGATCTTGTCAAATGCGTTATCTGCATCTATTGATATGATCATATGGTTTTTATTTTTTCTTTTGTTGATATGCTGGATTATGTTGATTGATTTCCAAATGTTAATCCATCTTTGCATCCCTGGGATGAATCCCACTTGATCATGGTGTATGATCTTTTTGATGAGTTGTTGAATTCTTTTTGTTAGTATTTTGATGAGAATATTCGCATCCATGTTCATCAGGGATATCAGCCTATAGTTTTCTTTTCTTGTGGTGTGTTTGTTTCCTTTTGGTATTAGAGAGAGATGGGCTTCATAGAAACTGTTTGGAAGAGGTTCTGTTTCTTCGATTCCTAGAAAAGCTTGAGAAGAACTGGAACTAGGTCCTCTTTAAATGTTTGGGAAAATTCACTAGTGAATCCATCTGGACCTGGGCTTTTGTTTTTGGAAGACTTTTGATTACAGTTTCAATTTCCTTGATGTTAATAGGTCTAACGGGTACTCTAGATCATCTTGATTCAGCCTTGTGAGATTATAGGAATCCAGGAATTTATCCATTTCTTCTAGGTTCTCTGTTTCATGGCATACAGACTTTCAAAGTAGTCTCTGATGATCTTTTGAATTTCTTTGGTTTCTGTTGTGATATCCCCATTGTCATTTCTGATTTGGTTTATTAGGGTTCTCTCTCTCTTTTTCTGAGTCTTGCTAGTGGTTTATCTATCTTGTTTATTTTCTCAAAGAACCAATTTTTGGTTTCATTGATGTTTCGGATTTTTTTTTTGAGTTTTCATGTCGTTGATTTCTGCTCTAAGTTTTATGATCTCTTTCCTTCTGCCTGGTTTGAGCTCCTTTTGTTGGTCCTTTTCTATGATCTTTAGCTGTGAAGTCAAGTTGTTTATGTGGGTCCTTTCTTCCTTCCTGAGAAATGCTTGCAGAGCTATAAATTTTCCCCTTAACACAATTTTAGCTGCATCCCATAGGTTCTGGTAGCTTGTGTCTTCATTCTTGTTTCTAGGTATCTTTTGATTTCGTCCTTGACTTCCTTCCTGAAGCACTCATTGTTCAACATAGAGTTGTTTAATTTCCAGGTGTTTGATTTGTCTCTTCGGGTCTGTGTGTGATTCAGTGCATTGTGGTCTGAAAAGATTGTTGATACTATTTCTATCTTCCTGATTCTATTTTGGTATGTTTTGTGTCCTAGCAAGTGGTCTACTTTGGAAAAAGTTCCGTGTCACTGGAGAAGAATGCGTATTCTTTATTTTTGGGGTGTAAAGCACTGTATAGATCTATTAGCCCTCTCTCTTCTATTGCTTCTTTCTAAGCCAATGTTTCCTTGCTGAGTTTTGTTTTTGTTGATCTATCCAGAGGTGATAAGGCGATGTTGAAGTCTCTGGCTACTATTATGTTGCTAGCAATGTCCTCCTTAAAATCTGTTAGCAGTTGTTTTTAAATATTTAGCTGTTCCCTCATTAGGTGCATATACATTTAAGAGTGTGACTTCTTCCTGTTTTATGTTACCCTTGATGAATAGAAAATGGCCTTCACTGTTCCTTCTAATCTTTTTCAACCTGAAATTTATGTTGTCGGATACTAGTATGGCCATCCCAGCTTTTTTGAGGGAGCTGTTTACTTGCAGGATTGTTTTCCATCCTTTAACTTTGAGTCTGTGTTTGCTCTGATTGTTCAGATGTGTTTCTTGTAGACAGCAGAATGTTGGTTTCAGTTTCTGGATCCATTTTGCCACTCTGTGTCTCTTGATTGGTGCATTTAGACAGACCATTGACATTGAGAGAGATTATTGTCATGAGGTTTTGTGCCATCTTTCTGTAGGGGTTGGTTGTTTTTCTTCTTATTTTACAGGAGCCCCTTTAATCTTTCTTTTAGATTTGGTTTTGAGTCTATGAAATTCCTGAGTTACTGTTTATCCACAAAATAGTATACTGTTCCTTCGAGTTTGAGTGAGAGTTTAGCCGGATAGAGTATTCTTGGTGAAGCGTTCATTTCAGTGAGTTTTTTCACTATATCCCACCATTGCCTTCAGGCTTGGAGGGTTCCCTCTGATAGGTCTGCTGTGAATCTAAGTAGTGCTCCTTTGTATGTGATTTCCTTCTTTGCCCTTGCTGCTTGCAGTATTGTGTCTCTATCCACAGCATCCATCATTCTAAGTATGATATGTCTTGGAGTGTTTTTGTTGGGGTCTCTTTTAGCTGGCACCCTTTGGGCTCCTTGAATCTGAATGGCTGCATTGTCCAGATCTGAGAACTTTACAGAAATGATTTGTTTAACTGTGGCTTTTTCATTAGGATTGTTTCCCTGACCTTCTGGTACTCCAATGATTCTAATGTTGTTCCTCTTGGAATCATCTCCTATGTCTCTGATTCACTCTAGAGCTATTTTGAGGTCTCTTGCCATTGTTTCTTGTTGCCTGTAGGCTTTGTGCAGCTGATCTTCCAGCTCACTGATTTTGTCTTCAGCTGTGGCCATTCTACTGTTGAGGGCACAGACTGAGTTTTTTATTTCAACTACAGAATCTTTTATTCGTGACATTTCTGTACGCAGCTTTCCAATTTCTGCTCTCATTTCTTCCTGTATTTTCTCGATTGTTTCTCTTATGTCCTCCTTTAATTTACTGGATATCTCACTGTTTCATTGAGTTCACTGAACATCTTCCTTACTTCATATCTGAATTCTTTCTCATAGTGATTTCTTAGGTGAGTAATTCCTACTAAGGCTTCTGGACTCTTCATTGTCCTCTCCTCGTGGAGGGGATTTGTGTTGTTTCTTCATGTTGGTGTGGAGCTATGGTCACTGAGATGTTACACAAGATTGATGGGTATGGGTAAACTACCTGGGGCCCCAAATTAGGCCACGCCCACTTCCGAAGAGGCCATGCCCACTTCTACAGAGGCCACGACCCTTACAGGTACCTGGTGCCTGTGGGGTGTACAACCAGGGAGTGGAAGAAGACTGGCACAGCATTAGGGCCAAACAGAAAGAGTCTCAGGGATGGTGAGCATCCCAGGGTCCTAGGGGTGTTTTCGTGGGGAAAGCCAGGTCTCAGTGACTGACCTGGGGGTGGAAGAAGCAAAAATGACCATTTTAATCAGTGTCTCGGGATAGATACATTATGTACAAAATCTATACACTCTATTATGCTTAGTAGAGTACTTTTGCCAAATAATTAAAGGGAAATATTTGGGCTGGAGTGATAGCACAGCGGTAGGGCGTTTGCCTTGCACGCAGCCAACATGGCCAACCTGAGTTTGATTCCTCCGCCCCTCTCGGAGAGCCCGGCAAGCTTCCGAGAGTATCTTGCCCGCATGCAGAGCCTGGCAAGCTACCTGTGATGTATTCATATGCCAAACACAGTAACAACAAAGTCTCCAATAGAGATGTTACTGGGTCCGCTCGAGCAAATCGATGAACAATGGGAGGACAGTGTCAGACAGTGATACTGAAAATATTCTCCTTCTAGAGTAAATTCTCTATTTTTCTTGACCCATACCATACCAATATACCTAGATAAACAAGTAACATTCTAGTTTTTTTCACCCCAATATGTACTATAATGGGAAGGGATAAGCCATAAAATGTTTTAAGTTTTCAAATCCTGTAACCTAATATATTAAATATGCAAATACACAGAAAAGATACATCACTGAATTTTAAAATTAAATGAAAGCTCTTTATAGACTTGAAAAAATTATTGTTTATAAGAATGTACAAACAAAATAAGAATTGAATTCTCTAAAGTACTAAACTGTTCCAAGTAGGGCATAAGACTAATTGGTTTATTTTCATTCCAGTGACTGTTTAGGTAATTTAGAGTCACTGAAAAGCAGGATTCTGGTTTGAGGTTTATGATGCCTGGTCTTTTTCTTCTCTATAAAGCCTATAATTATATTTTATACATTGTGAAGATCATTTTACTTGCTGCTTGCTACTGCAAAATATTTGGCAAATGATTATGGCTTATGAATGTCATCTTACTATCTCTTATTCCCAAATCTGGGTTTATTATTTAAAACAAAAATTATACTCTAATTTTAAAAATTATATTTTTATATTTTTAAGAAGTGTGGATGTATTTTCCATACTAAAGATATATATTTATTACATCTTGATGGAAAGTATAATGCAATGATTCAAATTTAGTCTCTTCATTTAAGAAGATAAACTTTCAGAGCAGGGAGAGGTCAGAGTTTTTGTGTTGGTGACTACTCCAGCCCCACCCCCCCACCCCACAGTTTTCACTGCCTCTCTTCACTAGAGAAATGAAACACAACTGGGCTCAGTAGCCATTTGGAACATTTTCCACCGATCTGTGTGTTTTGGCAATTTGATTTTGCCTTTGCATTTTACTGAATTATGTGCTAGAATATTTTTCAATGTGTAGAAATGATTCTATTAGTATCGCCTGTTCAGCTGAAAATTGGCAGATGGATCCTGCCCAAAGGCTTTGAATAACCAATATGGTTCTTTCTTTTTAACTTGCTCTTTCTTGAAAAAGCAGAGAACTTATTCCCATTTTATTGAGAGTGGTTGACCTTTTCTACGCCCTCTCCCTCACTCTCCACCTTTTCCCCTTTCTCTTCCCTTAAAAAAAGTGAATCAGAGTAAGATACACAATTACAAAGTTGTTCATGATTGGGTTTACCCTTTCTTGTATGAAGTCTTTATGACTGCTGTAGTAATTGACCATAAATATGGTGGTTTACAATTACAGAAATTGGCTCTTCCATAATACTGGAGTCTGAACTTCATTTTCCTGGGCTGTGCTTCCTCTGGAGGTGTCAATTAAATTCTTTCCATGCCTTTCCCTGTTTCTGGGAGTTACCAACATTCCTTGGTACATAGCTGTATTACTTCAGTTTCTATTCCACTATCACATTGCCTTCTTTCCTCACGTTTTTGTCAAATAGCTCTCTGCTTTTCTTGTGTGAGGGTAGATGAGATAAGAATTAAAATCTACCTGGATTGTCCAGTTTATACTTCCAATCTTAAAATCCTTAACTGAATCACATCTGCAGTCATTGCCAAACATTCACAGGTGCCAGAGATTAGGATCTGATATTTGGGATAATTTTTAATCTCTCCACTCATATATAACAAAAGCAAGATGTCCTAAGGACCAGAGAGCCAGTACAGTGGGTAAGGTGATTCCAATCCAAGTTTGATCCCCAGCACTCCTTATGGTCCCTTGAGCCCTGTCCAGGCATGACATTTGAGCTCAGAGCTAGAAGTAACTCCTGAGAATTGCCAGGTGTGCTCCCAACCCCACAAAAATAGTCAAAAACAAAAGCAAGATTTTGTCTATTACCAGCTGCTGTGTCCTAGTCAATTGACTTTTGTATGAGTTCATTTGCTACTTTTAAAGTCTGTACTATTGTAATAACACAAGACCCATGGGAATCTATGTTTACTTCTATCTAAATGGAAATTTATGCCTCTCTGCCTAGAAGGGCTGAAGATGGATGTAGTCCTACACTCCTTGAAATAAATTTTTGTTCTAGTATATTTTCACAGAGACTGACCAAATTACGTAGGAGCAAAAGTCAGAACCTTCAGATTATTATTTGGACCCGATTTATGGTTGTCTATTTCTACCTGGAGATTTCTAGATATCACCATTAGGAGTTGAGGTTTCTTAAAATGCTTCTTCTATGCACTTCCACTAAGCCAAATAACCTTTGGGGAATTAACCTAGCCTAACCTTATTTAGCCTGAACCTGGGAACTCCCTGAACAATGACACCTTATGTTTTCCTAGAATCAGATTTCTAATTCTTGCCCTCAACTGCTGCCTGGCAGTTGTAGTTAAAAAGGTCCAACAAAGTGCTATTGTAGAAAGCTCTCATCCATGAGTCTGGAGAGAGGCTTCTGGTACCAGGTCTGCTTCAGAATAGTCTTATGCTAGGGGGACAGAAAGGTGCTTACTAAAATCTCTCCATCTTCTAGAAGCTTCTTAACAACTTCTCACGTAGTCACTTTATCTCATCACAGAAAATTCTTGGCCTATTTAGAGCCAAATCTGTCTCTGTAGAATTTGACAAGGAATTTTCTTTGTGGTTCTATAGGACCACAAAGGATATGAAATTTGGAAGGTTTAAAGGATGTTACATTGTCCTTTCAAATAAAAGCACTACTCTGAAAAGGTATAGGATTTGAAATCACAAATCTTCTCATTAATTTATAGGTGAGATAAAAAATATAATCTAGTTAAAATTCTAGAGAAATGGGCCATATTGGCTACAGAACTACCAATTTCTTATTTCAGAACTCCCAAGACATCAGAGAAAAGGGACTGTTGGCCCCTTTTGAAGTTGGTATAGTGAACAGCACAGGATTCACTTTTTTTGTGATTGTTTTTTAAGTTTTGTTTTGTTTTTTGGGGGGGGCACACCTAGTGATGCTCAGGGATTACTCCTGGCTCTGCAATCAGGAGTTACTTCTGGCAGAACATGGCGGACTATGTGGGATGCCAGGGATTAAAGTGAGTGGACTCTGTGCAAGGCAAATGCCTTACCTGCTGTACTATCTTTCCAGCCCTGTTTTTAATTTTTATTTTTAACACTTTAGCTTTCAAATTTTTTTGTTTGGGGGCCAGATCCAGTAGTACCCAGGGCTTACTCCTAGCTCTGCACTCAGGGATCACTCTTGGCAGGATTTAGGGGACCGTATGAGGTGCCAGAGATCAAACCATGATTGGAGGCAAGCATCCTACCTTCTCTGCTGACACTCTCACCCCAACTTTTAATTTTAAATTATCAGACTTGCAAAACAATTGCAAGAGTACACAAATTCTCATATGCTATTAAATCATACCCCCCACAAGTTGATGCTCTTAACTACCTGCCTGTATCATTCTCTAATCACATACTTGTGCATATTCACATACATGTATGTATGCACATATACACACAGAGATTTCTGAGACCCATGCCACTAATTTATTTTTCTTCATATATATTTCATATATTTTTCTTTCAATAAGACCTTTCTCTGAGATATTCATTGTATAATTTTCAATCTCATAAAATTAGCAATGATACAAAGCTATTACATAATCTTTGAACCCTGTTTATATTTCATAAGCTGTTTCAGTGAGTGGCCTTTATTGTGACTGACAAAAACCCACCAGATAAAACACAGCATGTAGGGTGGAGGTAAAACTTACTTTGAATGTATTAGGCCCTCAGTTCCATTATCAGCAGCAGGGTTTTACCAGGGTTAAAGTCGCCTTGCTTTCTTTTTTTCTGAAACCTGACTTTAGATATGTTGACTTGTGCGACCTTGACATTCTTTGCAAAGAACACGCCAGTGATTTACAGCCTGTCCCTCAGTTTTGTTGTCTTATTGTAGGTTCAAATTGTGTTTTACCAGCAGGCGAGCTGAGAGAAGGCTGGGCACGACCAGATTGCAGAGACTGTTCCCTCTGCTCCTCAGGGGCTTCCCAGTAGCCTTTCTCAGGATGGTCAGTCATTTCAGTTTCTCCATCATAAAGATACTTTTCCCTTTGAAATGATCTTGAGAGAAGATATTTCGGAGCTATTTATATGTCCTGTTTCTCACCACCATTTAGTTCACAAGTTTTAGCAAACACTTTAGGAGTCAGTCTTGCTTGAAATTTTTATTTTTATCATACTGCCATTTTTTCTCTTTTTGCTTTTCTTCCTACTTCAGTCAGGATTCTACTTGACTGAAGTTCTAATGACATTCCAGAAAGATTCCATTTGTAAAAGTGAAAATATCTGAGCTAATCTAAATCCACAGGAAAGGAAAACCTCCTTTCTCCCACTTCTTAATCTCAGAGCCCAGGTGTTCAGCTAAGTAGCTTATCTATCTATTTTTAACATAATGGAAATTTGTGGACTGATTAAAAGTTGTTCCTCTCTATTTAGGGTATCACAATTCCTGACTCTGAGTTACTTCAGGTTTACTTTACACTTTTCCTCATAAACTCTTGGGCATATTTTTCTCCTTCCTGGTCCTTTCCCAACATCCCAACACACACACACACACACACACACACACACACACACACACACACTGTTTTCATGATATGACTGGAAAACTGACATTCTGAAAGTGTTCTTGAAGACTTCTACCTTAGCACTTTCACTTACCTGTTTCCCAATCTTAAAAAACTCAGGCACCCAAACTGATTCTAATCAAATTCCCTACTGTCCTCTGTAAAAGTTTATTCACAGCTTCTCTCTCTTGAAATGTTTGTAATCAGCTCCTGAAGTCAGCTCCGGAAGTAGAAAGCAGTACTAAGTTCTCTCTCCAATTTCTTTCCTCAAGATATTTCTAACCTTCCTCTCACCTGCTCCAGTCAACAAGGGTCATTCCTTCCCTGCAGCACTCACTTTCCATCCTGTAGATACCTGAAAATCTTTAGATTATTCTAGTAACTTGTTATGTAAATTTTCTCAGGTTAGGTAATTTTTATTCTTACCAGAGAAGTAATGAAAAAGATCAGTAGCTTCTGAACAAATTGTTCCTCCCAGTGAATAGATGATCTTTTAATGTTAAGAAACGGAATTTCTTTTGATATATAGTATTATGCTGCCCTCAAGTAGAATGGCAACATTTAGTAGCCATCCTTTCTCCCAAATCCATGGTATCCATGGAACAGTTACCTATTTCTTTTTTATTTTCTTGAAAGGCATTTATTAATTTATTTATTTTTGCTTTTTGGGTCAGACCTGGTGATGCACAGGGGTTACTCCTGGCTCTTCACTCAGGAATTACTCCTGGCGGTGCTTGGGGGACCACATGGGATATTGGGAATTGAACCTGGGTCGACTGTGTGCAAGGAAAACTCCCTGCCTGCTGTGCTATCGCTCTAGCCCCTACCTATTTCTTAAAGGATAAGTACATTTATGACTAATGTTTTGTCAAAAATCTTGAGGGTAAATGAAGTTGGCAGAACTGTTAGACAAAACGGATTTATTCCCTCAGAGAATTTGGAGGAATCAAATCACTAGTGAGTGCCAGAAATTACTATATTTGGAGAAACTCCAGCTACTCATGACTCACCTAGCATCGTTATAAGGAAATGTTAGAAGGTGTTATTTCCTTCTTTTCATTTCAATTTCCAGTGACAGCATTTCTCAGTCTCATCTTGAGTAGGCTAAGTAACAAAAATTTGTCATTAGCAGTATTTAGACACTCTGGGAGTAGATAGAGTTTACATTCCATGGAAACTCACTAGACCAAACATCTATTTTAGGGGCTAGACATACTGCCCCCCCCCCATAACTTGCATAAGGCAGAGCAGTACATTACCAATCTTATATTAATTTATACTGTTTTCCTCCAGAAGTGGACAATCATATAAACAAATAAATTTATTGGTACATTTATTGGCAAATTGTACTGTAACTTGCCTTATGTATGTTTGATGCAGAAATGTTAATATCCTGGCAAAATCAGCTGTACATTTAGTTATTATGTGGACAGCAGGTAAGGAAAAGATGTGGCCTATAGGAGTTAGGGATTTATCTCTAGTCTCCCCTTCTGTGGATACTGTTTAGTTGATAGTTGTAATGGCAATGGGAATTCATCATAAATTTCTATGTTCTGTAATACAGACAGCTTTGCCGATCGCCTCGAGCAGGCCCCAGTAATGTCTCCTTCGTCCTAGCCCTGAGATTTTTTAAAAAGTGCCATATTCAAGGCTCTTCCAGAGTTAGGAGAATGAGACCCATCATTGTTACTGGTATTTGGCATTTTGGGTACACCACGGAGAGTTTGCCAGACTCTGCCGTGTGGGCAGGTTATATTGGGTAGCCTGCCAGTTTGTCCAAACTAGGAATGAGATAATAAGATGTCACGCGGCCGAGAATGCGGCCGCGTGGTTTGGGGAGCTGGGTTTTATAGTCTCTGAGTCTTGACCGTTGATGGGATTACACGGTGCCAGGGGGCCAGTTGGTGGGTGTGATCCCCGCCTACTGGAATTTGGAGGATCTGGGTGGAGGATGCTCGACTCCGATCCGAGTAGGCTTGGAGATCTCGGCCCCAGGATAGCTTAAGCATTACTATTCATCTTTAAATCAACATGCTTTTCTTTCTCTGATAGATTGTTTTTTTAATAATAGAATCACCAAAGTTTGGCAAATAAATTCTGTATTTTTAATATTCTTATATTTACATGAATATCTATAATAATTTGAGCATGAATAGAGAAAATCCCCAAGACATATGTTAATTCTTATATTAGTCCTAATTGCAGGGGTTTGTTTTTCTTTCTGCCTGGCCAGGTCAGTGAACTGCTGATATTCTACTAGCACATGGCCTACAAGGACACAGGCTAAGCTACGGAAGATTCTTTTTCTTTTCCAGCAGCCTCCCCACCTGCAGCTCTAGGTTCTGGAGGTTTTATATCATACTTTCATATAGAGTCAATGAGCCTGGTCTGCAGTCATCTGCTTGCAAACATAGAGAAAGGCCCCAAGATACTTATGGCAACTGCTTTATTTTCAATTAAGGAGGTAGGGACCATTTAGAGATCATTTTTCCCATGTTAATTGTCAAGAACACAGTATCAACTTTTGAAATAAATGGTACTTATAAGATTACATTTTTTTCTTCCTGTGTGATGGTTCTCTGGGGTTCCCCCTGCTCCCCCTATCCCCACCTTTTTTTAAAAAAAAAAGAATCAGTGAGATACACAGTTACAAAGCTGTTCATGTGTGAGTTTCAGTCATACAATGTTCCAACATCTGCTCCTTAACCAGTGTACATTTCCCACCACAAATGTACCCAGTTTTGCTCCCACCATTCCACCGTTGTCTGCCTCTACAGCAGACACTTTTCTTCTATCTCTCTCACTCTCTTTCTGTCTCTCTGTCTCTGTCTCTCTGTCTATCTCTCTTTCTCTATCTCTCTCTCTGTTTCTTGCTCTCTCACTCTTTCCTTTTGGGCATTATGGTTTGCAATACAGGTACTGAAAGTTGATCATGTATATCCCTTACTTCCTTTCAGCACTCTCAGTTCTTGTCCAGGGCGCACATTTCCAACTCTCATTGTCATCGTGGTCTCTTCTCTGTCCTTACTGCCCTCCCTACCCCCTACTTCTGGGTTCTTCTGGGTTCTTCTCCCTTATGAGCCTTAGCAGCAATAGTTGGGGAAGGATGGCAAATTTGCATTTCATAATTTTATGTGTATTTCCAAATGGGAACTTCAATGTATTTATCACTGAAAACTTTTGGGAGGAAACAAAAATGAGAAATAGGGTAAGTTTTTGAAAAGAAAGTGGTATTGAAAGCTGCACCTGTGCTCAAGGCAAAAAAAAAAAAAAAAGTCCAGTTGTATAGGAAAGCAATTTTTTCTAAGTCAGCTAAAGGTTTTGAAACTCCCTTGTCTAAAATGTTGACTTAATAGCATGGCATATAAATTTTACTTTTTTTTATTTTATAAAGTAGTTCACAGTATTTGATTACATTTAATATTTGAACACCAATCCTATCACCATTACACCTTCCCACCACCATATCCGGGATGTTTCCATCCCAAACCCCAATCCCTGTCCCAAAGTGAAACTGAAATAATTTATTTTGTATTGTTTGTTATGAAAAACAGCTGAAAATGCTACAAAAAATTATACATAGAGGAAAGAGTGTAAAGATTGTTCTATTTTGGCGGTGGTCATTAAGATATCACTAACATGTTGTTAAATTGAGCCTTGTGAACTTTCGCATAGATATAAACATATATACATATATATACATATTTCCCTCTAGAATTGGTTGCCTACTATTTGAACCCCAAAAATGTGGTGTGGTACTCTTGAAGAATGGGTATGGTGTATCTTATGATGTTTCCAGGAATAGGTTGACTTGTGCATGAGGCTTGGCCCAAGCATGTGGGGAGCATCTTTGAGCACACAGCGGTTGAGTTCTGGACGTTTTCGACTGTCAGGGCTGGGTCCCTTGGGATGGGGAGGTCCCTTGGGACCCACCCCCTTTGGGGTGCCCCGAGTGAAACAGTCTGGCGCCTGGTCCAGTGGCATGGCTATGGTGAACGTCATGTTGTGCTCCCTTCTGGCAGAGAAGGACAGGGCATATCAATTTCAAATTATTATTTTTATAGGCCTTGGGTAGTTATACTAATTAGGGTACTTGAGAAACCAGTCAAGTTTTTCAGAACAATCCACTGAAATGAGAAAATCTACCCATTTCATCTGAAAGTTTTAACAAATTTTCACTTTATTCTTTACATTTAAACAGCAGCTGTTACCAAGGAAGGAGGAAAGTTCTGATTAACCAACCTGAGTTAGGTGCTTTTAACTCCTATTGAAATTACCCAAATAATGACACTCTTCCTTTGACATTTGGTTCCAGGTTACATGTCTTTATCACCATGAAATCGTCATGGTTGGAGAGAGAAGTTTTACAAAGAAAAAAACAATTTATCCCGGTACACAATCAATGGGCTGGAGCAAAAGCACAGCGGGTAGGGAATTTGCCTTGCATGTAGCCAACATGGCCGACCGGAGTTCGATTCCTCCGTCCCTCTCTGAGAGCCCAGCAAGCTACCGAGAGTATCTCGCCCACACAGCAAAGTCTGGCAAGCTACCCATGATGTATTTGATATGCCAAACACAGTAACAATTGTCACAATGGAGACACTACTGGGCCCGCTCAAGCAAATTGATGAACAACGGGAGTGACAGTGACAGTGACACAATCAATAAATTTGGAATCACATGCTTCCATGATTACATGCTTCCATGATTACTCAGTTACTGGCTGATCATTTCACCTTTGCTGTTTTTTTCAAATCCAAAGAGCAAGACCAATCTGAAGCTGACTTTCTTGTAGAGATAGTCACATCACCATCTCTCTTGTCAATGATCAGGCACCAGGATTCAAGATAAAAAGCTTCAGCTGAAGGTTCTTAAAGGCAGTACATTCACCATGGGACCCATGAACCAGAAAGTGGAATATCTGGACAGTTCTCCAGTGGAGATTAGGTATATGACCCTTAATAATCCTACTGATAGTTTTTTTTCACTGGATCACCGCCCACACCTACTTGTTCACCACTTCACACAGACTGACACTGACAATTCTCAGGTGTGGTTCATGCAAGTCCATCCTCATGAGCACTTTATGGGAGCATTTTACTTTAGTGTAATGGTTGACTATCACAGCCCCCTCTACAAATCTACCTGGATGTCATCCTTTCTCCACCACCCTCATCAGCCTCACTGACTTACTTTTCTCACAAGGTTAGACAATTATCTCTATCATCGGTGTTCACCTGTTAGCAACGAGCAATGAGAGGAACCCCCAAATCACTTACCAGGTGACATGGGTTCTCCAGCATGGACATCTCCCCATTAAAAGTCAGGCATCATCACTTCAAACAGGAGACTCTGGATTCAGGACGGCTTTCTTTCCACATGACATGTCTCACTGCCTTTGAGAACCAGCTCCAGTTTTCACTGGTTATGTCTGTCAGAGAATTCCCTGACAGGGCAAAGTCTGAGCATCAGACCCGACCGTGGCCAACAGATGGACTCAGCAGCTGATGAGAAAGCACCTGGATGCTGCTGAGCTTGCTCAGAGGACTAACAGGGACCCAGATTTGAGATGACCCAACCTTCCATCCATGCAAGAATTGTGCGAGGAGTAAACTTTGACATGCACTAGAAAAGGACTCTGTACTCACTCGGAGATCTGGGCCAAGGGCTGGTGAAGCTGGAGCCACGGGTCAGTATAACCGACAACCGACACCAATGTGTAGATTGCTCACTTGTCTGCTCAGGGATCCTCCACACAACTGGCAACAGGTCACCTCCCCTTCACCATAGTGTTACCTGCCCCCTTGTTTTTGCTGGCACTTACCTTTGAAATGTCTTTATTAGTCACTACATGTAATCTGGTGATTTTAGTTCTCTGTCAGGAAAGAGCTGTGGTTTCCTCAGGACCCCGGCTTCCCTGAGGTTACAAGTGGGAGTGAGAATGCCGTGATTGACAAGTCATCTCCCATCAAGGTCATTGGGACACTGACTGCTGCTGCAGGCACCTCCCAATGACAGCAGTTACCCTCCACTGGTCAGTGTCCCCTTGGTGACACTGCTCTCCCCACTGATAATAATTGCCTTGACCTTGTGTGTCAGGCTGCTAGGCCAGAAAGCAGAGAGAGCAAAACCGCTGATCAGGCCCATACCTCTCTCAAACCCAAAGCTCCAAGTCCTCTGCTGGAAAGGAGCAGAATGGCTTCCTTTGTTACCATAATGCCCCCTCCGCAAAGTTCTGGAATAACACTGTCAGAGTTTTAAGGGCTTCACCATGTGGCAAAATAACCTATCCAGTCACTGAGTCTGTGGAAATATATGCTTCTTGGGAGACATTGGTGAATCTGGACCCTGACATGGCCAAGTTCCCCCAAGCCCATGCTGAAGCCCTACAGTAGTGGGTGGAGACAGAGGGCTTTTGTCTCAGACCACCTGCTCTTTGCCAGGTACTGGGATTGATCTGGGATACAGCAGCAGCAGAAAGCCTTTACTTGGGTCAAGTGAGCAAAGGCTGACTCAGAGCAAAGCGATGCCCATCTTTAAATGTTGGGGGCGTTAGCTATATAACTCAGGTGCAATGCTCCGCAGTGAGCATACCTGCCCTGTTATAGCCCTGACCGTCTTAGCATATATCTTATATGTGCGATATTATACGGCCCATCTTCCTTTCCTACCAAGGTACAATAATGACTGTTGGCCATTCAGGCAACAGTTGCATGATTAGGGAACCAGTGTTCATGGAGGACTTGAAATACTTGTCACTGAGGATTCATTCTCTCTGAGTGAGTCAGCAGGAAGGACAGGAACTGTTTCAGCAAGTAGAAGAGATAACGAATTAGATCAGTGAGTTTGTTTCTAGTGTTTTCCTGTAATATCCTTTCCCCGGGGGAGTCCCTAGATTCAACTTCCTAATGCAGGAAATGCCCTTTTGGTGCTCCAGAGAGGGAGGTCTTTATTAGTCAAAGAACACCCCTTTGAAGGTGTTCCTGAACACATATTTTATCTTGATTCTGATTTGTCAAATTAAGCCTATTGTACAAATATGTACAAACATACATAGTACAAACATGTATATATAATGAATTAAAATAATAACAATTTTGCATTTAGATAACCAAGTCTACTTGACTACTCAAGCTTCAATTTCTATAATTGTAAAATGAAGATCTTGGAGCTTGTATTAGTTAGGAATGCTTTGGTAACCAATCACAAGACATCTGCTTGGAAAGGTTTAAGCTGGGGATTAAGGAACTTTTTCTGTTTGGGGCCACATACAAATATTTTAGGTTTTGTGGGTCACATATGGTCTTTGTTGCACATTCTTGCTTATTTTTGCATTTTTAAGGTTTTCCCTTTCTGTGGTGCAGTGAATGGAATCCAGGGCCAAATGTATGTGAGGCATGTGCTTTATCTCTGAACCACATGTCTGACCCTTAAATGCAATTTTTCAGTGTACAAACATTTCTTAGTTCCTAGATTTGACCACAGGCCATTCATGAGTTTAGCTGTGCAATGAAAGCATTGAATGATTTCAACAACCAACCAGCCTAAAGGTAAACAAGAAGTCATCAAGTGCTGAAACAATTTTGTTCTTTCTGCTCTACCTAACTCAGGTTGTTGATATGTCATCATTCTTTTGTTAGTTTCTCATGGTTCTGAAAGTGTTGATGAAGAACCCACCAGCGAGTCACAGTCAGAGGCAGAAATCCTAGTGAGGAGAGAGTGAAAAAGTAAAACAATTTTTTTTCTATATTGTGTCTCACTTTCTTTTCTTTTGTTTTCTTTTCTTTTTCTTTTTTTAATGAATCATTGTGAGATACAATTACAAAACTTTCATGTTTGAGTTTGAGTTTGATCATACAATGATCAAATGTCCATCCCTTCACCAGTGCACATTTTCCACTACCAAAATCCCCAGTATCCTCCCCCTCCCCAACTCTTCCCCTGACAGTGCGGCAGACAATTTCCACATTACTCTCTCTCTACTTTGATTACATTCAATATTTTGACACTAGTCCCACCATTATTATTTGGAATTTTCCCACCACCACCACTCAAACCTGCCGAAAAGGTAATGCTAGACAATTTGTTTTGTATTGCTTGATGAATAGCATGGCAGTGTGCTCCTGGAACTCTAAGATTTTAATAATTAGGATCTGGAGAAATCTTTGCAGCAAGCCACTTGGTTCTGAGATTCACTTGTGTGTCTCTGGATCATGGCCATTTAGGAGCTTAATAAGTAACTGGGGGCAGTTCGTAGACGTCATCTCAGAGTCCTATCGGAGCAGGGGAAGGAGAGGGACTGGTTCTTCCCTCTGTCCTGTGAGGCCTGGCATTTGCCGCCACTGCTCCTGCATACCTGAACTTTTGATTGAGTTCTGGAAGATGGTGGCCACCTGGATTCCTAGGGACAGGAGGAGGGACAGCACCTGCTCCCATCTGGAGTAACCTGGCAAGAGTGGCCTATTGTAAAGTCTGGAGGCATCTCTGCAGCAAGCTGCTCAGTTCTGAGATTCATTTGTGTGTCTCTCATGTCTCATTTTCAATTAAAAGAAAATCTTATCAGGGCAGTTCCTTGCCAAACACGCACCCTCCCTTTAGGTCTCATTGTCTAGAACTATGTCACATGATTTCAATCCCTTGACCCATCATCCACAGAGGAAAATGATTTTTTTCCTTAGTTCTTATGACATTTTATTTGTATAAGTCTTTAAGTACTTGTTCCTTTTTATTAAAAATTTGAGATTATGTGTTTTAATATACCAATAATAATGGTTTCTCATGCACATAATTCCATTGCCACATTTATCACCAGTGTACCCATCTCCATTCCCCAAGGACCCAAATACCCTTTGAATCTTCCCCCACCGTCAATTCAATTGGGTGCAGCAGTCCTCCTATTGTGTTGCCTTTGGCCTTTCTTTCTACCTTGTTGGTAGCTTTCAGGCCCATGTATGAGTGAGATTACTCTGTATCTATTCCTTCCTTTATAACTGACTTCACTCAGTCTGATATCCTCTCGTTCAATCCATATTGCTGCAAACTGCATGAATTGGTATTTCTTATAGAAGATATGTACTATCTCATTATGTATATATATACGCCACGACTTCTTGATCCCTTCATTCATATTTGGATTGTTTCCATATCTTGACTATTATTATAGTGTGGTGATAAGCTTACATGTGTATATGTCCTTTGGAATTAACGTTTTCATGTTTTTGAGGGTAGGTTCCAAAAGTGGTATCACTGAGTTCTGTTCTATAAAGCACTCACAACACCTAACAACTAAACCCTAATGATCATGCACAAATGGGGTGAGGAAATCAAAACTTTCACAGAGATGGCCTCTAGGCATGTGAAAAAGTGATCATCATCGCTCTGATTAGGGAAATACAATTCCAAACATAACCGAGGTATTTTCTCATGCCAGTGATAATGGCAGATCGCAAAAAGTCTGGAAACAGCCAGTTTTGGTGGGGATGTGGTGAGAAAGTAACCCTCATCTACTGTTGGTGGGAATGTCAGCTGGTTTAGCCTCTATGAAAGCAGTATAAAATCTTGTCACTTGTCACTTGTCATCCCATTGCTCATCCATTTGCTTGAGTGGGCACCAGTAACGTCTCCATTCATCCATTTCATGTGCTAGTGTAGCCCAGTGGTGTCTGCTCGCTCCAGGAACTTGAAGAGTATCAAAACGTCCATTCAGGGTCTTGATGAAGAAGTCCAACCATCTCGTAGGTGGGTGACCATGCATTCATTTGACGTCCCATGGATTCCAGTCGGTAATGGCTCTAGTCCAGCAAGTCGTCTCCAAATCTCATTACATGTCTGGCCCATCTGATTTTTGATGCCTTGGCAAACAAGACAGCATCCCTGATCTTTGATCATTGATGGAGGTCGGAACTCTGGATTCCTTCTCTCATTTGAGTGAAGAGTGATACTCCAAGCATAGTTCTTTTGATTCCTCTTTGGGAGATCCGAATAGCATTCTTGTCCTGTTTTCGTAGGGCCCAGGTCTCTGAGGCGTATGTTAGAGCAGGAAGAATGCTAGAGTCAAAAAGATGTGCTCAAAGCCGGAGGTTCTTCATCCTTTTAACAACTTCTTCGACACTCTTGAAGGCATTCCATGCTACTGTCTTCCTCCTGTGCAGTTCTGGTGCCAAGTCACTTGCCATGTTGAGATCTCAACACAGGTACACATACCTGTTGCATTCAAAGATGGTTGTTCTTGGGCTAAGAACTCTGCCTAACACCATGTACAAAAGTAAGATCAAAATGGATTAAAGACCTCAACATCAGACCAGAAACCATAAGGTACATTGAAGACAAAGTTGGCAAAACCCTCCATGACATTGAAGCTAATGGTATCTTCAAAGATGCCACGCCACTGGCCGAGCAAGTGAAAACAGAGATAGATAAATGGGACTATCTTAAACTAAGAAGCTTCTGCACCTCCAAAGAAACAGTGACCAAAATACAAAGACAGTCTACAGAATGGGAAAGGATATTCTCCAAAGACACATCTGACAAGGGGTTGATATCCAGGATATACAAAATACTGGTTGAACTCCACAAGAAGAAAACATCCAACCCCATCCAAAAATGGGGCAATGAAATGAATAGAAACTTTCTCAAAGAAGAAATCCGAATGGCAAAAAAGCACATGAGAAAATGCTCTACAACATTAATCATCAGGGAGATGCAGATCAAAACCACAATGAGATACCATCTCACACCTCAGAGACTGGCCCACATTCAAAAGAACAAAAGCAACCGATGCTGGCGCAGATGTGGCGAGAAAGGGACACTCCTTCACTGTTGGTAGGAATGTCGACTGGTTCAGCCCTTCTGGAAAACAGTATGGACGATTCTCGAAAAATTAGAAATTGAGCTCCCATTTGACCCAGCAATACCACTCCTGGGAATATATCCCAGAGAGGCAAAAATGTATAGTCAAAGTGACATCTGCACTTGTTTGTTCATTGCAGCACTCTTTACAATAGCCAGAAACTGGAAGAAACCTGAGTGCCCAAGAACAGATGACTGGTTAAAGAAACTTTGGTACATCTACACAATGGAGTACTATGTAGCTGTTAGAAAAGATGAAGTCATGAAATTTACATACAAGTGGTACAACATGGAAAGTATCATGCTAAGCGAAATGAGTCAGAAAGAGAGGGATAGACATAGAAAGATTGCATTCATCTGGGGGACATAAAGTAACAAAATAGGAGATTAATACCCAAGAATAGCTGAGATCAGCACCAGGAGGATTACTCCATAGCTTAGTGGCCAGTCGGGCATTCTAGAGGAAAGGGCAGCTCAGATAGAGAAGGGAGCACCAAATAAAGGGTGTTTGGAGGATCCTCCCAGGAGGGGAGATGCATGTCGAAAGTAGACTATGGACTGAACATGTTTGCCACTCAATGCCTCTTTTGCAGACCACAACACCCAAAAGGAGAGAGAGAACACAGGGGATTGCCCTGCCACAGAGGCAAAGGGAGATGGGGGGATGGGGGTGGGGGAGATATTATCCAGGGTGGTGGAAAATGGGCACTGGTGGAGGGATGGGTATCTGATCATTGTATAATCAAACCCAAGCACAAAAATTTGTAAATCTACAACTGTACCTCATGGTGTTTCACGAATAAAAAAAAATTTAAATAACAAAAAAAACAAAGATGGTTGTTCTGTTGAGAGCAAATGGAACATCAGGAACTAGTTCATTTCTCATGAACATTGTCTTCATGAGATTAAGCTGCAGTCCGACCTTTCCACACTCACAGTCAAAGTCAGCCAGCATTCATGCCACTTAGATAATGTTTGGTGTTAGTAAAATGATGTCATCAGAGAAGTGGAGGTGGTGTAGTTGCCAACCATCTATCTTCACTCCCATTCCTTCCCATTCCAGTCATCACATGACGTTCTTGAGGGTGGCACTGAAGAGTTTCGGTGAGCCGGTATCAACCTGTCAAACCCCTCTCTTTATGTCCATGATCACTTTCCTTGTAGAATGGTGAGATCCTGGTGGTGAATCCGTAATACAGCTTACAGAGGATCCTGATATACTGAAATTGAATGCCCTGTTTGACTAGGGTTTTGATGATCGCTTCAGCCTCAACAGAATCAAGGGCTCTCTTTAAATCAATGAATGTTAGATAGAGTGGCATCTTGAACTCTTGCAAAAACTCAATGAGCTTGGTCCTCATGCCTATATGGTCGATCGTGCTGAATCCTTTTTGGAACCCAGTTTGCTCACATGGTTGACCTTCATCTAGTGTCCTGCCAATCCTATTCAGGATGACTCAAGTGAACAACTTGTAGATAACGAACAACAGGCAGATTGGGCGATAGTTGCCAATGTTGTGGATATCTCCCTTCTTGTACAACAGAACAGTCCTGCTAGTTTTCCACTGGGATGGAACCTTGCATTCAGACAGATAGCATGTGAAGAGCCAAGCCAGTGTATTGATGAGTACTGGCAACAGATTCTTCAGGTGTTCGGGTCTGACCTTGTCTGGACCAAGTGCCATACATGTCTTTACCGATGAAATGGTGTGTCAGATTTCATAAGGGAGAATGCTGGCAATGACATATCCATCCTGTGGAATTTGGTATGTGGGCAGGTGGTTATGTCTATTGAAGATTTCCGAGTAGAAGTCATGGATAACATTATCCATTGCCCTTCTGGAAGATGTGATTGATCCATCAGGATATTGGAGGGCAGTCATCTTGGTCTTATAGTTGGTGAAGAATAGGCAGCCTTTGTGTTGAAAAGCCGTAAAAAATAGGAAATGAAATTTATTTAAATTTTTTTTTAGTTTTTGGGGGCTGGAGCGATAGCACAGTGGGTAGGGTGTTTGCCTTGCACGTGGCCAACCTGGGTTCAATCCCCGGCATCCCATATGGTCCCCCAAGCACTGCCAGGAGTAATTACTGAATGCAGAGCCAGGAAAAACCCCGAGTATCATTGGGTGTGATCCAAAAAGCAAAAAAATTTTTTTTAGTTTTTAAAATTATTTATATATTTATCTTGTTTTTTGGGTCACTCCTGGTGATTCTCAGGGTTACTTCTAGCTTTGTACTCAGGAATTACTCCTGTTAATACTCAGGGATCTATATGGGAACCCGGGTCGGCTGTTTTGCAAGGCAAACACTTTACCTGCTGTACTATTGCTATATAGTACTATTGTACTATTGCTCCAGCCCCTGGGATTTATTTTAATCTAAAGATCTAAAGATCTCTCCAGAGAAGATTCTGTAGTGTCAGAGCTCAATAGCTCATACTACCTTATCTTGGAAAAGATGGAATAAATATCAATTAGATGAGCAAAGGATAGGATCTCTTCAAGTTTTGAAATTCTTGGAACACAAAGCTTTTGATCTTGCAGATTGGTGTCAATTTTAATATCAAGTTTTCATATTTAAGTAGGTTTCTTGGAGGTAGTGACCAGTGTTTCAGAGAGTGGGGAGGAATTGTACTCCCAAAGCCACAGAAGACACTTGACTATGACTGAAGGTATTTTGGTTTTCATAGCTGGTGCTTCTTGTATCTTATAATAGACCAAGATTCTACCAAATACCTGGCAATACACAGAACAGCCCCTCCAACAAAGAATTCAGCCCAATATGTCTATAGGGTTAAGATTGAGAAACCCTGGTTTAAGCCATAATTTACAGTTTTCTTGTATATTCAGTGAAGGATTAATACATTTATTACCAAACCTAGAAAAAAGCTAAAATATGAAAATACATTGATCCTTGCTTGTTTTTTGGGGGGAAGGGGTGATGCATAACTGTTGTTGCTTGGGAAACTATTCTGTTCTGGGAATAGAACATAGACCATCTACCCAAACCCTCAGAATAGAGTGGAAGCATGGAAATTTTTAGTATGCTTAAAAACTCTGATTGGCCCATGGAAAATATGAGCAATTTTAAAAAGAGGATACATTAAAAATCAAACAACACTTGAAGGTAGACTCTTCTTTTCCGTGTCTGAAGAAGCCTGTCTCATATTAACTGTCATGGAACATGTCAAGAGGGGGGAAATTAGGTAGAATATTTGATCACTTTATATCCCGTTACTCACTGATTTCCTCAAGCAGGCGCCTATAACGTATCCATTCATCTCTGTTGTGTGCTAGCGTAGCCCAATGGAATCTGCTCATTCTAGGAATATGAAGAGCCTCTAACTGATTTTTCAGGGTCTTGACGAAGAAGTATGACCATCTTGTAGGTGGGCGTCCACGCAATCTTTTGACGTCCTGTGGAAAACAGTTGGTAATGGCTCTAGTGCAGTGGTTGTCTCTAAATCTCATTATGTGTCCAGCCCATCTGATTTTCGACGCCTTGGCAAATGAGACAATGTCCCTGATTCTTAAGTGTTGACAAAGGTCAGAACTCCGTATTCTTTCTCTCATTTGAGTGAAGTGTGATACTCCAAGCATAGCTCTTTCGATTCCTCTTTGAGAGACCCGAATAGTATTCTCATCCTGTTTTCATAGGGACCAAGTCTCTGAGGCGTATGTTAATGCAGGAAGAACAGTGGAATCAAATAGATGTGCTCGGGCCTGGAGGTTCTTCGTCCTCTTAGCTATTTCTTCAACGCTCTTGAAGGCGTTCCAAGCTGCTCTCTTCCTCCTGTGCAACTCAGGTGCCAGGTCATTCATCATGTTGACTTCTCGACCTAGGTACATACTGTTGCATTCGGAGATGGTCATTCCAGTGAGAGTGAATGGAACGTCAGGAACAAGACTGTTTCTCATGAACATTGTATTTGTGAGTTTCAGCTGTAATCCGACCTTTCCACACTCACAGTCAAAGTTGGTCAGCATTTGTGCCACTTGGCTGATGTTTGGTGTTATTAGAACGATGTCATCAGCAAAGTGGAGGTGGTGTAGTTACCGACCATGTATCTTCACTCCCATTCCTTCCCTTTCCAGTCATCACATGACATTCTCAAGGGTGGCACTGAAGAGTTTCAGTGAAATAGTATCACCCTGCTGAACCCCTCTCTTGACATGGATGATCATTTCTTTGTAGAATGGTGAGATCCTGGTAGTGAATCCGTAATACATCTCATGGAGGATCCTGATGTATTGAGTTTGTACGCCCTGATTGGCTAGGGCTTCGAGGACCACTTCAGTCTCAACAGAATCAAAGGCCTTCTTTAAATCAATGAACATTAGACAGAGTGGCATCTTGAACTCCCGAGAAACCTCAATGAGCTTGGTCATTGTGTGGATATGGTCGATGGTACTGAATCCTTTTCAGAACCCAGCTTGCTCGCATGGTTGTCCTTCATCTAGTGTTCTGCCAATCCTATTCAGGATGACTCGAGTGAACAGCTTGTAGATGACAGACAATAGGCAGATCGGGCAATAGTTGCCAATGTCATGGATGTCTCCTTTCTTTTATAGTAGTACAATTCTGCTGGTTTTCCACTGGGATGGAACCTTGCATTCAGACAGGTAGCGTGTGAAGAGCTGAGCCAGCGTATTGATGAGTACTGATGATAGGTTCTTCAGGTGTTCAGGTCTGACCTTGTCTGAGCCAGGTGTCTTTGTTTCTCTGCTGATGAGATGGCATGTTGGACTTTGGAAGAGAGAATGCTGGAAATGATATATCCATCCTGCAGAATTTGCTATGTGGGCAGGTGGACGTGGCTTTTAAAGAGATCTGAGTAGAAGTCATGAATAATCTTCTCCATTGCCCTTCTGGAAGATGTGATAGATCCATCAGGATGTTGGAGAACAGTCATCTTGGTGTTGTAGTTGGTGAAGGACAGGCGGGTGTTACGAATACTTTTCCCGTCTTCTGCCGCATCTACCAGCACTTCTGCTCTTCTCTCTTTGAGGTCTTCCTTGATCTCTTCTCTGCACTGTTTTGCGAGCTTGGACATTCCATTGTGGTTGCCTGAGGCATGTGCCAAGCCACATTGGCAAATAAGCTCAAGAGTTTTTGAAGACAGGCATCTTTTTGTGGTTATCTCTCTCTTGGCATTCCTCACACAATCATGGAGGTGCTGAACCAATCGATCATATTCCTCGTCAATGTTGTCAATGACGGCATCTTCCCATGTTGCCGCAACAGAACCAAAGAGCTCCCAGTTGGTGGTCGTTCTGGGAGTTCTCTTCTTAAACTTTGCATTCCTTTCTCCCTGCTCTGTGAAGTAGAATTTTGCAGGAAGGAGACGGTGGTCTGATCCCGTTTGGAATTTTGGGATAACAGCAACATCAGTCAGGCAAAACCATTGATTGAATATGATGTGGTCAATTTCATTGTGGAACCGTCCACCAGGAGACTCCCATGTCCAACGTTTAGATTCGGCCTTCTGGAACTGTGAATTACTATGGATGGTCTTGGTAGACATGATGAATTCAGACAGTCTGTCACCCTGTTTCTTCCATTCTAGGCCATGGGTCCCGATGTGGAGTTTTTCTGCTGATCTTCTTGGTCCTATCTTGGCATTAAAATCATCGACAATGATCTTGTAGGTGTGGTCTTCTTTATAAAACTTCTCCAGCTCCATGTAGAACTTCTCAATTTCTCTTTCATCATAATTGGATGTTGGTGCATAGACAACAAAGATAGAAACTGCCGGCAGTGAGCCACATCTATTGAAGTGTAATCATCCAATTCGGGTTGTTAGGCATTTGAATGAATCAATGCTTATGGCTAAGTTCGTGTTGACAAGGACACCGACACCACCAACGCCTCTTTTGTCACTTGTTCCAAGGAACAGTTCTTCCCGAGTGTCTAAAATGGCGTGATATAATTGATGCCTTCTCATCTCGGTCAGACCAATGATGTCATACTTGATCTTCCGCGCTTGTACCATCAGGTCCTTGATGGATGCAGCAGATGCTATCATATGTGCATTGAAAGTACAGACAGTCATTTTTATCTTTTTTTTGTTTTGGTAGCCTAGTTCAGCCTTAAGATTTTATCAGCCTCTCCTTCACATCCTTCTCAACGCTGCCGTATTCAGGATCAGGGGAATGAGATCCATTGCATTTACTGTATTTGGCATATTGAATACACCACGGATAGCTTGTCAGGCTCTGCCGTGTGGGTGAGATATTCTCGGTATTCTGAAAATACAAGTAAACTTTACAGGTGTTTCTATTCAGGCATATGTGCTGGTATGATACTCTCAGTAGCCTGCCGGGTTCTCTGAGAGTGAGAATTAGAGAATAAGAAGTTGCTTCCGGGAGCTTGGTGTGATAGTCTCTGGATCCTGGCCATTGATGGGGTTACACGGCAGTTGGTGGGTGTAACTGTCTAGCTACTGGCAGGCCCAGTCCCGAACCGTACAGGCTTGAAAATCTCAGCCCCGCATCCCACACATCTGGGTTCCTCTGCCGGTTCCTTTATGCGTGAGGCTCATCCAAGCATGTGGAGAGTGGTCTCAGCATGACTTTGGCTGGGTCCTGGAGGTCTTCAGCCATCGGGCCCTGGTGAGGACAGTCAGGCACAGGTTTAGGAGACTGCTTTGTTCTCTTCCGGGAGCTTGGTGTGATAGTCTCTGGATCATGGCTGTTGTTGCGGTTACACGGTGGTTGGTGGGTAGAATATTTACAAAGATAAAATGAGATCACAGTGTCCCCTAAAGCCAGATGTTCCTGATGTATTTTTTTTAAAAAAATTTTTATTAGTGTAACACCATGAGGTACAGCTGTAGATTTACAATTTTTTGTGCTTGGGTTTCGATTATACAATGATCAAATACCCATCCCTCCACCAGTGCCCATTTTCCACCACCATGGATCCCAGTATCCCTCCCACCCCTATCCCCCCCCATCCCACCCTGCCTCTGTGGCAGGGCATTCCCTTTTGTTCTCTCTCTCCTTTTGGGTGTTGTGGTCTGCAAAAGAGGCATTGAGTGGCAAACATGTTCAGTCCATAGTCTACTTTCAACATGCATCTCCCCTCCTGGGAGGATCCTCCAAACACCCTTTACTTGGTGCTCCCTTCTCTATCTGAGCTGCCCTTTCCCCTAGAATTCCCGGCTGGCCTCTAAGCTGTGGAGTAATCCTCCTGGTGCTGATCTCAGCTATTCTTGGGTATTAATCTCATACTTTGTTACTTTATATCCCCCAGATGAATGCAATATTTCTATGTATATTCCTCTCTTTCTGACTCATTTCGCTTAGCATGATACTTTTCATGTTGTACCACTTGTATGTAAATTTCATGACTTCATCTTTTCTAACATCTACATAGTACTCCATTGTGTAGATGTACCAAAGTTTCTTTAACCAGTCATCTGTTCTTGGGCATTCAGGTTTCTTCCAGTTTCTGGCTATTGTAAAGAGTGCTGCAATGAACAAACAAGTGCAGATGTCACTTCGACTATACATTTTTGCCTCTCTGGGATATATTCCCAGGAGTGGTATTGCTGGATCAAATGGGAGCTCAATTTTTAATTTTTTGAGAATCATCCATACTGTTTTCCAGAAGGGCTGAACCAGTCAACATTCCCACCAACAGTGAAGGAGTGTCCCTTTCTCGCCACATCTGCGCCAGCATCGGTTGCTTTTGTTCTTTTGAATGTGGGCCAGTCTCTGAGGTGTGAGATGGTATCTCATTGTGGTTTTGATCTGCATCTCCCTGATGATTAATGATGTAGAGCATTTTCTCATGTGCTTTTTTGCCATTCGGATTTCTTCTTTGAGAAAGTTTCTATTCATTTCATTGCCCCATTTTTGGATGGGGTTGGATGTTTTCTTCTTGTGGAGTTTAACCAGTATTTTGTATATCCTGGATATCAACCCCTTGTCAGATGTGTATTCGTCGAATATCCTTTCTCATTCTGTAGACTGTCTTTGTATTTTGGTCACTGTTTCTTTGGAGGTGCAGAAGCTTCTTAGTTTAAGATAGTCCCATTTATCTATCTCTGTTTTCACTTGCTCGGCCAGTGGCGTGGCATCTTTGAAGATACCATTAGCTTCAATGTCATGGAGGGTTTTGCCAACTTTGTCTTCAATGTACCTTATGGTTTCTGGTCTGATGTTGAGGTCTTTAATCCATTTTGATCTTACTTTTGTACATGGTGTTAGGAAGAGTTCTGAGCCCATTTTTTGCATGTAGCCGTCCAGTGATGCCAGCACAATTTGTTAAAGAGGGTTTCCTTACTCCACTTCACATGTCTTGCTCCTTTATCAAAGATTAGATGATCATATGATTGAGGGGAGATGTCAGTGTATTCAACCCTGTTCCACTGGTCATCAGTTCTGCCTTTGTTCCGTTCCTGATGTATTCTATATGGAAAAAGACTTCTATCTGCCTTCCTTTTCTCTTCCTCTAGGTTACTTTTCTTTTCAAGCCCAACTTCCACTACCATTCATGCAAAGAGTTCTCAATTCTACAAAATAGATGAAAGGAAGCATAGCATTCATGGCACAGACATATTGATCCATGTCTTTGGTATTTTGTCTAATGCTGTGGACAGCTGTTGCTTAAAAAAAAGTCTCTATTCTTCCAAGTGTATCCTAATACGAATTTATAAATTCATGCATTTATATAGTCCCTTTAAAGGGACGATACTCAATTCCATTAGAAAAGAAAAGGAATGAGAATATTAACCCAAGGTTGACTTTGTCACTGTTAGTTGATCAATTCATATTATTGCTAGGTGTTTTCTTAGCAGCCATGCACTCAGCAGGAATGGGAGGGTGATATGTGCTTATGAATACACGCGGAAAGGGAAGAATGTGGTGCATCTGGGCCTCCAGTAAGTGCTTTTTGCTATTCTTCAGTGGGCAAAGTCTATGGTCTGGCTCAGTAGGCAAGGAGATCGTCTATTCTCTGTAGAAGCACCAGACACTCTTGCCTGGATGACCGCACTGACCTCTTCCTTGCTTTAGCCATAAGATCTCTGCTATTACAATAACTACCTTGATAAAAGACTAATTTCCTTCTTTTCTTTTTTTCCTCTTAACTCTGCAACAATAGATAAAATCAGTGTCTATATTGAAATAGGACCATGTAGACACTTGAAAGCAATAGTTTACTGTTTTGTGAGTGTGAGTGAGAGAAGGACATCAATGTGAGGTCCAATCGTCAAGCCTCAGTAATTAAGCAAGAAATTAATCTAGAAGTCTGGAATGTTTTCTCCCAGAGGCTCTGGAATATTCTAATGACTTTACAGATGGGTTTAATGAAAAGAAAACACTGTCTTACACTCGGTGTTGACTCAAAACAAAAACAAAACAAAAACAAAATATCACAAAATACACATTTTTTGTAAAATCTTGCTCACTCTGAAAACCAGAATTTAAAAAAATGAAAATCCATCTGAAATGTTTTCTCCCCTGAGAAGAGCTACAGTTGCACAGTATCAGTGCATTTGTCATAATGCATTTGCTGACTCTGAAGAAGTAACTAGGGAGTTACTAAATAAATACCAGAAGTTAATATCAGTGGTTTTCGCTTTTTGCTTTTTTCTTCTAGGTGTTTTTTTTTTTTTTGCTTAAGAGAAGATAAATTTTATCTGGGGTGGCCTGGGAGTGAAAGCCCTAACATTTTTCTAACTCTTTAGCTTGCCCCAGAGTGGCTTTTAACCTAATTTTAGGGAATGTGGTTTCAAGGTTTACACAGAGAAGGAGTTAACTACATGTCTTCTGTATCTGAGGCACACAGGGCAATCTGAGGGGGAGGAACACTTGTGGCTTTGACAGTGGTAAGCACAGAGGTGCCCCGGACAGGGGGTCAACTCTCCTTGAGTATGTCAGGCCAGTGAGTGTTTTCCCTGCCTCCCTGGGGTGGGCCCATAGATAATACTGCCCTGGGCTCTTCATTAGGAGCCTGAGAGTGTGATCTCGAGCAGTGTAGATTTCTTCACTCACGATTCTTTTTCCCAGATAATTTTTACTTTGCCTGGGTGTATAAAATAAACATATAAATACAAACTGTATGAATTGTAAGTCATAAATCTGTTTTTAAACAAATGTTCACATTTTTTCCACGCTCCCTGTAATGAACGCGACCCCCATATGGGGTTGTGATTCACAGTTTAAGAAGATAAGGTGTAGAGGGGCAGAACTATGACCTAAATAGAGAGAAGGTTTGGTCTGCTGACTTTCTAGGGGAATCAGAAAAAAGGAAATGACCAGCCAGCTAAAAGTTATATTTGTCTTGCCAAGGAATTTTGGATGAGAGCTCCAAAAATCTCTGAGGAACTGTGTCAGAGCTACTGAGAAAACTCAATGTTAAAGTTTTTTAAAATAGAGCCCACAAATTATAAGTCTTATGAGATTTCTTAGAAACTTTGTTGCTCCTTAACCCTTTAAAGGAAGTGGGAAATGAAGAAAGTGATTTAATAGAGGTTTTTCCCTTCCTTGACCTTAGGCCCAAACTGTAGGAGAAAGACCCAACTGAAAATTCAATTTGGAGTCTTAACTTTTGTATACAGTTGAGGTATTTAATGCAAATATGAAGCTGTAAATCTGACTTGAAGTGACCCTATAACTATTAGTATTACTCAAGAATGACCAGAAAGTTGTGGAGAACTTCCCCTACCTCTGCCTGAAAACTCAGTAGACATAACCCCACAGAGCCCATTTAAAAGGTCAGTGGAAACCAAACAGAGTTCAAAACAATTCTTGTAAGAGAATGATGGTTTCTATGTATTAAAAGCTCACTTCTGCTGCAAGATTGAGTTCCAGATACAGATACTGTAGCTTTATTTCAAATTTGGTTTTGTCATAACAATGCCCTGTGTACATTGTACTTCCTGGAAAGGACTTGTCTGACTCTTCCAGTTACATTGATCTCAATCACTGCAATATTAGATTATTCACCCTTTCTGACTATTAAACACTGGGTACACCCTCCTAAGTCTGTGAAATCTATTTTAGGACTCAGAGCACTATCCAGAGATGGAACATCAAGCACATGGGTCCTAACACCTGGGAGTAATGTTGGAACAGCTGCAGAAGGAGGAATTGGATTCCAGACTCCACTCTGATGACAAGGGGAGCAGAAGGAACCTCTGGTTCTAGATGCAGCAATGACTATAAAAGGGGACCCAGGGCTGTGTGTTAATGGTGACACCTGCACTGTCAGTTCCCAGTTGGGCCATGGAGTCTTTGTGGCCCAGATCTGCAGCATGAGTTTGGCAGTAGTTCTCGGCTCTGTGTCCCACTACACTGGTTCTCCAGTGCTCATGAGGCCCACTGAGCCTCCCAGTAGACTGCTAGCCTTTCTTCTTGTTTCTGGGCCACATCCTGATAGGTCTGCTTTGGACCTATTCCCTGCTCAGTGTTTGGGGGTGGGGTGGGAAAAGTGGCTCTTGGCAGTGCTTGGGGACCGTGTGGTGCTGGGACTTGAATCCAGGGCTCCAGCATGCAAAATATTCTTTTCAGCCTATTGAAGACTCTAATCTCTTGCTGGCCCAACCTTCTTGAAATAAAATATGTTCATTGACAAGGTAAACTACAGAAATAGTACTGCAAGTTTCCTGTACCCTTAGTCAATATTAAAATTTTATAGAAACATGCTATACTTATCAAAACTAAGAAACTATCCTCAGCATGACACTATCATCTAAACTAGATACTTTCCTTGAATTTCACCAATTTTCCCACTAATACCCCTTCTCTATTCCAAGATCCAAATCAGGTTTTAGATGTCATCTCTCCTCACCCTCTCCCACACCCCCACCACCACTTCAATGACAGATTTAAAGAGTACTTTAAAGGATAGCTGTTGTGTGGCATATTATTCCAGCTGGACTGCTCAGATGTTCCCTGATTATTTTATTATTTTAACCAGAATTCTGGATTAGGAGGAACAATTCTGTAGCAGGAGCTTCTCTATATTAGAGGGTCACAATCTTGTTACCTTATGGCTTGTCACAGTTTTTCCCACATGAGAAATACTATGAAGTTCTATTTCTCTTGTTAGAATCCAATCTTTAAATCTGGAGGGATAGGATCACTTATAGGAATGGAGATTCAGTCCCATCTCCTGCAGAGAGCTTATCTTCACAAATATTTTAGAATTGTGCTGTGAGTCTGGAAGAAAGAAGAAAAGTCTATTTCTGCATATTTTTTTACTCAGCTCTTATCCCAGCACAAGACAAGAGCATTTGTTAGTAAAAAGTGAGAGGACTATCACAGAACTCAGCTGCTGGAACCATTAGTGAGCAATCCAGAATATGCAGAGATTTTAGAAACTGAGGCAAGATACCAGGTGGAGAGACAAGAAAAGATTCTGGGCAGCCTGTTCTCCCCTGACCTGAGTGCCAGCTTCCCCTTCAACGTTCTTAGTTTCACTTCCCTTGTGATTTCAGCTGGTCAGAGCCTCTTGGTTCCCAGAGAGAAGACTGTCCCTGTAGGGTATCACATCATCTGATTGCAGTGGGGGTGGGGGGCTCCCCTGGTTCAAATGCTCAGAGCAGGATAGTCACTTTTTTAGCCAAGCCTGTGTCTTAATTCTTCTTCAGCCCAGTCAGAGCCCACTTGTGTCCACTTAGTTGCAACCAACAGGGGGAATGACTTGGAAAAATACTGTCATCTAGTCTTCTTTTTATCCGAGAACTAAGAAGGAGTTAACTAAAAAAATGATTACACTCATTTGTGGAATATAAAGAAACATTGTAGGAGAATAATGCCCAAAGGCAAAATAAACAAAGGGCAGGAGAACTGGCCCTTTGTAGGAAGCTCCATACAGTGGGGGGAGGGAGAACAGAGATGGGACCACAAGGACAAAGACAGGGGGAAGTGGTCAGTTCGGATAAGAACAGAGGTGTTGACATGAGGCACCATGGTATGTGCAATAAGCTTTCAGTGACAGTATTGCAGGTCACAGTGCCTAATAGGAAAAAAGAGAAAAAGGGAAAAGAGCTTGCCATAGAGGCAGGCCAGAGGAAGGGAAGGCGAAGGTGGGGAGAGAAACCAGGGACCTTGGTGGAGGGGACAGGCACTGCTGAAGGGATTGCTGTTGGAACACTGTATGCCTGAAAGAATCATAAATAACGTTGTAAATTGGTAATTCATGGTGATTTAATAAATTGAAAACAAAGCTAACTAATAAATGAAAAATTGGGCCCATAGCAACTGATGCAATTTGGGCCCCTGGGTTCTGTGAGGAAGATGGCGGATGGTAGCCAAGTTCGCATCACAGTCCACACACAGTGCTTCTCACCAGTCACCACTGTCCCCCAGCCTTTCCTGCTTTCTTCCTAAAATCTTGCTAAACAGATAAAAACAGAGGTCCTATAGTTCGGGCATTGGTGGGGTGTGTCCTGCTATCCTTTCAGCCACCCCATCCTTACACCCCATTCCCTTTCAGAGTATAGTTTAAGTCCAGATAAATAACTGGCATTGGCGGGCGGGTTTTCCATCTGAAGAGTGAAAAGTGTCTCTTTTATTATTCTCTCCGGAACCCTGAGGGCTCTAAAGACAATCATGATAAGTGTCTAAAGTCTAAAGATAAGTCTAAAGACAATCATGATAAGTACGGCTACATACCCTCCAAGGTCCCCAACAGGGTCATGAAGGATGCATTTGATAAAGCATCTAGAGAAGTGGGCAGTGCTCAGGGAAGAAGCAAGAGTGACTAGTACCCTGTACCCCTGGAGCCACCACCAAACAACCAGGACAAAGGAGGAGCGGAAGGAGCAGTTCCTGGAGGCAGAGGCTCTGCATGCAGTGGCGAGAGGCAGCCCACAGTAGGAAGAGAGTTGGGCAGCAAACTCTCTCTCTCTCTCTCTGTCTCTGTCTCTGTCTCTGTCTCTCTCTCTCTCTCTCTCTCTCTCCTGCTCATTGGACTAATGCGTGCCAGGGACTGAATTCAGTCAGAGGGCCATCACCCTGCTCTCTCCACTTCAGCATCACATCTCCTTCCCTCCCCATTCTCACTCCAGGAAGGCGGATCCCAGGCCCTTTTTATGCTGCCAAGGAAGGAGCGGTTTAATTTTTTTCACCGAGGTCCCCCTCCGCCTGCTTTTCACCCACACACTTCATAGTAGTGAAAGCCTGGGTCTTTGTGCCTGCTTTTCTTGGGTTTCTTCCCAACTCTGAAAACCAGAAATTTCTCAGTGAGCCCCCTCTGTCCTGCCTCCGGTGGGCTTGCTTCTAGACAGAATGCTTTGCTCAGCAAACCCTCCTAGGAGCACAGGAAAGACCCCCCCCCCACCCCAAACTGGTTTCGTTCTCTCTCTTTTGTGCAACGGAAAAACGAAGCCTCAAATTGTGTTCTGAGTGAGGTTTGCACTCTTCCTGGAAAGAGTTTTCTTCTGCGAGGCTGCTATTGCCATGGTCAATTGAAAGCTAGGAAGCTGCTTTCAAAAGGGTTCGCCTGTGCTTGGGAATGTAATTGAAAACAACTGTTCTTCTCCTGGAACATGGAGGGAGCGGGAACCAGCATTGGCAGCTCATCAGGCAGAGGGTAAGCGGGGCTGGCTTGGAGGAGGGAGGGGGAAAGAGTGGTTTTGCTGGGGCAGGGGAAAATATGGTTTCTTGGTTAGAAGGAGGGAAAATAATTTGAGGGTTTCATGCAAAATAAATTTCCATTTGACCAGCCCTGGTGGCAAAACAGGTTGTGGGTGAGAGGCGCTGGTGAGCTCTGGCCACATTGTATTGGGTTGGTAGCTGGTGTGGAGCAGGGCTGGCAACTAGCTTGCTTGAGGACAGACCTTGGCGTTGTGCCTTTAAAGGGACAATGTGGATGCAAGTTCCCAGAGCTAGGAGGATGCAGGCTTGGTGGTGGCCCCCTGAGGCTGACTCAGAATTCTTGAAAGGAAAATTTCCATTCAGTTTCCACTTTATCAGTCTCACTACAGCAAAGAAAACGAAAATAGCTTAGATCCTTTGCTTTCTGTTTCCTGTGCCTCCATATTCTCTGGACTTAGATTTGTCACATGCATCATAATTTTATTCCTAAACAATTGGCCCACATTGAGTGCAGACGCCACGAGGCCCATACTCAGGGTGCCCCCCAGGCCATCCGACTTGCACTCTTGCACAGAAATTCAAAGACATTTCGAAAGAAATCTGAATTTGGGGGCTAACTTCAGAAGACAGGGCTGTTTATTATTATTTTTTCTTATAAGAAAACATTTTACTCATTGTAATGGAGAGAAATTAGAGTTGATCATATTCAGAAACACTAAACCAAAGGACATTTTTGATAAAACTACTTCAGTTTATTCCTACAGTCCTGTGTAGTTGCAACATTTGGGATGAAAGCGAAGAGTACAAAGCTCTTCTGTCCTTCTGAGGGGTTTTGTTGGGAATCTGGACCCCAGAGGAGTCAGCAGCAGGAGGAGATTTGCCTTTCTGAGGGAGAATCTCTCCTCTTCTCTGATAGCTCACAAAGTTCTGCAGTCCAATTCATTCCCCGATTCCTAATTGTGTGGCAACTATGAGAAGCACAGAATAACTAATGCTTAGAAGCAGGGCCAGGACTACAGTAGGCACCTAATGTTTTAAGTGTGTTGTTAACTCATTGGGTTATCCAAACATCCTATGAAGTAGTTAACACCCTAGTTTTTCTCATTTGTGAAATTAAAATAAAGGCTAAATGACTTGCTCAAGGTCATATGACCAACAATTGCTTATAAGAATATCTTGATGTGCTGGTCCACTTCCTTGTAGAAAGGAAGGGTTTCTAACTCCTGCTGCTCAGAATGTGATTGCAGGCATGTAGGCAACCTCAAGCCAGGCCCCACTTTTTTTTTGGATCACCATGAAATAGAGCATTGCAAAGCTGTTCACGATGGAGTTTCAGTCACACACTGCTCCAACACCCATCCCTCCACCAGTGTCCATTTCCCAGAACCAAAGTCCAAGTTGCTCACCCACCAGACTGCAAACTGCATCCCCTCCCCCCTCACCATCAGCCTGCCTCTATGGCAGGTACCTCTCTCTCTCTCTCTCTCTCTCTCTCTCTCTCTCTCTCTCTCTCTCTCTCTCTCCCTTTCTCTTTCCTTTTGGGCTTCTCTCTCTCTCCTTTTGGGCCTTATGGTTTGCAATACAGATACTGATAAGTTATCATGTATATCCCTTTACCTACTTTCAACACTCAACACTCAGTTCTTATTGAGTCATGGGCATGCTCACTTTCCAGGGAAGCCCCCATCTGGTGACTGACACCAGAGGTACAAAAGTTTGCACTCTCATTCTATCTCAGATCACTGTGAAGGTGGACCTCAGCTTCAGAATCCCAAGGACTTGATGCAGACCTTAATTGAGACTAATACAACTCAGTTTCTTCTTCTGCTGATCCTCTTCTCTCCATAGCCCTGGACACCAGGCACACTTCCCCATCAACCTGTATTCTGAACTTGGACTCACAATCTCTTTCCCAGGGAATCTGACTCCCCCAAATTGTGGAGCTACAATTTGGATTTGGGCACCTGGCTCACAAGTCATGTTCTTAATCAATGCATTTTATCAACTCCCAAAAGATGCACAGTTATTTAAGTTGGCTGTTACTTACTTTGGCTCTCAGTTCAAACCCATGTTAGTAATCAAAATCCTAAACCGTCTTTGAAAACATGATGTGTGGCCCATAGCAGATAATATGCTTACTGAGAGAGGATGTATGATGTAGGGACAAGGAAATTTTTGTACATGAACTTGTTTTAATACTCTAAATATTTAGCAGATATTTGCTGCTAATTTAGTTGAACTTAAATCCTCCATAGCTTTCCATCACATTTGAAGAATATGAACTTAGTTAAGTCTGAGCTCCAAGAACTGATAGCTTCCTAAATGTGTCCAGGAGTTACAGGCAGGGGAAGAAGTTGTCTCCAGTAAGGCTTTTTAGGGGTGGAATCTTTGGTGAAATGCTGGGAGATCATTTCTATAGGAATGATACTGTCTTTATCAACCATCTTATATAATTGTCCTCTTGATCTAGAAAGAACAAAAGGAGTCGTAGAACCCTACCTCATATTTTACAGAAGATACTTAAATATGAATTCCAGCATGATACCAATAGACTATAGTCATACTACTCTGAATGTGTCTGATCTTGTCCAAAGCTAAGAGGAGTCGTACTTGGTTTGTACATGAATGGGAGGTCAATAGAATACCTATATATGAGTTTCTCTCATTAAAAAAAGTTTCAATGGCAGAATTAGTTCTGCAACCCTGAACCTGGACTTTCACTTCAGGGCTCTTTCTATGATTCTATTTTTTCACTTTTAAAATATCATTGAACATTAAAAAAATATTTAAACACCATGGTTTACAACGTTGTTTATAATACACTTTTTATGGTTATTCAATGTTCCAACACCAATCCCGCCACCAGAGTGATCTTCCCTCCACCATTGTCCTCATTTTCTCAACCATCGCCCAAGTCTGCCCCTTTAGCAGACACACAAAAATTTATTTTATATGACTTCTTCCAACTAAATGGCTGGTGGGATTATCAAAAATACTTCAGTAAAAGAAACTTTGTGAAAATTGTTATATCTCACCGTGGGGTCATTACATACTTGTCTGAGGATTTACTAAGTTGTTTGCTGTTAGTTGAGCCTTCTGTTTTATTGTTTTTCTCTGTTACATTTAGTGTGCTTTTGTGTCATATTCCCATCTAATAGTAGGAAATAGCCATTATATTCCCAGCTCCTAAAGGGCTGTCAGTATTGTGAATTTGGAGGTGTTGGGCTGTCATAGATGTGGCTGCCTGGGATGGAAACTTCAGGATCGGATCTCTAGAACTGGGCCAGTGAGTGGCATAATGGTGGCTTTGGGATGTGACTGCCAAGGTTTCTGGAAGTATGAGGGACTGGGATAGGCTGCTTGCCTCCACTTCAAGAAAACCCCAGAGTTCTCAGCCTAAAATTAAGGATGCTTTGAAATTTTTGCTATTTAGTATCTGCAGACATTAGTCTTGAAGCAGTGTAGGTGGGCTGATGGTGTGGTGGCAACTGTGGGTTGTGGGCATTGTTGCCCATCCCCACCCCTTTTGCGAGGACCCCCAGAGTTGAAATTTCATGGAACATTTAGAATATTAATGGTGTTCCAGAAACAATTGATGTGAAATACTTTTTTTCCATGTATTTCTTGAACACTTCTCAGCTTACTTTGCCTTTAGACTCAGCTCCTATGACTGTGTTAATGGCATTGAACTATGGGTCAGCAAAGAGCATGTGCTGTGCCTCTTCCAGGTCATTGTGTCCAGATTAGGTTTCCTCCTCCATCCTTCAAATGCCCTGTATCTTGAGATAAGATAGAATACCTGGCAAAACTGCTAGATGGAATAGAAAGGCTCCCAACTTCCATGGGACTTTACAGGAGTAGGAAATAGCCATTACTTTCTTAAGCTACTGAGATTTCTGAAGTTTAACTAGTGAGACAGCATTCAATACTCAAGTTTATTGGCTTCTACTAGTGGGCCTGCTTGCTCAAAAAAAAAAAAAAAAGAATCTACTAAGCAATGGCAGCTCACCAAGTGCCATGCAAATACTGGTTACTGACTCAGTGGCAGCAGGCTTGAGATAGCAGGCAGGGATATTAAAGCTGAGAGTAGAAAAATAGTTGCTAGTTGAGTGCACCATCAAACTTCTCCAGGAACTCAGTTTTCCATGGATGTAGAGAGGCTGAGTTGGTTCTTATATGTTGTTTCTTGGTTTTCTTTCTACGCAGGAATGCGTTAAGGTCACATTGCCTTTTCAGCCTAAGCCCACCTGCATCCTCTTTCACAAGTGCACCAGGAACTTTGTAGGAGGAACCAAAACAATGTTACTTCTAGTTTTGAAAGTTTACATATAAATATATGCATATATTTTTATAAATATATGTACATTTTTTTCATTAACTATTTCAATAGCCACATATTAGTTTGTTCATTGTAGTAGTACAATGTAATATCTCTCTCTCTCAATCCACTGGTTGTTTTTCCAAAATGTGTTTAATAAATTAATGGATGAATCAAATCATTCTTGCATTTCTAGAATAAAAGAATTATTCTTTTAACACACTATTATGTTCTATTTTCTCACAAAATATTTAGGATATTTACCTATATATTTTCAAATGAGCAAAGTTTGCTCTTCCCTTTATTATATGCCATTTCGGGTCAGATTTTGTGTCATGAGACTTCATAGGTAGCTTTCCAAAGTTTTTCCTTTAAGAATATATTAAACATGGGTGTAGTGATAGCACAGAGGGTAGGGCATTTGCCTTGCATGTGGCCGACTGGGTTTGATTCCCAGCATCCCATATTGTCCCCTGAGCACCGCCAGGAGTAATTCCTGGGTGCATGAGCCAGGAGCAACCCCTGTGCATCGCCGGGTGTGACCCAAAATGCAAAAAAAAAAAAGAGAATATATTAAACAGGTATGAGGGAGCAACATGACACCCACCATAGCTATGCCACCAGACCTCACGCCAGGCTGTTTTACTCAGGGCGCCCCAGAGAGGAGCGGGTGAGAGCCCTCCCTGCCCCAAGGGATCCTGCACCAGCAGCTGAAAACCTCCACAACCCAACCATCACCATGCTGAAGGCCACTCCCCACATGCTCGGGCTGAGCCTCACGTACGAGTCAACTTATTCCTGGACTGTGCTGTCATGGGCACATCATAAGACACTCCCTACCCATTCTCCAAGAGTACCACACCACATTTTATAGGGTTCAATAATAGGCAACCAAAAATATAGGGAAATACATATATATGCATATATATATTTTCCAGGTATATAAATATATGAAAGTTCACATCACTCAACCTTCAACAACATGTTAGTGACATTCTAAAGAAGGACTTAATGGCCCCTGCCAAAATAGAACGATCTTTACACTGTCCTCTACGGATACTTTCTTGTAGCATTTTCAGCAGTTTTTCATAACAAACAATACAAAATATATTACTTTGGTTGTGCTTTGGGACAGGGATTGGGGTTTAGGATGGAAACATCCCAAATATGGTGGTGGAAAGATGTAATGGTGGTGGGATTGGTGTTGAATATTAAATGTAATCAAATATTGTGAACTACCTTATAAAATAAAAAAATTAATTTGGACAAGGAGTATATTAGACAGGTACAAGCAATACAAAATAAATTATCTAGCATCTGCCCGTTGGGCAGTCTTGAGTGGTGATGGGAAAATTAGAAATAATGGTGTGGGAAGGTGTAATGGTTTTGGGATTAGCACTGAAATCACTGTCATTCTGTTGGTCATCAATTGCCTTGAGCAGGCTCCAGTAACATCTCCTTCGTCCTAGCCCTGAGATTTTAAAAAGTGCCACAATTGAGGCTCTTTCAGGGTCAGGAGAATGAGAACCATCATTGTTACTGGTTTTTGGCA